>NW_021604667.1:20118-123170 GCF_004785775.1 Grammomys surdaster | reverse complement strand
TCTCTCTCTCTCTCTCTCTCTCTCTCTCTCTCTCTCTCTCTCTCTCTCTCTCTGTGTGTGTGTGTGTGTGTGTGTGTGTATGTGTTTGTGCATGCACACAAATGACCACAGGGGTGTACACATGTGTGTCTTAACATAAATGATAAAACTGAGCTTTAAACACCCTTTTTTTCTGATTAAAAATTCTTTACCTGTTATTCCAGGTAGAAAGTTCTGTACTGAACTTATGACTAAAGCCAGAAATTTTTGTGGGGGTCACAGTTTCTCTTGGGAATCTTGGAGAAGCATCAAGACAATTAATCCTCAATAACACTTCTGTGCATATAAATACTGACTACCATCCTTAAGTGATTTTGGTACACATGAGAAAATTAGACTCAGTAATAATTTAAGGAGTTGCAAAAGAGGTACTTAGGAAAGTGGTAGAATCACCTTCATTGCTAGATTTAATTACTGGGAGACAATCCAGAAACTAATCTCTCCTACTTAGAATTCAGGGTTTGAGTTAATTTACCCCTGAGGCTGTTCCAGTGATAATTCTAGGGTATTATATTGCACATGCCAAGGGAATAAATCATTTTATATGGATGTGGATGGATCATAAAGCAATAAAAATGCTAATGCCCTGGAGACAAACCCAGAGCTTTGTAGTGGTCAGGTTGCATTTGGACCTCAGTGAGAACTGCTCACCCGTAGAGCAAGAATGAAACATTTCTAACCATTGGTTCTTCATTCCTCAGAAGAATAATTTATTTTTTAAATAGAATCAGTTAGATTTTTGGCCAGAGAGGATCACCAGACAAAGCTCTTTCATAGACCTTTGACCACAGATGGCTTCACACATACATACCATCCTATTTGGCCTTTGGCTTTTCCTTTACTTCACCTTGCCAAGTTCTTCATTTCCATAGTAGTTTACTTAGTCTTTACATCTAAGATTTTACTTTTTTAACATCTTCAACTCATATAAGTAGATTCACAAACATTTCATGGAGTAATTCAAAGTACCCATGCATTACCCAAGTAATTCAAATACCCATGCATGTGAGATAACATATTAGTTCATTAAAGTCTCTAATGGTTACAGGAAGGAGCAAAGTAACCTCTTGAGATATATATGGGGAATTTCTTTGTTCCCTAGGGATAATCTTTTTCACTGTGTTAAATTTACAAAACTAGTCAGAGGAAAGCACCCGAAGTTCTCTGTCAAAATGAGTTGACTTTAATGCATCCTACAGAAAATTTTCCTTCTGAGTTGCAAGGCCTGTACATCTTGCAGAATGATTTGGATGTTAAATATGCCCCTAAGAACTCCTGTTGGGAAAGCATATTCTCCAACTTTTTATTTAATGGAGAACTGGTTGATACTGTAGTTGATAGTGTCTACTTCGGGGGAAATTAGTCACTGGGTCACTGTCTTTCCCAATCAAGAGGCAAAGATCTTTGTCCTACCATGATACCTACCATGATGTTCTTGTCATGTACCATGGGGCTTGTCATGTAACCAAATTGAAAGCCATCAAATACAATTCTGACCTATTTCTAGTTGTTGTCTCAGGTATTGTATCCACAGGAAGCCTCGGCTACTAGCTACAGAATATTTTGGTAATATAAAAGTAAGCAAATTTAAATAATTCCTTGGAAATTTCCATTACACTTTTTACTCATAGGAGGGTGTTAAAAGGCATGCTACTATTAATTGCACTTCAGAAATGTGTCACCTCTGAATTGTGACTTCTGGAACTAGGCTCACGAGATTCCAGAAATAATCCTTCCTATAACATCATATTTCTACAGCTTCATTTCCTAACTTCGGAGAAAGAAAATTTCTTGCTGTACTGAAATTTATCCCTTCATTTAGATTTGGATGCTGATAGTACGTTGGCATGCTGGTGCTTTAGTATGCAAATTCTTTACATTGGAAACACTTGTGTATTGGAAAGTGGTTGTGGTCTTCTTTCCCTTACTTTACTGGATGTCTGACTCCATTATCTTATCAACTGGGGAACAATGAAAGTGATGAAACTCAAGATCAACACTTTGTCAACACTTTGGATGAACCTATCACCTGTTCTTCTTAGGGTCACTAACTGAGATGAGGAAGAGAATCTTTCATTTGTATGTAAAGACAGCATTGTTTAATCATGCATATTCTCCCTGTCTACCCTCTCCCCCACATTTCCATAACCTCTGTACAGCAGCTCCAAACCCTAGTTCCTCCTGTTTCTACAGCTAAAGTTACCTCAGATATAGCTTGGAGAGATTGTGTGTTCAGTTCCTGAGTGGCAAAATGAAGCAAATATCTCAGTACAGCAAACCATATGAGTTCTTTTTTGACCCAGAGCATATTCAAAGTTGTATTAATTAGTATTCTGCAACATACCAGGTGTGAAATGACATTAATTATGTCTCCAAAACAATATACACCTCTGAATGTAAATTATTTTAAGCTAAAATTTCTAGTGATCTACTGAGCCTTTAGTATATTGTCTTTGTACATGTAGAGGCTCTTAGTGGTGATATGTGCTAGATGACCAGGGTGATAGACAGAAAGGATAGAAAGGATGTGGCAATTCTTTTATTCTTTCAGCACTACTAGGGACTAAATTTAGTGCCTCACAAGTGCCAAAAAAAAAAAAAAGGCTCGGCCTCTGAACAACATATCCAGGCTTTTGCCTTTTAATTATACTATATCTTTAGACAACTTTTGGCCATCCACCTGAGGCAGATGTGGCGTGCTTCCTGCCTTGAGCTTCAGGGTGCTGTAATCAAATTGATTAAGTACCATACTTGTTGGCAATGTTGAAAATAGTGCAACAATGGATTTTGCTCTTTTTATTGATTCTTCTTTTCAAGGATTTCTCTGTTCGAGAGAGCATCTTATCCAGAGTTAAACTTTCAGAGATGAATTCAGTTTTCCCAAAGTGCTTTTAATTGTACTATCAATGAAATATACCAAGCTATTTGTTCATCACTAAGAAAGTGTTCTTCCACTGCATTAGTTTTATCACAAGATACCAGCAATACTGTCAGACCATCAGCCTCCCTGTCTAATTCTCGCCTTCTCACTATTTCTGTCACATTGCATACTGACTTCCTTAGCTGAAATCTTAGATTCCTTGAAAGGTGTCCATGTGGGTTGGGATCAAAGTCTTCCAAACTTTTGTTTTTGTTGATGTTTTATCATGAAGTTATAATTACATGTGTTTTACCTGTGTGTATATAAGTACAACACATACATGTAGTGGCTACAGAAACTAGAAGGTACTGTCAGATTCTCCTGAAATGTAGTTTCAGATTGGTTGTGAGTAGCCATGTGTGTGCTGCAACCCAAGTCCTCTGCAAGAGCACCCAGTGTTCCTAACATTTTGCTATCTTCCTATGAACCATAAATGTTCTTAATACCATTTGAAATAAAAAATTATTACAAGGAGGTTTCAATTTAGCTTGCTCAAATCTTACAGAGGGATTACCATCTACTGGTATCAATAACTTTATGAAACTTATTTTTAAAATAAGACTTAAAAGATGAAATTACTACTTGATCTGGGGAATGTATATGGTGTTAGTAGCCATATAAACAACATTTATTTCACTTACATGTCAGAGCTCTTGGGTATACTGTCATTAAGTACCAATGTTTTTAAAAATATTTTTTAAGTTGAGCAACATATTTGATTAATGCACTTAAATTTTCAGTAAACTGTTGTAAACAGATCTGTCATTCTGACTTTGTTTTTCTCTTTATAGAGCACAGACTGCAGATTTAATGTAATTATTATTATTTGGTTTTGGTTTTGGTTTTTTGGGGTGGTTGTTTGTTTTTTGTTTGTTTGTTTGTTTTTGTTTTTTTTTTTGGTTTTTTCGAGACAGGGTTTCTCTGTGTAGCCCTGGCTGTCCTGGAACTCACTCTGTAGGCCAGGATAGCCTTGAACTCTCAAACTCAGAAATCCACCTGCCTCTGCCTCCCAAGTGCTGGGATTAAAGGCGTGCACCACCACCGCCCAGCTTGTTTTTGTTTTTTGAGATGGAATCTTACACTCACTATCCTGGAACTCAACATGTAGACCAGACTGGTCTCAAACTTACAGATATCCACCTGCTTCTGACTCTTGAAGTAAAGTCAAATGCCACCATCATAGCAGGTTTAGTTTAATTCTTAAAGGCAGTAGTATTTTCACAAGGGTAAGTGAGTATGGGCTGTATTCATCATCTTCAATTGGGCCTGAAAAGAAAATTGGCTTACCCTTATAAACTTTGAATCTAAGTCTTGAGTTCTCTCTAAGTTTGGGTCTCAGATAACATCTCTCCTAATCGAGAAGCTGGGTTCATCTACGTTGAAGACCTGTGGTCCAGTGTAACTATGTTCATCTAAGCTATACAGATGATGCATGATGCTGCATTTCCTTCAACAGTATTTCCAGTTTCACCTTGCACTTTTGTGTTCTAGAGAAAGAAATTCTTTCTTGAAACTTCAAGAATCATCCTATCCTAGAATCAATGCATCTTCCGTAGATTACTCCCTGTTGCAGAACTGAGGATGTTTACTCTCTTGCTGTAGCCTATTTCTAGTTTAGGAAAATGTTAGCATCCAGACCACTAAACTGTTCTGCTTATTTGTAACAATCTGTTTGTTATCTATGTATTTGTTAGTCATTGCAGTGACATTTTCAATAAGCCCTTTTTCTTTTACTGGATTGAGGATTGATACAAGACAACTTGTCCTTAGCTTGGTTCTGTATAATAAATAGTTGCACCACTAAGCTTTAGTATTTTCACATTTCGATTCAAATTAAAAGATGTGTGACTCTTCTTTTTTTCTTGAACATATATAGAGACTTCTAATTCTAAATCTAATAGCTCTGTCTTAATTACTTTTATGTTGTTATAAAGACACATCAAGACAAAACTTAATAAATGAAAGCTTTTAATAGGGGGCTTGCTTAAAATTTCAAATGGTTAGTCCATAACCACCATGGTGGGGAGCATAGCAGTAGGCAGGCAGGCATGGTGCTGGAGCAATATCTAAGTGCTTACTTTCTGTTCTGCAAGTTGGAAGCAGAGAGAGAACTAAAAAGGAATGGTATGGACTTTTGAAACTTTAAAGGCTTCCTCCAGTGACACCTCTTCCAACAAGGCCAGGCCTCCTAATTATTCCCAAACAATTCCACCATCTGGGAAGCATGCATTCAGTTATAGAAACATATGGGAATCATTTTTGTTCAAACTACACCACTGTGTGAGAGCAAATAGGAAGGTCCAAGTTGAGGTAGAGAATTGAAGGAATGAACTGTCAGTGGAGTTGATAAAATGTACAAATTTATTGATTGTTTCCTACATTGATTGAGCACTATACATGATATCTGTGAATGGAAGCAATAGTGGAGTCAAAGATCACTATTACTAGATATAAGAATAGTAAGAACTTTTAAATATTATAGTGATTAAATTTATATCTATAATTATAAAAATTTGGAACACAGGAATAATCTAAGTACTAACAAAGTGTTTAAAAGTGATTCCAGTAGATTTACTTAAAACAAAGTTGCCATATATTATTGATACTTAAAAATTCTATTCTCTCTGAAATGTGATTAAAAGTAGACTAGGACCAGTCATGCTTGCATAAAAACATCAATCATCTGAATACCAGTTTGGCTAGTATGTTTTGTGAGGCTCTCTTTTATGTGCAAGTCCAGCCCTCTCCTTTTATTATTGTACACTTACAGCTTAGCCAACACATTCAAACTATGGGCCCTTCATGGTGGATAGAATTAAAGGTTGAAACTTACATTAAATACCAACTTATCTCCATGACTAGAAACTTCTATCAATGACTCTTGTGCTTTGTTTATGCAACGCCTTATCCATGCAGGGGTTTTTTGTCCCCAGCTTTCAAAGGTTTAACTTTTCTCCTAGTTTGGATATAAATTCAGAGTATAAGACTTAATTTTACTTACTGTAAATTCCATCAGATATTTTTCTTTCTCACTTAAAAATATTTGTGAATCTTTATTATGACTCCGGTAAATCCTCACCATTATCACAACATAGGAATATTTTCTCATGAACTGAAAGCCATGTTTCTAAGGTGCTGTCTTCCTTCCCTTCTGCAGGAAACAAAGAGCTTAACTTCAATGAGAGCTTCTTTCATTGCAATATAAAGGATGTTCTTGGTATAAATAATAACAAAGATTGGAGAGTTTGTGGGGGAGAGGAGCACCCTGATTTATTGTTGGTTGGTTGGAGCATAATCAGAAGCAGCCATCATGGAATCTAGTGTGCAGGTTCTCAAACAGCCAAAAATATAGCAACCATATAATGCTATTACTGGACATGTACCCAAAGTACTTCCTTCTCCTTGTTTGTTCATTGAATTTTAGTATTTCTATAGTCACACTTAGGAGCCAACATACATGTCCATTTTAAATAAAAATGTTTTGTATATACACAAAGAAATTTGATGTAGCCATCAATAATAATTAAACCATAAAAATTTCAGGAAAATTGAAGCAACTAGAAATCAGTATACTAAGTAAGCTAAATAAGTGAAAGCCAGAAAGTCAGAAAGACAAATGGGTAGCCTAGATTTTAATCTTTCTCCACTCCATTGTGTGTACGTGTGTGTGTGTGTGTGTGTGTGTATCTGTGGTGTGTGATAAAACTATAAAGGATTTATGATAGGGGTAAATGAGTTCTTAAGCATAGTTGAGAGGAAAATTGATGGTAAATGCATTACTTTGTGTGGTAATTTAAAACAAACTAAAACACTGTAGGATGTGCTTCCTCTTGACTTCAAGTTCCTAATTAGTTCAACAGAGTATGCACTTTGCTTTTTATTGCAACGACATCTACAGATACTGGGCATCATGGTTTAATTGTTCTGGGCACTTGTAACTTGAGATTTGTGAAATACCAGCACATGGTTTTGTACAATGAAGTTTAGGAAACAGGACATTTATTACCCTATCCTAGTATGCCTGCAGCCCATACTCACAGAAACTTCTTTTTCTGGGATTAAGAAAAGAATTTATCTAGAAATAGTGCTGAAATTTAATTATTGGTTTACTGCTTTCCTTCAGCAGGGCAAGCTGGGCATGATGATGCATGCCTTCGGTCAGTGTTTAAGATCAGTTTAGTCTACATACTAAGCTTTAGACAAGCTGGCACTACATTGTAAGATTCTATTTAGAAATGGATTTTAGAAAGGATACTTGTGGCTTCATTTCTTCTAGGCCTTATCCTTAAGTCATATCTTCATCTTGCCTACAACAATTCTAAAAGGAATCCTGGGAAGTTAAGAGAAAGAAAAATACTTTTCTCTTTGTATTTCATAATTGGGACAGACAATTTTAGCAAATGATAGATTATCAAGTGATAAACAATAACATATTAGCAGGTATTTCTTACTGGCATGGGAGGGTCACCAAGCTCAAAGAAATGCCTGGTGCTCAGTCTCCAACTGAAGCAAAGAAAGCAGGTCTTGAGGAGAGGGATAATGAAGACACAGGAAAACAAAGAAGAATAAGTCAGTGCTTTTACCTTTGGTAAGTGTTTGCAGCAGACTCAGGTTTTTCATCCTGTTGCATAGACCTTTTGACTGTAGCATTCCTATAGTGATGTGAGTTTCCCTTACCAAGGGTAGGCAGTGTGCTTGTTTACAGAGTCTCTCTCATGTTTATAGTTTCTGATCAAACTAATTACTACAGCAAAAGGAAACATATTTGGGGGTAGAATATTCTGATGTCCATAATAATTTTAGGGTAGAATATTTTTGTCCTTTACGTCTATGACGTCTCTACCATGTACCTGATCTGATTTGTCATACCTGGACCTGAATGGCAGATCACTCCAAGCTGTCTTCTTTTTAATCTAATCCAGTAAGAACCTTCCTAAGACTTACTTCTTTTCAGTAAATTTGGAAGCTACAATCCGCTTCTTCTTCAGATGCTTTCTTTAAAAACTTCACCTGCCTTGCTGTGTTCAGAATTGAGCACAGGTTCCACACTGAGATCTCTTGTCCTGTAATAAACAGGTCTTAAATTTTATATATATATCTTTAGCTGCTGTAGGACTTTAGGTGGCAACTTTCCTCAATGTGTAAAATAGAGAAGAGTATAGAGAACAGTATGCTCAATTAATGGGATTTAACAGTGTTGATCTCAAAGAAATAAACAGAATAGTGTATAGCAGAAGCTATGATGGGTAGGAAAGGGAGATAGAGATCATTGGGTTATCATCTACCAATATACAATTAGAAGGACATTAGATTATAATGTTCAGTAGCATAATAGTGTGTTGATAATTCATACACACACACACACACACACACACACACACACACACACACACACACATATATATATATATATTAGATGTGATGATATTAGAGAGAATTTTGAGTGATTACACTACAATGAAATGGTAAATATTTGAAGTGAGAGTTATGTTGATAAACCTTATTTTATCATTGCACATTGTGTATGTGCATGCCTTAAAATATTGCCCTCTACCCCATGAGTATGCTAAATTATTATGCTAGTGGTAATTCCTTTGTTACAAAATTACACTGAAGGCCAGATGACATTGTGCATGTACCTACCCTGACAGAATCCATTCTCCATCTCCTACCCATGCTTAAGATCTTTTGTCTATGTGTGGCATCCATGTTTTTAAAAACTCTCTTCTTTAGATCCTGTTGTCTTCTATGCTCTTGTGATTTTGTTACTGCTCTAATTTCTTCTCTCAGTTATTTGTGTCTGTATTGAATGTGAGAGTTATTTTTTTCCTCATCTCATCTTCAGGAGTTCACCTGTTATGGTGGCAAGTTAAATTTCCTCTGTAAACAGACATCAGAGCAAACACTGCACTCAATACATAATAGCCAATCAAGTAATTTTTGTTGAGGGTATGAATTCTGTATTTCTTATACTTACTCCTTTCCAATCGTGCAATGATGTCTCTGAATTGGTTATTGGAATCTAGATGTCAAATACCATTCCTATTCATTTATCTCTTAAAAGTATGGCCTGACTTTAAATAATGTAAAAAGCTCTCTGTTACTTGGATATGAGAGTTAGAAGTGTTCATTGACATTTGCAATCCTTTGCCTAGATAGTTTATGACTTTCCATGTACTGTCAGTCATAACCACATTATTTGGAGGAAATTACTTAATAATGAGTCTTGCAGCTTTTAGTTTTCTGGAAGCCAGCTATTAAAGCAATTATCCCTCCCACCCTTTTATACTAACACTTGTTGGAGACTTATAAGAAATAAATAGAAAAAATGATCTTTAATTGGCTACAATTATTAAATTGCATTCTAGGAGGAGATGTAGGGAAGAAGAGAAGAAACTGTGTTAGTAAACTTAATCTTGACATACAAATTATGATGTTACATTATGAAACACTGTTTCAGTAAGTCTGCTGAAGAATGTTCAGAGCAAAATATAGTATATTATAAGTTTTACAAACCTTTGAATGGTAGATTCAACAATGCCAGCCACACACAAAAAGGTGCATTATTTTTTTAAGCTGGTTTATAAATGCTATGGTAACTACTAGATGAATAGATTTCTTTATCTTTAATGACAACCAAGTAATAGCAAATTGTTGTTATGTTGATGGTGTGTATATAATTCCCTTGTTGAACATATTAGCTGCTCTTTTGTGGTTTTAGACAGTTAAGACAAAAGCCAGTATATTATTGTACTGTTTATTGGGTACTTTTACTCAGTTTTCCTTGATGCTGTGCAATGGCATGTCAACCATGCCCCCTTCCAAAAGTATAAAAGATAAATCCAAAGCAAACAGAAAAAGAAAAAAAAAAGTAACTACAGGAGTGTAATTAATTGGAAATTGAAACAATGGAGAATGTTACCTTAAAGGACAGACCCTTAGATTTTTTTTAAAAAAAAGTCCTTAAGTTGGCTTGTCCCTGAAGAAAATTGTTTCTTTCTCTTTCAGAAGTCATTCACTAACCGAAGCTCTTTATCTAGGGTTGGAGGCTTTTTAGATTCCCCCTCCACCAGATCAGAATGTTGTTGCCATTATCAAGGTCTTGTTTAAGCAACTATGTTGTTAAGATTTCTTAGGCACAGCATTACTGTTATATCTAGAAGCCACTATCTAGCAGCATGTGTCCGAGACCTCTGTCACTTATAATCTTCTTTAGTATTCCCTGAGACTGAAGTTTATAAGTATTGCATGGTAATTATAGTATTTTGATCTGGATATCTTACACTCATTAACTTTATTTTGACAAGTTATAGATCATTGTATCCTCCATTTGTTGCCAAAAACAAGCTCTTTGATGAGTATTAAGAACTACATGCTATACTTTCATGTAAGGATAAGTATTGAGAATGCAATTAGAAATTCTATTGGTTTAGGAAAATGCCAGAGGTAGATTATGAACTCCCTCCTGTTCACTGAGCCGTAACTAAGATGTCTGATTGTTATCCCCAAGTTCAAAGTGGCACTCCTTTGCACCACTGAGGACATCTTGCTTGGTCTTTTAATTGCTCTGGCTTGGAGCCTTTAAAGTTGGATAGGACCACTTCTAGCTTTTCCCCCTTGGCTGTTTGCACAGCACCTTCCAATATTATGAAAACTACTCCCTAGGGAAGAGCCTTTTACTTCAGTTTCCTGTGGATTCCTTCAAGCCCCCGGTCTGAAATGTGTGATGTCTTTAGCAATGAGGTCTTCACATTATAGAAGGTAATACATATAATTGTACTATCCTATATTGTGTTGTGAGTCTCCTGTATCCCCTGGCCAAACAAATTTGAGGGTTGGTTTCCCATTAACTAGTACAGGATTTTGTTTAGATTATCTATGGGTCTGGCAGAGTTCCTTACTGCCTCATATGATGTAACTGCATTAAAAGCATATACACAAACATATATATGTATTTAAGTAAGTTTATAAATTAGTGTTTGTATAGGGCTTTCCAAACATCTTTAGTGTTATGTTTCCTTCCTTGATTTGCCTGTGTACTTCCCCATCTCTACTCTCCACTGAATGTCCGTCCTTACACCCTGTTTTTCCCCTTCCCTCCTTTTCAGTATTTTGTGTGTCCTGCTATTGACCCTATCTACAGCCCTTCTCTCCCACCTCCTGTTGTCACTGTATGCTTTGCTGGCTTCTGCACTTACTTCAAGTTATATACTCAAATCAATAGATTCAAAACTAAGATCCACAAGTAACAGAGCACATGAGACATTTGTCTTGCTGGGACTGTGTTACCTCATTCAATATATTTTTCCAGTTCCATGCATTTACATGTAAATATCATGATGTCATTCTTGTTACAAATGAATAGTAGTACACTGTATAAATGTACATATTTTCATTTTTTATTCATTGAAGGACATGTGGATTGTTCCTATGTCTTAGCTACATTGAATAGAATGGCAATGATCATGTTTGATGAAATGAATCAGCCTTAAACACACATATGTTCATAGCAGTCTTATTTGTAATAACCAGAAGCTGGAACCAACTCAGGTGTCCCTCAATTGAAGAATAGATACAGAAAATTGGTTCATTTACACAATGGAATACTATACAACTATTAAAAATGAGGACATAATGAATTTTGCAGACAAATGGAAGGAACTAGAAAATATCATCCTGAGTGAGGTAACTCAGCCCCAAAAGGACATGCATGATATGTACTCATTGATAAGTGGATATTAGCCAAAAAGTACAGAATATCTAGGATATAACCTACAGACCCTATACATGCAGAAATGCTCAAGTGAGGAGATTATGACCCCACATAGAAGAGGAAAGGAAATTATCGCCATGGAAGCAGAAGGAGGGAGGAACCTGGGTGGGTTAGGGGAGGTGGAAGGGGAGAGAAAAGGGGAAACAGGATCAGATATGGAGGGAGGGGACAGGTGAGAAGCCCAGAGGGACAAGAGAATGAATGGGAATATGTAGCCACAGGGAGTGGGAAGTGGGGGGACTCTCTAGAGTATATCAGAACCCAGGAGGTAAGACACTCTCAGGACTCATTGGGGATGGCCTTAGCCAAAATGAACAACATTGGGGAAAGGGAATTCCAAGAGTCTACCTCCAGTAGATAGACAGGGCATTAACTGGAGGAACAGGATTACTAACCCACAGTCAAAATTCCTGATCCAGAATTGTTTCTGTTTAAAAGAACTGCAGGGACAAAAATACTGAAGAGACTGAAGGAAAGGAGGTCCAGTGACCAGCCAAACTTGGGATCCATCTTATGGGAGGGCACAAAGACCTGACACTATTACTGATGCTGTGATGTGCTTACAGACAGGAGCCTAGCATGCTTGTCCTCTGAGAGGCCCTATCAGCAGCTGACTGAGACAGCTGCACACACATATATCCTACCGTTGGACTGAAGTCAGTGACCCCTATGGTTGAATTAGAGAAAGGATTAAAGAAGTTGAAAGGGAGAGAAATCTTACTGGAATACCAGGATTCTCAACTAACCCAGACCCCAGGAAGTTCCCAGAGACTGAGCCACCGGCCAGGAGCATACACAGGCTGGTCTAAGGCCCCCTGGCACATGTAGCAGAGGTCTACCTGGTCTGGCCTCAGTGGGATAAAATGAACTTAACCCTGGAGAGTCTTGAGGCCACAGAGAAGGGGGAAGCCCAGTGGGGGTGGGGGGAAGAGCATCCTCTGAGAGGCAAGGGGAAGAATGAGATGAGGAACTATAGAAGAGGGGACTGAGAGGGGCAACTGGAATGTAAATAAATAAAATAATTTAAATTTACTTGTGGACTCAGAATATATGTATAGAAGAAAACATTAATTTGAGAGATGTTTCAGAAACAAGTTTGGGGCCACCCCTCCAATCGAGGTGCCTCAACAAGTTCAGCTTTAGTCTTAATTTATTGGTACATCTGGACACAGGATACTTTTGAGTAATTAAAAAGAGTAAATTATTGATATACATGAGATAGAATAATTTATGCTAAATGAAAAAAGCAACTTCAAGATTCTATGTATGGTATAGCTCTATTTCTATTATGACATTTAAACAAGATTACAGAAGCATTGATGAATGGTTTTAGATGCATAAGTAAGATCCAAGAGAAAAGTAAAATTGTTGATAGATAGCAATATGAAGAATGCTTATGTTCTGAGTAATATTCAATATTTTCAATATGTTAGGGTCAGTCTGTTGTTTAGATATTGTACTATAATTCAGAATGATATTATTGCTTCTTTGGGGAGTTGAAAATTATGTAAAAGTCACCTTTGATCTTTGTATCATTTTCACTCCTGCATGAGGATATTTTATTTCGGGAAAAACAAAATCCTTAACAGCCTATAGACAAATGGACTTTGTCTATATGAATTTTAGTCCATATTATTAATTTAAAGAGCCCAAGCTATATATGGCCTGGTTTCATTTGTGAAGCATTATGGGAAAATAGAAGTGGAAGAGATATTAAGCAAAGCAGTTGGGTAGTTTCTAGGTCCTGTATAAGGAAAGTAGCGTGGACACAGGCTGCATATTTGAGATGTTAGGATGTTGGGACTGTTATCTGCTACTGCATTGTGAATTTCTGGCATTGTACATTTTCCCTACAGCTTAAGATGTAATGCAGACCCGAGAGAATCATCTTACTCTATTAATAGTTGTATGAGATGGCCTGAGAGAGTGTAAGGCTGAAGATGAAGGGGGCTCTGCTTTAGAACCCTACTCTAGTTGGCAGTGTGCTCCCCACAGAAGTATGGCTTACAGTTTCTCAACCTACTATTTGTAGTGCAAAACTTAAACAAGTTAATTGCTGGTAGATGATAGTACTTAGGTTTGAGGTATAAAATACGTATTCATAGACAAGTTAAAAATGAGACCATGGTAGAAACATCTACAAAGAACTGAATTAAAGTCAAGAATTATACATATAAATATTAATCAACAAATGATAGAGAGAAAACTCTTCTGTGAAGAAGTCAAAGTAAGGCCTAAGGCACAGTGGTGAAGAACACTAGCTGGTCTTCTAGAGGACACAGGTTTGATTCCTAGTACCCACATGGGGGCTCATGGCTATTTGTAACTACAGTCCGGAGAAATTTGTTGCTTTCATCTGGCCACCATGTGTACCATGCATACAAATGTCATACAGTCAAATAGTCCTACATATAAAATAAATAAATCAAAACATACTTAGAATAATTAATAAAAGTATTTTTTAATTTATGGTGATAGGGCAGAGGGTAGCACATGTGTGAAGGTCAGATGGAAAATTGTAGGATTCTATTTTCTCTTTCCATAATTTGGAATCTAGGGGACAAACTCAAGTTATCATGCTTGGTGGCAAGTGTCAGCCCATATCCAACAAATTTATAATTCTCTATAATAATGAATCAAACATATTGTGACTAGGACACAATGACATAATGTTTTTTCATTTTATATTGACATCAACAATCTTCAATAGTGTCCTTGATTTGAAACATGTATATAGTTGTCACCTGTTTTACTTCACACACATACTACAGTAAGATTCTTAAATGAGATCAAACACAATATGGAAAAGTAAGCTCATTTTATAGTAACCATGGTAACCTTACTCTCAAAGGTATTGTTTTATCAAAATATTTATAAACATTTTTTGAATTATAGAAGTAAGTGTAAGCACACACACATGCACACACACACACATTCAGCATTTGGATTAATGAATTTTTAGATTTAAAAGGATCATTTCTTAATTAAGGTTATGAATCCTTAATATACCTCATAATTACTTAATAAGAATACTTGGAACTAACTAAAGTCCTTCTTTTCTTCCCCAGTCACACCTTCATTTTCTAGAAATAAACAAACAGGAAGTTTGAAAACATATCTAAAGAATATTTAGAACTGAAAATCAAAATTCCAAACATCTTGAAATTTTTACACATTTTCACAACATCATGATTAAACACTCAACAGCATCATTAAATGAGCCATATAAATCAACCCTAACATTTAGTGTGTTGATCTTACCAAAAAATGTTATTCTTTGGGGAATACAGAGATGGATAAAAAGTTACTTGCTGGTCCTACATAGCTCACATTACAGGCTCATAATTGCCTGTAACTCAACTCCAGTAGATATGGTGACTTCATCTGGCCTCTGAGGACATCTTCTCCCACCCCATAAAAGGCATTTATTTATATGCACTCTCACTGGTACACACACATGTACACACACAAATACAAATCTTTTTGCTAAAAATGGTATAAGCCAGTTTCTTTATTTAAATATATATAGTTCATTATTTGTTACTCAACTACTTTTTAACATCAGACCTGCCCTTGAGTGGTTGATATACTCGATGTCATGCTATTGGCGAAAATTGAGTTTTCCAGTCCTAACAGATATAACTGACAGATCAGTTGTTAACCTTTATTTTAGAGCCTATGTTTTCATTCATTCATTCATTCATTCATTCATTCATTCATTCATTCATTCATTTTTTCAAAAGCATAACAAAACAAAAGATAAAAGAAAAACTGTCACATTGCAGTTGAATAAGAAAAATCAACAGGAAGAGCACAAGAGAAGGCACACTCATTCAGACAATTAGAAGTTCCATCAAAACACTAAGCTGGAGGTCAGAACATAAAGAGGGAGGTCCTGTTATAGACCCATGCAGGCCCTTTGCATGCTGCTTCAGTCTCTGTGAGTTCATATGAGCTTTGATCATGTAGATTTAGAGGCCCTTGTTTACTTGGTGTCCCCTATCTCCTCTGGCTCTTACACTATTTACTACTCCTCTTCCAAGGTGTTTTCTGAGCTCTGAGAGGAATGATTGGATGGAGATAACCTATTAGGGCTAAATGTTCCAAGGTATCTACCTCTTTGCATAATGTCTTGTATGGTTCTCTTAATTTAGTGGCCATCTGCTGCAGGAAGACTTATCTCTGATGACCTCTGAGTAAGGCATTGATCTCTGAGTAGAGCAGAATGTCATTAGGAGTCATTTTATTGCTATGTTTCTTGAACACATTGATTTTCAATCTTCTTAATGTTTTGGCCCTTTAATACAGTTCTTCATGTTGTGGTGCTTTCAAACCATAAAATTATTTTTGTTGCTACTTGATAACTGTAATTTTACTATTCTTATGAATCGTAATGTAAATATTTTTGGAGTTTAAAGTCTGCCAAGAGGATCATGACCCTCAGGTTGAGAACTACTGCTTAGTAGAACAGTAGTATTTGGTTTTACCCTAGGTCCCTAGGCTATCTAGTCTCTGACCTTGGTCACCCATGCAGTGTCAGGTATGGGTTTCATCTCATGGAGTGGGCCTTAAGTCAGATTAGTTATAAGTTGGCTACTCCCAGAAGCTTTTTGTCAACTTTGCCCTAGCATGTCTTGTAGGTACTATACCATTTTAGATAAAAAGGTTTGTGGCTGGCTTGGTGGTTTTGTTTCTCTTCTGATAGTGTACAGAGTGCCTTCCTGTACCAAAGATGCTGGCATGTTGTGTTGAGGACTTGAAGTTTCTTAGTCCTAGACCCCATTTCTCTACTATCACCAGAAGGTGAAATTTCCAGAAAGTTTTCACTTTGTACTCCCTTTCTCCTCTGAAAAGATTCTCATCACCAACACTATGTAAAGAAAACAGAAAGTTTATTTTCTCAAAAACTTAATGTACTCCCGGTGAACATTGAGTAGGTAGCCAAACTTCAAGCAGATTACAGTAAAGGAAATCTAAATTAAGAACAGCCCCAAATTTTGTGCTAAATTGCGTCCAAGCATTGATATTCTTCAAGGGACCTCCTTATTTTGATTTCTTCCTTCAGATCTCTTTACCATCTCCTTTCCAAACTCTAAGTTTCTCTAAATCTTTATTATAGTAAACGTGAATGAAGGCTTTCTCAGAGAAGCCCTCATGAAATGCTTGTAACAGTCAATGAAGGAAGCCCGTTCCTTGATGTCTTCTCTGATCTAATTCTAAGCAATGTACGTTGAATTAAGTTGAATGGCTCCTCTGGTCAAATGATTCTGAGCACTTATTCACTTCCCTTACGCAGTCATCACATTTGGCAAAGGAAAGAATTGCATAATTTGTGAAGTATTCATCTTTGAAACTCGGCAGAGCTAGTGCTCTAAATGGAATTTCTATCTTTTCCTCTGCATGTTTCATATCATGAGAAGGCAAATTGAGTTAGATTACTACCAATATTTGTGTCCAGGGTTATTTCTGCCCAACAGACATCTACCTGCAGTATATTTTCATCTCCTAGTGCATCATGTGGAACACTAAGACTCAATCAATGAATATACTTGAAATACCTAGATTATTTGTAATTCAATATTAACAGAGAAATAGCCTCCAAGTGAATAACTTCTGTCTACCATTTTCTACAATACAGAAAAAAGCATTCTAATTTGCTTCTTAGGCAGAATTGATGCTGTTTTTAGGCTCCACCATTATAACATGCACAACCCCCTTTGTCTATTTTAGTCTCTGTGGGCTCTGAACAATCAGATTTGGGGAAGCAACTGCTGTTCTTTAATTGAAACATTAGTGAGAAAATTCTAAAAAAATGATCATGTTTTGAAATTGTTTATTCTTCACAAACCGTGCAATTAGTCACTAAAAATAGCAAGAAAACTGAGAATTTAAGTCTAAACTCATATTTTCAGATGAACTGTTAATTTTAGAATAACTGAAATTTATCCCTTCCCCAATGGAAAAAAGTACAGGTAATACTGATAAACCTAACACTCAGGCTTTCCTGTTATTAATATCTAATATTATTTCAATGCATATGCCAAAATCAATGAACCAATATCATCATTTTCTTAACCTGTGGGTTTGTTGAGGTAGTTCTGTTTCCAATGTAGGATGCTACTATACAACTCTATAGTATTATTAGCTATGGCACATTGTTTCCTATGGACCTTGACAGTTTAGCAAAGTATTTGTGAGGTTGTAGAGAATAGATTTTTTTACTTTCTGTTTTGCTAATGATTAGCCTGAAGATATAGGTTTGGGGACTATTGCACAGGTAAGGCACCATTTATCACACTTTATCAAGATGACCTGCAGGTAACTCTCTCCAAACTCCTGGTAAGAACTTAACCCTGGATAGTCCTCAGTCAAGAACTGTGTTCTTTGCCTCATTGCAGTCAAGGTACTTTGGACTTACTTTATTAGTTTTTTTTTTAATTCTTAATTTTTATTGTATGTGTGTGAGTACTTTCTTATTTGCATGTTTGTGAAAATGTGCTTGGTACTTATGGAGGCCAAAAGACATATTGAAGGTTGGTAATGATAATGCTTTTTTTCTTTTATTCCTAATATTGACATTTTGATTTAGTCTTAGTCTCAAGAATCATGAATGTTATTAGATGCTGTTTCAAATAATTTGCAGTAGCATTTGGTGGTTGTGGAAGTACACCCCCTTTCTAAATCTTTGGGAAGTTGAGATAAGAGATTTGCCATGAGTCCAAGGCCTTCCTGGTTTACATAGATCCAAGCCAGCCTTGGGTATAGGAAGAATTTGCCTCATAAAAATATATTTCTTACAAGTTCGCAAATAAGGTACAGAGTGTGTTTTCTTTTTACAACCGCATCAGATGACTTTGATGCATGCTAAATTTGTAGAAATCTCCTGTAGGGTTTCAACTTCAGCTTTCTGTAAATATTTCCTTCTGTTTTTTACCTGAGAGCAAATACTGACAATCTGCACAAAAGCAAAGGTCTCTTCAGAATTTCTCTGGCTAAGGTTCTTTCTATGTCTCTGCAGCATCCCTGTGAACATCTTCTAGCCTGGTTCCAACCTTCATTCAACCTGATCTCACCATCATTTATTCTACTTTATGATTTTGAAAAGTTGAAAAAAATACCAACAACTACCTAAAATGATACATCAGATATCCATACTGTAGCCACATAAAGTTAAAAATATACCTATTCTTTCTGTTCTAGCTATTTCCACGTTTTTGAAGATATCATATAGAAAACTTCACTATGGTAAAAAGAATTTACCCTATAATATTCCAGCAGCTGCCATACTATTACCATCATGAATTTTTCTTGTATAGTCTCAGAGCCTATAATTATATGTATTACATAGTCATATGTTCATTCCCATAAATGTATATATATATGTCACTAAATATTGTATTTAATATTTTGCAAATGCTGTTAATATAAGTGTTGTGCATTGAAATATTTAAATCAGAATTATGTTCTTGAGTTTTATTCCTGCTCATAAATAATAACTCTAGTTAATTCATTTTAATGTGTTTGCTTTTGTGTGAGCCAAGCAGAAAAAAAAATGTATCTCCTGTTTCTAGTTAATCTGTTTAAATTTCTCTACAGTCATGTATTACTATGCATTAAAGTAATGTATAATATATCTTATGAAATCATGTAGGCTGTTCAAAGAGCAAACATCTAGATGTAGTGACTCCCTGTCCCCCATTCATCTTCATCTATATTTTGAATTGATTTTTTTCAAAAAAATTTAAGTTGTCTAATTTAAAAATATGAACTCCTTCTGAGCTTATTTTGCAGTTTCCCAAGAACATTTAAAATTTTATTTATGCCTGAAATTACCAAATAAATATGCATGTATTTTTCTTTTTGCCATTAATTAATTTTATTCACTTTACATCCTGTTTGCATCTTGCTCTCCTCCCGGTAACCCTCCCCCCCCCATACACACAACTCCTTCCCCCAACCCCTCTCACTGTATATAAACCCACACAGCCACATTAAGTCACACATATAGTCATATAAAGTATAAATAAATAAAAATTAAGACCTGAAACTTTTGGTTTAATACACTTTAAACCAAAAGTGGACTTTTGTGCCATTTTACTTATTTAATTTAAAATAGTTTGTCTTTTAGTACCATATATTTCAATTTTGGTTTACTCTCTCCATCTCCTTCTAAACCTTCCCTACTTCCCCAGTGACTCAAGTCCACATCTTTTATTTCCTGCTCTCATTGGAATACAAGTAAGCATATAATAATAATAATAAAAACAAAGAAACTACATTAGCACAAAATACACAAGCTGGAATATAAAACTTGATGTGCTAAGGCAGGTCTGTGTCCATTTGAGAATTCCTTTTCTCTGAGGAGAAGGGAGGGGATATAGTGAGGGGGAGAGGTTTGTAAGGGTGGGACTGGGAGGGGGGTCTGTGATCAGGATGTAAAGTGAATAAATAAATAAATAAATAAATAAATAAATAAATAGGAAAAAGAACAAAAACACATACAGGCACAGAGATGTGCACACTCATACATGCAGAAATGGCATAAAAAATCCCACAAAATCAGAAAATGAAATATATAATCAAAAGACCTGGATGCTTAAAAAAAAAGGCCCAAAGAATTTTGAGACCAAACAAAGCAACAACAACAAAACAAACCTCCAAAATGCCACTGAGGTTATTTTGTGTTGGCCATGTACTACCTGGAATGAAGTCTGGCCTTAATGGTTTGTATACCCAGTGGGATTCCATTAGAGAAACCTAATTCTCCTTTGTGAGCTAAAACTTAACACTTTTCAGTGTGTTTGCAATAAGAAGAAATGTCTTCTATTTAGATTTACAATACAATATTGAACCAACCTCTAGCAATCTCGTTGCATCCTGTCAAAATACCTTTTATTTCCATACTTAACATACTTACTAATTACCTTGCCTTATAAATTTATTTTTTATTTTATTGTTAGTATGTGTGTGTGTATCTGTATGTGTGTGTTTGTGTGTCTATGTGTGTGTGTCCACACACTCATTTGTCAGATATTCCTTTCTACTATGCTATTTGGATTTACTTAAGTCCATTAGGTTTGCAATGCTGAGACATCTGACTATCCCTGTTGTTTTAGATGCTCAGCATCTTTCTTTCCCTCTTCCTTCCTTCCTTCCTTCCTTCCTTCCTTCCTTCCTTCCTTCCTTCCTTCCTTTCTTTCTTTCTTTCTTAATATTTCTGAACTTTCAGTTGCTTTAACGTAGTGAGGCTTGAATATATATTCTCATTCTCCTATCTGGAATCTAGCAACCTAACATTTTACGAAAGCAAATTATATGTCATCCAACATAGTTAAAAGAGACATGTTTCATCTTTGGTATGCTGAATTTGTAAATAGCTTTTTATCATTTTATAGCTTCAAGGTGGGGGAACAGAATCTTACTCTTTCAGAGGGACAATGAGAGAACTAATGAAGAAAGTAAAGTGCCATGGTATACCTAAACAGAGAGTCAGCAGATTGTGGCTCCATCCAGTCCCTATTATTTCTCAGCAGAGAGAAGCTTTATTGCTTTGTCCTTCCCTCAGTGTCTGCACTTAATGCCCTCCAGTTCATGCAAAGGCAGGATGTAACAAATGAAAGGAATTTGAATTTTTACTAGTTTTCTATGTGTGCCAAAATTGTGTCATTATTGGGTTAACTTAATTTGGTTAGTGAGTTAACTCAAATGGCAGACCAATACCAGACAGGAGTTTGGGTTGAGCATTAAGGAGAATGAGCTCATAGATCACTTGATGCTCTGAGGTTATCGCCACCAGCCAATATTTCTCATTTGGAAGCCAGTAAGTAATCTTAGAGCAAACTTTTTGTTCAATAGTTTCGATATTAATTAAATTGATTTTCCTTTTTTCATTAGCTTTCAGGATAGCAATTGCACTGGGTGACAAAACACACCAATTCAGAGATAAGAGCAGAAGTGCAAAAACCTGCTTTTTGAACCATGAGCTGAAAATACCACCAAATCCCTGAAAACAAAAAGTCCAAGAGAAAAATTGGATTTTCACAGTAATTGTTTGCAATTTAAAGATGAACACAATAGAAAAAATGGGAGCTCCTTTTGCCTGGAAGCTATTCATAATTATATTTTTGCTCAAATACATTAATCAATCACCCCAATTCTTTACAAATCAGGGAAAGGGATATTGAAAGCACACTTATTAGTGTAGATCCTCTAGGTGAAGAGTAGTATGTCCAGTGACAAACTTTTATAGGCACGTAATAAAAAGACACCCTTCTATTACAAGAAGTGGGTATCTGATACTTTTATTTACTAAATATAACTACCATAAGCTGGACCTCATAGTACTTATTTATTTGCCCTTTTAACTAAATATTTTTATTCATTGAAATTTCATACACATGTCTTATGTTTGCATCATTTTCGTATCTCTGTCTCCTCCTCTAACTCCCAGTGTGCCCAACAACCCACAACTCCCTTTCATTCAGGACTTCTTCTTTTTAAATTATGATTACAAACACACACACACTCACACACACATACACACACACACACATACACACACACACACACACACACACACACACACACACACACACACTCACACACATGGGCAAGTTCTTGGGAACAAGAAAGTTAGGACACCAAGAAAACGGGACTATGGCAGAGATGTTGTCTTTTGGGAAAAGATCTTCACAAAGGGTATTGACTGGCTACATATGGTACTTTATATTTTCTGTTAGCCATATTATTATTAAAATGGAAAATGTTTAATATTAATAGTATGTTTAACCTACTACTGGTATTTTTAAAACAGTGAAGTCTCATGGTAAAGATGTGTTATAACAATTCCATTTATACTCATTGTTGAAATGAATTTGTACACAGTATCCAAAATGATATTTTACATTCTCTCTTTTTTTGTAGTAAATCTCTGATGTCCTTCATTTTAGTCTTAAGAAACTATCCTTTGGTAGTAGTAAGATCCCAAGTGCTCGTATGTGTGGTGCATGCCATACTGGTCAATGTAGAATCAAAAATTTCCCCCTCGAAAACAGCCCCAATGGCGTCTTCTGGACGTTTTACTTGAATTAGAAAATATTAAAGCCTACCCTGGATCTACTAAATCAGAATCATTTTCTATAAGGTGTGGTAAGCAGAGATTCCTGAGTGACTTTGTGTTGACAGGGGCACACCACGTAAAAGAATGCAATGCCTGAAATGCCAGGGAATGCTGAAGCTTTCTTCTGCTCAGCCTTAGAGAAACCACAAAGCCTCCCTCTGATTCTTGCACAGATGTTTACAGTCTGAACCAGAAAGCACAGACCACAATTGCCTCCTCTCTGATGTTCACAGCCTGAGACTACACACCTACTGAGACTCTCTAACACCTCCAATCAAAATTAGCTAAGCCTTCTCTTTTTTTCTCCTTCTGCTTCAAATAAATCCAGCTCCTTGATAAGCAGTATACAATATGTTCTTACTCAGTGGTATAGAATAAGCACACTGAGTTTCTGGGATGCAATTGTGTTTCTATCATCCACCCAATTTTGTCTTATCTGTTTATGTGGCTTTCTGTCCTTTCTCCATTGCTTCCTCAATGGTAGCTTTATTCTTACAGACTTTTATTCATTTTACCTCATGCTTTTGTTATCCTGGATTGAGATTAAGAGTCCTTGCTAATAGTGTTCCCTGCACATTTACTTTCACTGTTTTAGAAAACATCTTTATATATCACTACAATAGAAAATCTTTCTTTTGTTGTTTTGTTTTGGTTTTGTTTTTCAAGACACGGTTTCGGCTGGCCTCGAACTCAGAAATCTGCCTGCCTCTGCCTCCCAAGTGCTGGAATTAAAGACATGCGCCACCACTGCCCAGATTTTTTTAATTATGTATTTATTTTATGCATATGAGTACACTGTAGCTGTCTTTAGACACACCAGAAGAGGGCATCAGATCCCATTAACAGATGGTCATGAGCCACCATGTGGTTGCTGGGAATTGAACTCAGGACCTCTAGAAGAGCAGTTGGGCAGTGATGGTGCATGCCTTTAATCCCAGCACCTGGGAGGCAGAGGCAGACAGATTTCTGAGTTCAAGGCCAGCCTAGTCTACAGAGTGAGTTCCAGGAGAGTAAGGGCTATACAGACAATCCTTGTCTTGAAAAACCAAAAAAAAAAAAAATCTTATTTCTAATCCACTTGTTATTTCAATTCACATAATCTCTCTCACTCCCAAGGCTGAGAAGGCAAATTACCTTTCATTTTTAAAACCAAGCAATTACTGACAAATCACTGAGTCTAGTAAGGTTTGCAACAGGGAAAATAAATCCATCACTTTCATTCTCTTCTTATTTTCTTTCCTACTTTTTATATTTGAAACCCCTATACTCCACATAATACTTTCAAGATACCTAAAACTCAACCTCAATTCCACTATGAAAGGGCTACATACTGCATAGTTACCCAGTCTTCTGAGCTTCATATTTCTTCCTGGAAACATTTTAGTTTCAAGTATTAAATGAAATAATATATATGGAGTGTTTAAGTATAGTGTCTGGAAAAAAGAACTAAAAATTTTAAAAATATTTTATTGGTTATTTCCACCCATCCCTCTGCTTCCACGAGGGTGCTCCTCCTCCCACAAGTTCACTCCTGCCCCACTGCCCTAGCATTCCCCTATGCTGAGGCATCAAGATTTCACAGGACCAAGGCCTCCTCTCCATTTGATGCCAGACAAGGCCATCCTCTGCTGTATATGCAGCTGGAGCCATAAGATCCATATGTATGTATTATTTGGTTGGTGGTTTAGTCCCTGGAAGCTCTGGGGGGTCTGGTTGGTTGATATTGTTGATATTGTTGTTCTTCCTATAGGGTTGTAAACCCCTTCAACTCCTTCAGTCCTTCCCGTAACTCCTCCATTGGGGTTCCAAGAACTAAAATATTAAGTATTGTACTAAGATGATAATACTGACTGCAGTAATCACTCCCAGGTTTCCCTATCTGAGAACACCTCTGTCTCATTCCTGATAACTTCCCAAGTTCCATTTAACTATATAACCCTTCTTAAAAGAAGGTTGTCTGACTTTTCTGGACAGCTATCTTTTACTTATCCCCAGACTTCTATTCTCACTACTTGATGAAAAGTGTGCTCTTCTGGAGGCTACAAGTCTCCAGCCTTAGCCTAATGCCTCCTGGCAAATATGGTGGTTGATACTGTCATGTTTCTTCAAGTACATAGGATCTTCTTTGAATCTATATTAGCATTCCTTCTAGGGTCTGTTCCACAATTACCTGGTAACAGCCAGGTATGCCCAGCTTACTATAAAATGGGCTGTTTGGCCCCTCCTCACCCTCTTACTCTCATAATCTCTGCCCCTTCTCTTTCTGCCCCTTCTCTCTCTATCTCCCCATCCCCTCCCCTTCTCTCTCCACAGGTTCCTGGATGCCTCCTCCTCTGTCTGTCTATCTCTCCTCCCTTCTGAACTCTCCTTCCATGAATGTCTGGGGCTGGTTCCTCAGGGGGAAGGGATGCCTCAGCATTGGCCCACAGAGGCACCCCTCTCCCACTTCACTATACCTAGCTCTATCAAACATATCCTTGGCTCTCTTTCTTTTTTTTTATAAAACAGAACAATCTGGACTTTACAATTGTCATTATGTAAAATAGCAGATAAAACAAACAGGAAAGTGATAGAGAATCTCTGAACTGGCATTTCTTGAAGTACAATAATACAGTGCTCTGACCCAGCTTTGAGTTATTTCCCTTCATTCCTTTTATTAATCATATCACTATTGATCTACTTTATTTTTTCAAAAAAACTTTTAAAGAAAATATTTTATAAAGATTCCCAAGAAACAAAAAATTCCTAAATTAGTAGTCACTAGAATGCTGCATTTCTAGAGTGTCTACATTTGATGGTAATGAACTGCTTCATACTTGGTTCATGGCATCCTTTTTTGTTTGTTTGTTTTTTTAAATTGAGCCACAGCTCCATTTTCAGCTGCCTTGAGGTAGTGCTGAAATCATTCCACCATTTCAGAGGTTTAAAAAGACCTGCTTTGGCAGCAGGAAAAAATCTAATTGTAAAGTCTAATAAGGAAATCTGTGCCTATGAGTACCAAGGAGCTGATGCTGATCTAGCTGAGTGCACTTCGGAATTAAAACTTGATGGGAAATCATTGTGCTTCAGGGAACAGGACCGGCAAAGGCTTAGAGCATGATCTGAGGATCAATAGTGGAAGAATAAAATAATTGAATTAGCAAATCCTCTGGACAAATTGACTGAAGGGAGCAATGGGCAGCAAAGCTCTGACTAACTTATGAAAGTTAATGGGACACAGCAAGGGAAAAAATGGGCCTACATCTTTCGGAGTCTGCTGTAGTAACAGTGTAGCATGTCACAGAAAACACCTTGTCCTATACAGTGAAATTGTTCCTGCTGTTGCTTTGACAACTAAGGGCTGATTATCTCACTTTTAGGGGTGTTCAGCAACCCCAGTTCAAAACTGTATAATGAAAAAAAGCAAACAAATTGTTTTAATTTTTGTTTCAACCATTTAGAAATTCAATGAGTTAGGGCTGGTGAGATGGCTCAGTGGTTAAGAGTATGTATTGTTTTTACAAAAGAGCTGAACTTAGTTTCTAGCAACAATTTAAGCACCACACGATTGGGCATAACTTTTTCTCTAGAGGCTACCATGCCTTCTTCATGTCTCTTCAAGCACTGAACTACCCCTCCCACACTTACAGATAGGGTCACCCACATACATGCAAATAAATCTTTTAAAAATGAGGTAATACATGTAATAAATAGCATACCACATAATAGGAACACCATGAATACAAATTTCCTAGTTATCTTTCAGGTGCTATACCAGAACATCTAAAATTGATTACTTATATAAAAATAGGCTCATAATTCTAATGGCTGAGGATTCCAAAAAGAGTCTTTTGATGGTTCTGCTGCATAAAAAGGTGGGAGAAAGTGACAGTCCACTCTCATGATAAACTACTTTCCTTTCTCAAGAAAGAACTTCTGCATGGAAGAATGACATTAATCTGTTCATTAAGGTGGAACCCTCCTGATCCTAAGACATGTGGACACTGTTATATTGGATGGGTCAAACTACAGCCAAACCACAGAAGTTTCCTGATATCATTTAATATCACTTGCCTGAGATTGTAGGGAAAAAACTAAAATGTTTTTATAGCATCAGTGAAGAACTTGAGAACATTGCCTCAGACAAATGCAATAACCAGTGATGCCATCAAGAATTCTCATAAAAATTCATAAGTATAGATTATCACATATTATATTATTTTAAATTAAGATGGTTGAACTATGTGTTGTACCTTCAGTTTGCAAAAAGAATTCTTGTTAAAGGTCCATCATTGAGTGTGATTTTAAAAAAAGGACAATCAGTTACCATGGAGACCAAAAAAGAATGTTGTGTGATCAAAGTAAGTCGTGCTTGTGATGATGCCACAGTGATCCTCAGGTTTTTATTTTTAACAATTAATGGAAATCAATAACAAAGAAAAATAGAAATCACATACAAAGCATATACATACTTTATACATAGTATAACAAAGATTTCCTTTATGAGTCATCTTTACCAATTGCTGAATGGCAGATATTCTTATCCATGTTTGACTAGTGGAGAATCTGAAAGACATAGGCATTATCCAAGCCAATCACTGAGGCTATATAGCCCCGGTGTCTGTGGTCTTACATGCCAGGCCTCTTCACTTTTACTAGCAGTAGGTAAGTTTGGCTATTAGCCTGTCTCTAATCATTTAGATTAGAGGAGACTAATTTCAACCTTCATTTGTGTTCATTGGTACCCCATTTTAAAGGGAGAATAGGAATTCTCTTTATGATGGTAGTCAAGCTACTTATTAGTGAACATAACACATTCTCAAAAAATACATCCTTTACTGAGATTGACATGTGCTTTTTTTGTATTTCTTACTTGCATCCATGTATTGTGATTATGCTCTCTTCCATTAATTTCTCACACCCATCTCTCTCTTGCCAACCACTGGCTTTTTCCCCAAGTACTTTCTCCTACTTTGATATGAGTCTTCTGGTGGTGTACAGGTAGTGACAACTGTTGTATGTCCATGGTTGTAACAGCTGTGCTGAATCTACAAGAGTATTTAGACAATTGGCTATCCTTTGGTTCTTACAGTCTTCCCACCCACGCTTCTGCAGTGCTTCCCTAGGCCTTGGACTGGGAAATATAGGCATTCTGTTTAGGGCTGAGAACACATCAGTCCTTCATTCTCAGCACTTTGACAGGTTAAAAGTTTCTGCTTTGACCATTTCCCTCTGCTTTTTATCCTGTAATCTATGAGTCATGACTTTATGGTTCAAGTTTGTGTCACAATAGCTGTTGGCTGACTATACCATTGAAGTTTGCAATCTGTGCTTAATAATGACCAATTTATTTCCCTCTGATAATGAAAAAAGTTGGAATTGTATTCAGATTTAGTATTGTGTTGAAGGTTTAATGTTCTTTCTGATGCCAACATTGAGAAATTTACAAATGGAGAAACCAAGGCATAAGGACACATTTTTTTTGTATCAACATTGGCAACACTGGCAGCAACAACAACTGGGAAGTGGAAGAGCCTTGATTCAAACCAATTCTTACTCTAGGATTCATGCTCTCTACCTGCTTATAGTAAACCATAAAGCACAGAACCTGGCTGTGTGTCAATGCTTTGTTTTGCACATATGCATTGAGTTTTCAAACCAAATGTTATTACTGCAAAGCCCAGGTTTCTCCAAATGATAAAAGCTGTACATGGCATTTTGATTCTAAAATAAAGAGTAGCAATAGCTATATCAACAATTAATTAAAAAAGCATTTTTTGAAAGAGATCCTTCCTACCTAGCCACAAGTGCATGATTCTCCTTGCATAGCCTTACAAGTGTTGGGATTAGATATATCTGCTATCATACCCAGGTTAACCATAAAAACTTAAGAATAACTAATTGTAGTAACTTAATCCTTTCTTATCAACTGTAAACTCATGCTCTTCTAGTCATACCAACCTGCCCATTCTCAAAATTTTCTTCTTAATTTCTTGTTTGGCTTTCTATAATTATCAAGCACTCATGGGTTTCATTCCTCTTCCCTGTTTGTGAAATTGCTTTTAATCAGTTCAGTTGTTCTACCTCAGAATATCCCTGTCTAGTCCCACAGGGTGGAATATTTACATGTTAGAAATTGTGCATGAAGAGCCATTAATTAGAATACTTGGTCACTGCATTCATGTTTGAATGTTCAGTGAGTTCATTTAGAAATATAAAACCCACTGGTTTTGTTTTATGCATTATTTAAAATCCTTTTAGGGTCTCTACGCTGCTCTTCCTGTTTAGTAACAATAACAAATGGCTTGTGAATGATTTGTTCTTTTGTTTTTGTTTTTGTTTTTTTAGTGACAAGTTGTCATTTATTAACTTTGAGTCCCCAATGTCTCAATTTGGATTCCTTGTTTACAATGCATGTTATCATATTTGAAATGCGTGTTATTTCATTGGTTGATGTGAAAGTGAAATGAGGCCTTATAGAGACCGGATTTTGTCTGTGGCTAGTTTACATGTATTTTGCCTGTAAACTAACATGTGATATTGAGCTCAATGATCCTTCTGTAGCACTGGCAACTAAAACAAAGAAGTGAGTAGTTTGTGACTCATAGACAGGCCCACTGAAATATTCTGCACTTCTCTTTTGCCATTTCTATTTCCATTGCATATAAAATGTTGGGGGAAATTTGGATATCAGCAATTTCCTTAGTTAACTGAGGTTTTCTAGACCTTTCTCTAACTATTGCTGAGATAAATCCATCACTTATTTTTTTAGTCATGATTTGACCAGATTTTTTTTCTCTCTGTCCTCTCTCTGATTCTGTTATCTGTACCAGCCTTTTAGAAGTGGGTGTTTGTCTTTGAATTTCTACAGCAATGCATAGACAGACTCCTGCTCCACGTGCACTCACACACTGATCATAAATGGAAGTAAAGGGAATGTCTTGACATTAGACCAACTGTTCTCTCTTATCCAATTCCATCACATTCTGCCCTTCTGTTTTGCTTCACATGAGGGCCTTAAGCTTCCTGGTATGTGTGAGCTGCCTACTGCATACTGTTCAGACATTAAGTTAGCTTTCATTTTTGTCATTCTATGGTGATGCCTGTTGACTTTTACTGTACCTCCATTTTCCCACTTTCCTGGTTGCATTGTAAGACACAGTATTTAAGACTTGTGCTTTTCAATACATAATCCTGACATATTTCATGAAAAATAGTAAGAAATTAACTCTATCTCTTTCTGCCAAAGAACTGGACGTCATTCCTGCCAAGTGTCTGGAAGTCATTCTTGAGCAAATAGGTACCTTTTGGCCCATAGAGTGATTATAGCATATGACCAGTGTGAGATAGGCCCTGCCTTTATGTGAAGAAATGTAGTATGGGGCAAGAGAGGATAGATTTTGTTTTTAGGAATATCCTTGATGTGCCATGGGTATACTCATGCCATGGAAGATGTGTGGTCATGGAAAAAAAAAACAGGGCAACTATTTTAGCTTTATTCTTCGAACTCTCCCAGGGCTCAAGCTAAGAGAAAATGACCACATATCTTTGAGCATGTATGAATTTCTGCGGGCTAAAGACATGCACTTCCAAGCTCGAGCCTTTATAACAAATGTTCCTAGACTCCTTTGACCTGGGCTCTCCTTGTTATTTTGTTATTAGATTAAATCTCTCTCTCTCTCTCTCTCTCTCTCTCTCTCTCTCTCTCACACACACACACACACACACACACACACACACACGTTTGTGTGTGTATATGTGTTTGTGTTGCACAGATTCATAGAGAAACAAGTTGAATCTTTCCCTCTTTCAGCTTCAAGATATAGTTATTGTTGTAGTCAGTTCCTTCTCAGGTAAAATAGATTAAAAGTTTAATCTGAAATGATGAATGTCCAATGTCTTTTATGTCCGGGGAATTTCTCTGGAGGCTCTCTCTTGCTCCATCTCTGCACACCCTGCTATACACACACTTTCCCATCAGATTGTGTATGTCTCTCTCACTCTTTCCCATTATGTTTCTTCATCCTCCCTCATTTCTATAGTATTTTTATGCCTTCTACATGAAAACACTTTGGCAGGGGTACTCATGTTATACTGAAGTTAATCGAAGTCAAAGATAATAATTATTTTACTTTAATATCAGTGTTATTTCTGCCTGGAATCATGCCTATGGACCCATACAAAAGTGAACCAAACAAGAAGTATAACATGAGGAATTTGCAGGCTGATGGCTCAGTGAGTTCTGTGCCTAGGCAGCTTACATAAGCTATCCTTATCTCTTAATGTAGATTCTCCTGGTTTTTGAACTGAGGTCTCTCTTCATCCCTTCAAGGCCCCGTCATGCTGTCTGATTATGGCCCTACATGTTCACAAGGCTCTCTTTTCAAATCAAGCTCATTCTGAAGGATAATTTGGTGTTAATTTCTTTTCCAGGAATCAACATATCCTGCGATTTTTTTGTTCTGGTAGTTGCTTCCTGACTTTGTCAAATTACTCTAGGATTTTCTCCTTATGTCAACATGAGATTTATCTGGGTGATGGCCCCTAAATATCATTCAAATTTATAACCCTAAGCCCTACTTCTGACCTCTTGATTAGAGTCATTGTCACGAAGACCATAAAGCTGAGTTTTGAAACATGCTCCCAGTGAATTGGTTCAGTGGGTAAAGGCTCCTGTTAGCAGACTTAATGAACTGAGACTAATCTCAGGACCTATATGATAGAATTGATGAGTTGTCCTCTAACCTCCACACATGGACTGACATGCACATGCATACCTATAAATCTTCATACAAAATGTAAACAAATAAACGTGAAAACATTTAAAGATGCTTCACGTGACACAGGTTTAAGTACCACTGTGGTCTATTGAAGAGACTCTGTAGTTTCTGAATTCATTATTAGTATTCTTAGTGTTTATATATGCATCTTCTTTTTCTGTGCTGCAAATTCCTTACCACTATTTACTGGGAGCAGGATCTGTCTCTGACTCTTTTGCCTGCTTCTGGAACCCTTTCTTCCTTCTTGGTTGCCTAGTCAAGCCTTAATATAAAAGATAATGTGTTTAGTATTATTGTATCTTGTTATGCTGTCTTTGGCTGATATCCCTGAGAGGCCTGCCCATTTCTGAAGGGAATTGGCAGAGTGGAAGGGGAGGGGAGATGATGTGGTTCATGGGCTCGGAGGGGAGAAGAGAGGAGAAAATGCAGCTCAGACATATGAGAGAAAAAATAAATAAATAAACATTGTGAATAAATCACCAAGCTTTCAGGAGGCAGGGTATTTTTTACATATGCTGAACAAAAGTGAAATAAAAAATAATTTTTGAAATTAGATCCCATTGCAAGAATTGCAAACTTGCAGCAAAAATTATTTCTCACTCACCAACAAAGAAAAATGCTCTGTCCACTCTGTTGTGTTCCTGATGCCTTTTTTTGTCATTGCCCTGCTCCTCCCTGGAATAAGAGCTCTTGCTGGAAAACTGCTAGAGCACTGCTATTTCCAGTTTTTTAAAATGCCTAAGTGTGTGTTAAAGCAAGAGAAATGGTAAGAGAGCACAGCAGAATGGATTAAGCCTTCAGGGCTTCAGAGCAGAGAAGATCTGGACTCCCATCCTTGCTCTTTTGCTTCTGCTTATTTTGTAACTGAGCTTTCAGTTTCCTCATCTATAGTATAACAATATTAATAGTACCAATTTCAGAAGATTATTGTATAGAAGAAGCACATAAAGTCCTTCTCATCAGTACCTGTCCATATAATGTGAGTTCAATCAATAGTTGGAGTTATTATTCCTGCAATTGCTGAGCAGACTTCTAATGTGGAAACAACCCCAGGGGCCATTATGCTGTTTGCCGCTTCAGTAAATGTTCCAGGTTGTGGAGAGATTTTTGGTAACTTTACAATCATCTATTTCTTTTAATACCGACTGTCTCCTATGATAGCTTCTTCACTCAGCTTCCTGTTTTTGCTACATTTTTAAATAATCTGTTGTGAAATGCAGTCTCAGGTTAAAAAAAAAGCTTTGAATTTTTTTACTTCCAATAATTTTGTATAACCCAGATCTGAACTCGATTAGTAAAGTGGCTACTTACCTTTTGTACATTAAAAATTGACTTAACAATTTGCAACAAAGTTCAGCAGAGAAAAAAATAGCTTCTGATGTTTTATCTCCATATATCATGGTATTTTTTTTACACAATTATACATTCTCAGCTTTTAAACTTTCATTTGTGGATTTGTCTTTCTCTTTGGGGAGCAGTTCTTTCCATCCCAATGGTTATTTTTTATAAAGGACGTGAAGGGTCAACATAATTTCGAACCATTTCTGAAACAGTCAAGGTTCCCAATAGAGAAGAATAGTTGAATTGTGTCTTATGTAATTGCAAGTGACAAAAGCATCCACAACAACATAGAAATAAAGACTTGGCTAGGATCACCTACGTGCAGCAAGTCAATAAGTGATTTTTATAAAATACAAGTGACTAAATTGTAATTTATTAATACTGAAAGAACATTGTGACTCATTTTTCCTACCAATAAATACACTGGAGAATATCCTAGGTCTGCCTATTAATAGTATGCTATATAGAACCTACCATATAATGAAGCAGCCTGCATTCAAATATGTTAATTCATTCTGTTCATTTTGCAACCAGATGTCTATGTAGACTCAAGGACAGAAAAGAGCAAACAGTTACCTCTTTTCTTTTATAAAAATCAGGCATTTGAAACTTAGAGAGTTTAAGTGCATTCTTACCCAAGCACACAATTATGGAGGTTGAACTTACAAAATTATATATTGATGTGTATATTTAAATGTTCTAGCTGCACTAAATTAGGGGATTGTGTGATAGTTTAATGTATGCATACAATGTATACTGATCAATTCAGAAAACTTTCCATTTCCATCTCTTCAAATGCTTTTTAATACTTTTTGATTAGCACATAATTACACATTTCTGGGTTATTGTGAAACATTACAAGTCTCATACACAATATGTACTAATAAAATCAGGAAAATTTATACTTTCATCTCCTTAACATTAAATTTTGTAGTGGTGGTACACACCTTTAATCCCAGCACTTGGGAGGCAGAGGCAGGCAGATTTCTTAGTTCGAGGCCAGCCTGATCTACAGAATGAGTTCCAAGACAGCCAGGACTACACAGAGAAACCCTGTCTCGAAAAACAAAACAAAACAAAACAAAACAAAACAAAAAACAGGAGTATTTGAGATAAACTCTTTTGGCTATTCATAAAATGTAAAATATGGAATAAGTTAACAAAATACTGTGTTAAAGAATACTAGAATGGTACTTATGTACGAATTATCTAAACTAGACTCCCATCACTTTCTACTTAGCTCAGTGTTTATTTCATTCATGTTACCCCCTTAGTGAATTCTCTCTTCATTTACTTTAACCTGTTTCTATTAGGGTTTTGATGTATATCATTTGTAAGAAGCATATTATAATCACTTCTATTCCTAAACTTATTATACATTTATTGCATTATATTTTATGAGTTTTTGCATACATTCATTGAGTAGTTAGGCTTGAGTATATTACTTTGTTTGTAAAATAAAGTTGAATTTGTCTTTATTTTCAGGTTTTAAAATTATTTCTTTTAGTTTTGCATGCTTATAACATAATTACATTATCCTCCCCTTACTTTTCCTCCTTCCAAACTCTCCCATATACTCCTCCTTGTTATATTTCAAATTCATGACTTGTTTTTTCTTTTTTTTTTCTTTCTTTTATTTTTTTTGGTTTTTGGAGACGAGGTTTCTCTGTGTAGCCCTGGCTGTCCTGGAACTCACTCTGTAGACCAGGCTGGCCTCGAACTCAGAAATCCGCCTGCCTCTGCCTCCCAAGTGCTGGGATTAAAGGTATACACCACCACCACCTGGCTCTGTTTTTTCATTAATTGTTCTTACATGCAGATATATATATATATATATTTCTTATATAGCCAGCTCAGTTTGCATAAGGCTGCTTGTATGCATATTTATTTCCAGGGCAGAATATTATTATCAGATAAGCAATTACAATATTTCTGTTTCCTCTTTTGCAGTGATTCCTGAGCCTTATGTCTGAGAAGTATATTGTATTCATTGGGGCTGGGTTCCAGCACTCTCCATTTTGACTGATTATGGCTTTCTTTAATGGGTTTTATCTGTTCCACAGAGACATTTCCTTGATAAATTTCCTTATACTTATCTTTGAGTGTCAACAAAAATGTTGCAATTTTTGTTAGGGATTATGCTGGTTTGGTGATGACTATAGGTTCTCCAAGATCTATGACTTCCTTAGCACTGAGTAGTTCCTTAGGTTTTAATTCAGTTCCAGGTATGATTTCCCACTTGTTGATCAGGTATTAAGTCCAGTCAGAGAGCTATTGGTGACTAGTCAGGCATGTGTGCCACTACTGCACCTTTAGGGTTATCACAAAATCCTGGTGGTTGTTGTGGTTCATAGGAGTCATATCTAGTAGGACTATGGGTTGTTTCTATCCTTTGCTAGCCTGCATGGTGTCTTCTGGTACAATGAAAGCTATTTTTTAGGGAAGAGGTTTTCTGGTCCAATCCAGTTCATATCATCTGGGTTCTGTGTCCCAAATTCACGGCATATTCAGAAATTAGGATAATAGCCTATAATTCTGTAGGAGTCTCTTGGACAACTCAAGTTTTTATCAATCTTTTGGTAATTTCATATAATGCTATCATCATTTTCAGTGCTCCTCATCATGCTTCCCTTCCCTCTCAACTTTGTTTCCTCGTCTTCTATGAAAAAAAAAAAGTTAATTCGTGTTGCCTGTATCCTCTTGGATAGGAGGACCTCCACTGGAGTAGGGTCATCATGCTGACTTTGGCTTTCCCATAAGCAAACAATTGGCAAAGCAAGACCAATAATAGAGAGGGGTGAAAAGTGGGTTCTAGTATATGCAATTTAAAAATAATTATTTTTGAGGATTTCATACATGTATATAATAAAATATGATTATGATAATATTTCCATTTCATCCCTCCAACTAACCCCATATCTAAACTTCATGGTCTTTTATTCTGACTTTACATGCATGATTGTGGAGCCACCCACTACTGTACTGGAAACCTCCTGTGGCCTCATGTCCACTGGAGAATGAACTTCGCTCTCTTTATTTACCTTTACTTACAAATAGCTCTTCAATACGAAGCACAGCCTGGAGATCACCTACTCATTGCCTATGATAAAATTGTGGCTGCCTGTTTTGTATAGATGTTGTGCATTCAACCACAGATGCTGTGATTTTATAAGTGCAATAGATATGTCATGTTCAGAAGATGGCATTTTATGGTACTCTTTCCCATCCTTTTCCTTTTCCATAATTTTGGCTGTTTCTTCCACCATGTTCCCTGAACCTTTCCTGGGGAAGAGGTGCTAATTCTGCTGTCCTTCTTGGAGTAGAACATTGAGTATCTTAACAATTTAATGAGTTTATACACCTTTCCACTGACTATTGGCCACTTCAAGAGAAGGCTTCTCTAACTAAGGTTGAGAGAAATCCAGGTCTATGGTATAAATATTTAGAAGGAAATTTGACAGTGTGACCATTTAGAAAAATAGTAGTAGCAGGTTTTACTCTAGGGCCTGTGAGGTCCCGAGTAATAGGTTTCTGACCAGAAATAGTATCTTTCTATGGAGAAGACCTGGAACACAATCAGATGTCTTCTCTCCAGTCTCTGCAGCTCTACATCCTTGGCCCTGAAAATGTATAAGTGTTCCAAGTTTGTCTATCTTCACTAATTGGTCCAAAACACCTGTCATCTATGGAGTCATCCAGTAGTATGAACCAGAAGTAGTACTAGTCAGCCATAATATTGAACTGGCCAGAGACATTAATAGAGGAGACCTTCACTACCTTCAAATTCCCATGTCCCCTGACTTCATTTGTACCTAACCACAGAAGCCAAATTCATTGTGGTTAGAGATGCCACAGTTGGGAGGTTCTGGTCCTGGGGCTTGTACTGGAACTCTTTTGGGAACCAAAATGTTGGTTATTTCAAAACATGTCTCTGAAGCAACCTTCTATATAATCCTGGGGTTTGACTTCTCAGAAGCTATGGGGCTCTTTTGCCTAATGGTGGCCTTTCTCATCTTCTTTGGCATATGGAACAGTAGGTTCTGTTTCTGCCGCCCATAATTCATTTGCCCACATGCCATCTGCCCTGTATGTTCCTTTTCCCGTGTCTCCCCAGGAAGTTTGGGGAACATGGTTGGTACTTACTTTGACTGAGATAAGTAAATACAATATTAATAAACGTTTTAAAATGTAAAATAATGTTATCACATAACAGCTACACCACTATTGCCTAGTTTGCCACATCTTACCTGACAGGGTTGTATAACAATATGTAGGGTTCAGTCCTGAGAAAGGACGAAGATTTCTTTTCTTCCTAGCAGCCTACATAGCACCTCTGGTACTGTGAAAGATAGCAGGAAGAAACCTTCTGTTCAGTTTAAAATGATTTCTATATCTCATGAAACCAATGGGTTTTACTGTGTAGTTATGGTGTGTAAAGGAGAGTCATGGCAATAGCTTGTGTTGTTTTGCCTTGCACTACAATTTTTGTTTTATAACTTATTCATTCTCAGAGTGACATTGCTTACTTAGGCAAGATAAATTCCGTTCAAATTCTTTTCTGGAAAATTGTATTGTAAAGCAGGTTTCTGTAAAGCCTTTTCATACTTCATCCTGCTACCACATCCACCCTCATCCCTGCTTAATGCTTGTCTTAGGGTTACTATTACTGTGATGAAACATCTTGACCAAATGCAACTTTGAGGGGAAAGAATATATTTGGCTTACAATCCCACTTCACAATTGATTGTAGAAAGATGTCAGGGCAGGAACTCAAATAGGGAAGAAACTTGGTAGCAGAGCTGATGCAGATGTCATGGAAGAGTGCTACTTACTGGCACTCTCTTCCTCCCCCCTCCCTCCCTCCCTGCCTCCCTCCCTTCCTCCCCCTCTCTCATTTTATATATTTACATTCCAAATGTTGCCCCCTACCTTGTCTCCCCCTCCCAGAGTTCCCCTTATCCCCCACCCAACCCACCTCAGTCCAATGATTGGCCATACTTATCTACATCTATTTCAGTAAGCTGCTGGTAGAGCCTCTCAGAAGACAGCCATGCTAGCTTCCTGCCTGCAAGCACAACATGGCATCAGTAATAGTGTCAGGATTTGGGGCATGCACTTGAGATGGATCCCAAGTTGGACCAGTCACTGGATTGCATTCCTTCAAACTCTGCTCCATTTTTGTCTCTGCATTCTGTTTAGACATAAAAAATTCAGGGTCAAAATTTTTGAAGGTAAGTGGTATACAACTAACAGACCTTATGAAGTTTAACAATAAGGAAGGCCCAAGTGAGGATGCTTCAATCCTACTTAGAAGGGGGAAGAAAATAATCATGAGAGGCAGACAGAGGGAGTGACTTGGGTGGGAGAGGGGAAGGAGAGGGGAAAGTGGAGCAGGATCAGGTACGGGAGGCAGGAGAAAAGTCCAGAGAGACAGGAGAATGAATGGAAATATGCAGCTGTAGGGAGTGGGGGCGGGGAACCTCTAGAAATTACCAGAGAGGCTCCTAGGACTCAATGGGGATGACATTAGCCAAAATGCCCAACAATGGAGAGATGGACCCTGAAGAGATCACCTCCAGGAGATAGAGAGGGCCCCCATTGGAGGGACTGACTCTCTCTCTTAATAGCTTTCTCAACCTGCTTTTTGTAGAGCTCAAAAATGGCACAATTAAATATGCTGGGCCCTTCCACATCAGTCATTCATGAAGAAAATGTTCTATAGACTTGCCTACATCCCGTTATTATGGAGGAGTTTGGGCAAGTGGGGTTCCCTCTCCTCCAATGACTCTAATTGACTCAAGTGATGTAAAATTGGCCAGTACAATCCTTTAAACTTCCATAACTGCCAGTCTTCATTTTCCATATGTTCTCCAATCCTTCAAGTTTTATAAGTTAGATTTCATAGGGCATTCACACCTTTCCTTTAGGTTTGCCCTCCCCTTCACCCTTATAGTCTCATACTCCCATGGCCCTCCCTGATGAAGTCTTTCTGTGCTCCTCCCCTCAGTATTCGACTCAGTACTTTCTTCTGTGTATATTTAATCTCCTATACCTCCCTTCCTTAACATGTGTTCCCTTAAATGGCCTTTTTTGACTTTGCTGACTTGCACTCCAAGTCAAATACATAAAACAATAGATTTGAAGCCACAGTCTACATATGAGAAAGAACATATGGCATTTGTCTTTTAGGACTTAAGTTACCACACTTAGATAAATATTCGGGTCCATCTATTTACTTGGAAATTTTATGATCTCATTTTTCTTTACAATGGGTAATATTCTATTCTGTGTATATACCATATTTTCCTTATTCAATTCATTTTTGGTGAATAGGTTGGTTCTATTTCTGACTACTAGAAAAGAGTTGCAATGAACACGGATGTGCAAGTCTGTGGTATGCTCTTAAGTCTTTTGCGTAGATGCCTAGGAGTGCTATAAATGTGTAATATAGTGGTTCCATCGTTAATAAACTTCCAAACTAATTTCAAAAGTGGCTGCACAATTATTTTATTCACTGCGCTCCCAATCCCCAGTGTCTTTATATTGAACACTTTGTTTTCCATCATTGTAGATATAAATTTCATTTTTCTCATTAGCCTTTTAAATTTGGTAGACTATATGCACATTTTTCTTAATGTTGATGTATGCTTATGAACTATAATCATGTTAGATTTACATTATTACTCCCCTACTTTTATTTTTGTGTCATTTCAGTTAGGAGTCATATCTATATCATTGGTGAGATTTACCTTTGTGTCCTTGAGGAAAGTTTAGCATTAGAAAATGTTATTCTTGACTATTCTATTTAAAGTAGGTTGCTACTTTATTCTTTTTTATGGTTGTGTTGGGGTTACTATTGCTGTAATAAAAAAAATGACCAAAGGCATCTCATGGAAGAATGGGTTTATTTCACTCACAGTTCCACATAACAGTTCATCAACAAAAACAGTGAGAACAAGAACTCATGCAGGGCAGGAACCTGGAGGCAGGAGCTGATGTAGAGGGCATGGAGGGGTGCTGCTTACTGGCTTGTTCAGCCTGCTTTCTAATTGACCCCAGGACCAGCAGCTTTTGGATGGCACCACCCAGAATGTTCCATCAATCACTAATTAAGAAAATGCCCTACAGCTTGATCTTATGGAGACTGTTTCCCAGTTGAGGCTCTCTTTTTTCTGATGATTGTATCTTATGTCACATTGACATAAAACTAGCCAGCATGTAGTATACTATTTTTTTCCTTTATAGTTATAATGCAAATTTTATAATGTATACATTTATATTTTAAATAATTGATCATTCCCAATTAATTAATTATTCCTCAATAACTAGTGTTTTGACATTATCTATCTCTTTATAACTTTTTTACAACTTGCATTCAATTTTAGAAATTATGCTTATTAAATGTTGGTGTGTGGACTCTCCTCACTGTGTGCTTTCCTTCCATTTTTGCTAAAGCATATCTTAAATGTGATACCATTAGTCTGTAGGCTAAGATTTCAGTTATTAACAAAGAATGGTGGAAGTAAAACTTGTACTCTGTGAATAAGTATTCGAGATGTGGGAGAAAACTAAGTAATAAGTCAATATATTTGGTAACTAACAGGTTCTCATGTGAATATATTGGACAGAAGTTCAATTATACTTGGACGTAGACAACGTTTCCACACATTCTTATGGATAAATTGATGAAGTTTTGAAATCCACAATTGCTACAGGCAAAGCAGACACATTAAAGGAAGTTTCTTAAATGAAAATAACACTTAGGAAAGACTTCTTGTAATGAGCAGGTCATCATGCCTTGTTTTCATTATGACATAACTCTAAAGACAATGAAGTCTATTAAATGCCCTTCATCTTCTGAAAAAAGACATTTGAACTTATCATTGACTGAAACAGCTCTGGTACATCAAACAGAACTTTATTCCAATAATGAAAGGATGTAATTAGTGAAATGGTAGTTTCATTTTCCAGCTGGGATAAGTTACTATGGTCTGGGTAAATGTAAAGCTTCTTTGAAATGTGTTCTTTGAGAGTAAAATCCTCAAAAAGCCTTTTATGTACCCTCATTTATACAGATGCCAAATAATCTTTTTAAAATGGATGATCCATTTTTCCAATGCAATGTTCATAAGCAAATACATAACACTTGCCAAAAGTTGAGTGTGAAAAATTTTGTTTGATTCTGCACAAAAGACCAGAGCAGACATTATCATAAATAGTCACAAAGAAATATTAGCTCATAGATCAGGCATACAGTGGGAAGGAATTATATGAAAGTAAAATCTACACTCGTCATTTGTGGGGATGGTACATGATTAATAATTCTAATCTAGAAAATTCTCAACATTTCATTGACAACAAGATCCTAATGAAATCGTTATTGTTATTTGTATTTATATGCCATATTGATTTATAACAATGAAAGATTTTATTGTGTTATACAGTTCAAAGTTGGAATAAAAATTAGTATATGGCATATTTTACAAATAAAATGTACTTTATGTCACCCAAGTCTCTAATTCATGGAAATAAAACTAAATAAACTTTAAGTCTCCAACTTTATTTAGGGGCATTAAATAAAAAATAATAACACAAAGATGGGTTGCATTAATCTTGCTTTTTGCCATGTGCTTTGAAGAAATGCATCTCTTGATATCTTTTACCTCTAGGTTGAAGACTGAAATTTAGTAGGTTCTTCAGGTTTTGAGATGAGAACTCAGTTTTAAGCAGCATTTGAAACGCTATTGTCTTGTCTTCTGATAATGGGTAGGATAATAATTATTTTCTTGTCTGTATTTTTTTTTCTGTTTTTGCCATGCTGGGTATAACTTAGGGTCTTACATATGTGAGACAATTATGTTTCTCTGTCTCATAGTGAGTCTCCAACATTGTCTTAAAAATCCTGTTCTGTAAGCAACTGTTTCTGAAACCTTGGGTAATGTTTTTTAGGAATAGATTCATTGAAATATGATTCATGTACTATGAAATTTACACAAATTTAATATGGTCTTATCACAATTTCAGTTTGTGTAATGAAATGTATTTTGAGTTGCATATATTAGGATGGCATTTACACTATTTTCCCTTCCCCTCCCCTCTTCCACCCATGTCACTCCCTCTGTCTGCCTCTCATGGTTATTTTCTTCCACCTTCTAGTAGGATTAAAGCATCCTCACTTGGGCCTTCCTTATTGTTAAACTTCATAAGGTCTGTGAGTTGTATACCACTTACCTTCAACAATTTTGACCTGAATTGTTCCTGTCTAAAAGAAATGCAGGGACAAAAATGGATCAAAAAATATAATTATTTTATTATATTTCAGAAATAATAACTATTATTTCAAAATAATTATTATTAGTTTGTCTTTCAAGCCAAAGACAAAACCAGAGCCTCCTATTATAAATTTTTGAAGGTGGGGGGTCGTGGTGAGTAAGTAGGTTAAAGCCTATATTGTTTTGTGGTCAGGTTATATTGCCTCTGTTATTCAGGTAGCAGAAGAAAGAGGGAAGGACTATCCTACAAGGTCCCTTCATGTAGCCTGTCAGCTACATAGAGGTGTGTCTACAGGTGGCCTTTTTAGTCAGCTATACCTGGAAAGTCTGTTATCTAATAACCAGTAATACAATTTTTTGTCCCTCAATTACCTGACAGAAAGCTCTTTTTAAAAATGGACTCAACTCATGGCAATATTTACCAGTGTCTCTTTGTCTAGGAAATCTTGCAGCAGAGTTCATAAATAATAGTCTTAACAGGAACATCTGAAGGACTGGTACTTCCCACCAGCTGGATAATGCACTGAGTAGTCAGAATTCTTTTCCTGTTAATCACTACTATGTGAATAAGTGCTGTTAAAGACAGAATGCTCATAAAGGATTCTGTTAAACATTACTGCCATTAACACATATTATAGTTTACTCTATGAGAACATAAAGATGATTTTGTCTTATTATTAAAAAATGCTCAGTGAAGGGAAAGGTAATCTAGCATGTAGGAAAAATTAATCTATAATGTTGGCATGGTCAAAAACTCCTCTATATGAGAACTGACTCTGTACTTGTATTAGTTTTCTGCCTATGTTATAAAAGTTAGCATAAACTTAATTGCTTAGAACATTTGTCTCAGAGTTTTGAGCATAGGAATAGAATATGCTTCTGAGTGAGCAAATATTAAGGTGCCAGTATTTCTGTGTTCTTTCCAGAGGCATCAGACAGCTTTAAAGCTGTCTACATTCCTTGGCTTATAGCCTTCTTTCCCATCTTCTAAAGCATTAATGTTGCAACTTTCTGCTTCTGATTCCATCACCTTGTCACTACATAAACACAGAACACAGACAGGGAAGGGAATATGTGTCCTCAAGAATGGATTATCCTTTAATCTGAAGAATGAAGGGCAGGAGTCTCTCCTAAGTAACGGAGACTGTGTGACCAGGTGCAGAGGGCTTGGGGCAGAATAGAGAACCTTTGTGGTGTAAAACATATGCAGATCGATTATCCTACTGTTTCAAAGTTGTAAATACCAATGGGAGACAGATTTATTCATCTTCTCAGTAGCTTCCCAGCTCCTAATAGCCTGCAGAAGCTGTTATCAGCTCTTCACCTTTCCTGTCTGGAGTTTCTCATCCCACCTAAGGTTTTCTTGGTTATTCGCCCGCCCCTTCATTCCAGACCTGAAGGACAGATAAAAGAAGCAGGGGGGATGTATCTTTAATTTGGGAGTACTGCAGCAGCCAAAGAGTTGTTGCAGAAGGATGTTGTGTTGATATGAAATTTCCTTAAGGTTTTCTGAGAGCTGAGGAGGAAAAGACATTAACTGATGCAAGGAGACCCTCAGTCCAATTGTTTTAGTCCTGAAAAAAGATGCCCAGAGTATCAAGAAAAGGAATGAGTTGGATAGTTTCTTAATCCCTCGTCAGAGGTCATCTGAACTGATGTTAGAGATCTGGGGGCTCAGACTACTCTGACTGCTTTCATTCCAGCAAAAAGGATGATGTAGTATCTAGTGGGGACAATAAAATTTAACAGTTGGGAAAGGTAGACAAGCCATTTGTTGACAGCATGCATCCTTGCTGTATGTTGTGGTAGCATTTGTAACATACGAAAAATGAAACTATCAGTAGTATTAAAAGTATTACTAAGAGTGTAGTTAAGAAAATATTTGGAGCACTTTTGTCCTTATTACAGGAAGATGGTTGGTAGGAAAACCATCTAGAGAACCCTTAGTAGGCTTTATGATAAGTGTTAGTAAGATTGATGATTTTTGTCACCATGGCTATTGGTTTGGTGGAAGGGCTTTAAACGTTTTTCACTGGCTATCAGAATCTGTCACCAGGTCTTCTGTTAAAACCTTGTGGGAAACATTAAGCGACAAAGTCAATGAGGAAAACCTTTAATACCTCAATTAGTATGAACTTCATTTAATAAGGTGAAATGTAATCTTAGAATTTGCAGGACCTTGTACCAGAGTTCTTTGGAAGGATAAAGTAACTGTAGTCACCTGGTCATTACATCAGACTCCCACATAAGGAACAAGCACTTGGAAGCTTTGTAAGAGAAGTCAGTTAAAATCAGCATCTAACTGATGGTTTAATTGTCTTGCAATATCCTGAAGACACCAAGTGTTATCTTAAATATTTTCCCAAACCTCTGATGTTGGTGACAGAATATATGTCAGTTTCCATTGATAAGGAAACATAGGTGGTTATGGTCCAGAAGGATATATTATAGTTGTACAAAGCACTCTTCTAGAATGAGATAGTGTTTCACAATTGGTAAATACAGCTTTTAGGTTTGACTATGAAAGGATAAAAATTCATAGAGAACCCCCCTCCATCTAAATTGAGGTTGACAGATTCACAGGCCTAGGTTCCAGGAACTAGCTGGCCACCCAAAGGAAGAATTATCCAGGGGGCAAGTCAGCCAGGTCAGCCAGAATAGCAGAACTAGTAATACAGGTTTGCCAAGCCACCCTGGGAAGTAACTGACCACGAGGTAAATGACTAGGCTAAGGTCACATTCCTGAAAAGAATGTATACAGGATGTTACTCACTCTCCACCCTGGTCTGTGACTAGTTGAGTAATGGAAACTTTCTATGTACAGGATGTTTCCCACTCCCCACCCTGGTTTACGATGTGGATTGGAATTTCCTGCTATTTCCTCTTGGTTTCCCCCTTCAACCCCCTAGTTTGTGGTTTTCTCATTTAAATATCCCTTGTGCCCAAGCCTGGGGGTCGAAACTCCTGCCCTTGCGTGGGCTACCAGTTTCCACCTCAGTGTGTTGATTATTTGAAATATACCTCTTTTTAATTGCAACAAGAATCAGTGTCTCGTGGTCTTTGGGTGGACGTAATCTCTCGTGGAATGAGTGGGGGTCTCCCCTCTCAGGGGGGCCTTACAACTATTCTATTTCAAAAGATAGGTCCTCAGAGATGAATAAACTTGTGTGATTATTTGTCTCACCTGAATGATACTGGATAATCCTGGCATCAGAATGCCTACAGTCTTAGTCATATCTGCAAAGTTCCTGTTACCATGTTGTAGGATATACAGATCTTTAGAGCCCTGTTATTAGAGGTCTTTGGAATGAGGTCTAAGAAAGAACACTTGCTACTCTATTTTAAGGCTAAAAAATCTGCAACATCTTATGATTATTGTGTTCATCACATAATATTCTTGTCTAGTATGTGTTTCACACTCTTCATTATCACTAGTATAATCTAGTCTAGTGGCATGAACTATCAGTTCACAGTAGATGAACAGTTGTCAACAGGAAGGAGAACATGAAGGAATGCATACAGTTATGACATTGATCTTTTTTTTTACCTTCTGTTTTTTTTTATTTAATTTTTTTTGAACATGAAATGCTTTTTTTATAGCATGTTTTACAAGGGGAGGGGGTAAGAGGGGTCAGGTGGTAGAAAAGTACATAATCTTCTTGGCCTGTGCCTTGAAACATGTCATGGTCTATACGGTACACTGCCTTGAATTATGATCTATCTGCTATTCTTCAGAAGATATGGTACACTCCTTGAGTTATGGTCTCCCTGTTATTCTTCAGAAGATATGGTACACTGCTTTGAGTCTATCTGCAGTTGCCAAGCAGGATCTTGCAGTTGCCAAGCTTCAGGGGACATTGTGCAGGTGGGGAAAGGTAGGGGGTGAGGGTAAGGGCGAGGGTCCTGGCTTCTGGCATCTCCCCCTTCTCTGTTTAGTTAGAGAAGATGTCTTATTATCAATCCCAACTATGTGAGTTTTGAATTTGGATGTCTAATTATGGGGGGTCTTAGACAAGTTCACAACCCCAAAACATTGATGTGAGACGAGTCACATTGATGGTCGGAGGCTTTAGGCTGTCGATGATGGGCAGCGTCAAGGGACCCCGAGGTGGGTGAAAGGAGGGGTGAGAGCCCTGTCTTAGACCATGTAGGCTGCACCCACTCCCAGCACCATGCACTCCTTTTCGGCTGCATTGGGTGGGCCCCTGGGAAGTGGACCTACAATAATCCTGTCATTGGGCTAACTCACAGCCATCCTTGTCCCTTGTAAATGTTCAAGTTACCAACCATTTGTCAGTTTCAGGTGTAATATTGTCATAAAGGAAGGCTCCCCAATGTTAGCGGCCATATCAAGGGCGGCCTTGGTTTAGGAAAAAGCCAATTTTTGTTGAGGTGATCAAGAGGCCAAGCTCTCTAGTGAGAGAAACAAGGGCAAAGCCAGGCATATCAGGAACCCTTCTGGAGGGCGTGGAAGTCTAGGGGTCGACCATAGGGGGAGGCAGGGGAGCTGGCAGCTGTGTCAGTCTCCTGCAGAGTCACTTCTGGATCCTCTTCAATTTTCAGCTGATGGTAATGAACTTCAACCGTCTTCTTGATGGCAGAATCAACCTGGTTCCGAGGACGACAGGTCACGGGCAACGATCTCTGTCTCACTCAATCTTGATTTCATGAGCACGTCCTCTCAATGAGGGTCCGTCCGGAGGGGTCCGTGCCTTGAGCCCCATATCTGGGCGCCACTTGACCCGACCGGCCGGTCCTAGTTATTCGTGGGGGTGAGGAGGACCGCAACCTGCTATTCTTCAGAAGATATAGTACACTGCTTTGAGTCTATCTGCAGTTGCCAAGCAGGATCTTGCAGTTGCCAAGCTTCATGGCATATTGTGCAGGTGGGGAAAGGTAGGGGGTGAGGGTAAGGGCGAGGGTCCTGGCTTCTGGCACATCTGGATTAAAACTTCTAACAGCAGGCATCACGGGTGATTCATTTTTACCTGGGATGTTGCGTGAGTTCAAGCTCCTGGGAGTCCCTGTTTCTCTCGGTTTTCTGGGGTTGGGTACGGAGCTGCCGCCTGTGACCTGCTCTATGCTTGGGCCCAGACCGGAAGTCCGACATTGATCTTTTAATGGTAAAAATTGAGGTTTTTCTTTTTAGTGTGACCTGAGTCATAACAGGTAAGCAATTGCCATCTGTTTTCAATTTTCAAGGCTGAACTTCTATCAGTAACCCATTTAAGCATGGCCATTTGCTTTTACTACCAAGCCAAATGCATTGAAAGAGAGGAGAAATGTCAATAGTGATAGGAATGCCTAGAAGATATAGAGCATCATGAAATATGGACACAGAAACACCTAATAAGGTTGTAAAAGAAGACAATCCAAGTGAGATCCAGGGCAGACATTATGCCAGCGGACTTGAACAGGTACATTGGAATTGAAGAAGTCCAGTAAGAACATGGAATTTCGAACTAAAGTTTCTAGTTTATTTTGAGAACTGATGATTTTTCATATGTTGTTTGCATTTTCTTGTGCAAATAATCTGTCTTTGACCAGCAGTAGTTCCGATATTGAGAGTGGGTGCATGTGTTGCCTCACTGTCCCACTTCCAATGACTATTTCTCGGCAGCTTGTTCACTTGTTCATGTTACATTCCCTGTTTGTGCAGGGTCAATATAATGTTTGTAGTTTACTGTAAATGTTTATGGCATTTCTGAGGCATAGATGCTTATAGAATCCGTTAACCACTGAGCATGTAGCTTCCTTCATAATGTAGATTCTGTTACATTTTTATAATGGTTTGAGCTTGGACTCAGTGCAGGCATTGTGAAAGGGACATACATATGCTTGTACTCGGTGGACCTAGCCTAATTTTGTAGGCGTTTTCTGTTGCCCATATGTGGTAAAGTCTAGGAGTCAATTGTGTCTATTACAGTAGATGGACAAAATCAATTCCTGACTCGGCCATCTTTACAAAAAGTGATTCCTTTCTATAAAACCACTATTATCAATTTGGTGCCACAAAAAGAACTTTGTGACAGGAAATGGAAAGTTAGGGGTTTTGTTCAATTGGGACTTTAAAATGTTGCCTTTATATACCATTTATAATGCAAACTTTATGCAGAAGGTAGCTGCTTGCCTGCTTTGACTGATGTTATACTAGAAAGGAAAACTTCATCTCTGTCATATGCTTCCCTTTCTTCACACACATATCATAGAACTACTGTTCCTTACTACGAATTTAAATATAAGAAGTATCTGTAATAGGAGCCAGAGTTTGTAGGAATGTTTAAAGCTAAGAGTATGTTAGTCAGTGTTCTCTAGAGCAGCAGAACTAAATTACACATATATAATCTACTTGAATTAACTACAGGCTACAATCTAACTAATCCAACAATGACAGGCTATGACTGTAAAGTTTGCTTGTCTAGAAGTTGCTCAGTCCATAGGGCTGGATGTCTCAGCTGGTCCTCAGTATATACCAGATCCCAAAGAAGTGGGTTCTAATGTCAGTGAGAGAATAGATGTGCTAACAAGGAAAGAGCAAGCATGCAAAGAGCAAAAGCTTCCTTCTGTCAGCTGACAGAAAAGAAAAGGAATAAAGGCAAGTCAGATCTTCATGTCTCTATTTCCAGTATTATCTCTAGATCTAACTTGCAAGGCTCTTCACATGCTCAGAAGCTCTCTGCAGACATGATTCCCAAAGTTCCATTATGTCATCACTTCTGCTAGTCTCCTAACCTGTTCCTGTTTCCCCTTACCAAACTCTCAAATAAGCAGATCTACTATCCTGCCAGGCACTGTTCTCTCTCTCTCTCTCTCTCTCTCTCTCTCTCTCTCTCTCTCTCTCTCCCTCCCTCCCTCCCTCCCTCCCTCCCTCCCTCCTTCCCTCCCTCTCTCTCTCTTTTCCTCTCTTTCCTTCTCTCTCCATCTTCATATATTTCCTTCCCTCTCCCTCTCTTTTTCATATATACAGTAATATATACCACCACAATCATCACCTGTACCACTACCACCATCAAAATAACAGGAATTAATAATCACTGCTCATTGATATTTCTCAACCACATTAGTCTAGATTTCCCAATAAAAAGGCATAGACTAACAGAATGAATGAAATCAAAGGTTCGATCCTTCTGTTGCATCCAAGAAACACACCCTCAAACTGAAGGATAGGCATCATCTCAGGGTAAATAGTTGGAAAGAGATATTACAAGCTGATGTAGCCATTTTAATATACAGCAAAATAAACTTCAAACCAAAACTTACCCAACATGACTTAGTGATAAAAGTCCTATTGAGAATAGAACTAGTGGGAATAAACCTTCACATAATAAAGGCTGTATATGTCTGGTTTAAAAACTACTTAGGATTTTGAAACTTAGAGAACAGGTGATTTATAGGCAATTCGATTTTTTTTGGTACAACTTTGTTCATTTGACCATATTTAATGATTTAGCAACAATATTGATATCAATATAATTCACATTTTATATATATTTCATGTTATATAAGAATTCTCAAAAGTTCTTTTAGTCAAACTGTTTAATAATTCTATGTCCCATCCCCTCATTATCACTAAATTATATCTTCATTTTATATCTCATGCTTTCCCTGAGTTAATACTACTTTTTAAAATTTTGTGGTTTCTATTTCAAATTATTAAGCAGATACATCTTTTAATAAAAATACAATAAAGTAACTTACTATGGAAATAGGGAAAAATTTAGGACCCAGTGTTGTAGAGAAGATTTCTATAACTTCAAAATCATAGTGATTTCTAGAAAAGACCCTGTTCCAAACAAAAAAAAACCCTAGTAAACAAAAGATTGTTGAAAGTATTCCCTTATAATTTCAGCCCTCAAAGGTATAAATGCTCTATATAGTCTTCAACTATATCAGAGTGTATATCATCTCTGTGTCTCTATATATGTATATAATTTTGACCATATATTATATATAGTTTATATCTTGTTTTGCCTTGTAACATTATAGTGTTACATTATAACCCAGGATGTCAAATTTTACTAGTTTGTATGACTTAATATCTGAATAATATAACTATATAACTAATTATTGAACACTTACTATTTTTCTAGTTTTACATTAATTTTATATAACTGTGTGTGTGTGTGTGTGTGTGTGTGTGTGTGTGTGTACTTTGGTGACTGACTGAACAATCTGTAGGAGTTAATTCTTTTCTATTCTATGTGGTATCTCAGAATTAGATTTTCAAACTTGGATGTAAAAATCTTTATAGTTGACACCCTTTATCTTTTTAAAAATTTTTTTATCACTACAATATGTTTTTATCCTATTACTTATATGTCATACTATTTTCAAGTGTGGATTCTGTATCAAAAGTTAATAACTTCTAAGTGTACATGAGAAAAAAATTTCCAAATATTTTTAGAATAGAGTATGGGATTATAGGTACGTAATTTGACCTATACTAGACCTTGAACTGTAATGCCTTGGGCAGTCTAAGAATGAATTATACAATTATTAATATAATTATACATTCATTATTAATTTCTTTATTTGTCTTTCTATTTCTCTTTTTCCTCTTCTCCCTCTCCCTCTCTCTCTCTCTCTCTCTCTCTCTCTCTCTCCCCTTTTTTCATTTTTTAGAAAAGATCCTGCTTTGTAGCCCAAGCTCTCTATCAACTCCTGTGTAAAAGGAAGGGATAGCCTCAAAGTGTTTGTCCCTCTAGCCTTTTCCTCCTAAGGGCTCAGATGAATGGTGTGTTCCATCATGTCCAATTATAATGCGTAGTTTTAAGTGAACAAGAAATAAGATAAACTAGAAATTTAAAAAGTGGCATGACAAGGAAAATGAGGAGAAAATGTAAATCTTCATAATGTAAGTGAAATTGGGGCACAGATCTAAACAGAACTCTCAAAATAGAAAACTCCAATGACTGACAAATACTTTAAGGATTCAATATTATTAGTCATCAGGAAAATGCAAATCAAAACTATTTTGAGATTTCATCACATACCGATCAGAATGAGTAAGATTATTAAAACAAATGACAGCTCATGCTGACAAGGATACGGATTAAGGTGAACACTTCTCTATCATTGGTGGGAGTGCAAACTCATATAGTCACTATGGAAATCATGGTGGCAGTTCCTCAGAAAGATGGGAACTGAACTTCCTCTATATCTAGCTATATAAGTCTTAGACATATGTCCAGAGGATTCTATATCCTACTACAGAGACACTTGCTCAACAATGTTCATTGCTTCTCTATTCATTTTATGCAGAAATTGGAAACAACCTAGGAGACCATCAGTAGCACATTTATGCAATGGAATATCTTATAGCCATTAAAAATGCAATCATGAAGTTTACAGGTAAATTATGGAACTCGAAAAGATCATCCCAAGTGAGATAACTGAGATATAGATTAGTAAATATGGTGTCATTTGCTTATATGTGGATGTTGGCTGTTAACTTATTAAAAAACCAGTTACAGTCTATATAACCATATGGGAACAGGGATTCAGGAAGGGTTGAAGGAGGCAGAGTCACCAACCAGGGAAACAGACACTGGAGACCAACATCGAATGCAGATCTAATGTATTATGCAGCAACAAGCATTTTTATGCAACCTTTGGACCAATGGGGAATCATGAGTTCTGGGGTAGCCACCCATCCTACTGTTACTATGGGGAGGTGCTAGGCTGCCAGTACCCAAGGGAAACTTGGATAAAGACTGGGGAATCAACCAACACCCTGTTCTGGGCCCAGTTTAAGGTTCATTAGCTTGCTAGGATCCTTTTATGTCGAATGGTATGCCAGTGGACATGGACACAAAGCAGTATGGAAACCTCCCTCACCATCCACCAGGATCGACCCAGTGCTCCCTGTACTTACATAATCACAGAGGTTAGGTAGAGAAGAGAGTAAGGGACAAGGCAGAAGGGATGACTCTCCCTAGGAAGAAGAAAGAGAATAGTTAGTTACAAATGGAAGGGGTAGGACTGGAATGGAAGAATCAGTCAGGGATGAGGAGTGAAAACTATGGCGAAGGAGGAAAGATGGAGAGGAAAGCTTTAACTAAGGGCTATTAAAGGAGTCATATGGAAACCTAATATGGTAAAGGTATCTTATATTAATATATGAAGGTGACCTTAATGAAATTCCCATAATGGGGGAGACAGAACCCTAAGAGGTCATCTTTTGTTACCAAGTGAAGCTTCCCATGCTATTAATGGGTTACATCTAATCAGGTTATTGGCCAAATCAGTCCCATACAATATGCATAGAGTGAGAAACTTTGGAATTTTCAACCTAAATGGGATGTCTCTATCAAGTCTCTACTTCAGAGTTCAGTAAATTATGCAAATGAGGAGGTAGAAAGAGTATAAGAGCCAGAGGGGTTAGAAGACTCCAAGGAAACAAGACTTTCTGAATCAAAATGATCAAAGCTCATATGAACTTACAGAGGCTGAAGCAACATGCAAAGGGCCTATATGGGCCTTTACCAGATAGAGTTCTAGATCTAAACGAAGTGAACATACACAGATATCCCTAATTCAGCAGCTATCCTCTAATTGGTAGCTAGCTACTTGCAAATGAAAAAAAATTTCCAAGGGAGTCTCACTTGGGAAGCAAACTACTCTTAATGGTGGTCCCCATGCCTAGCAGTAGATAACCATTGTTGAGGCCTATTCCTGTTATCATAACAATGGCCATTTTGTATTTAGTTTCCATTTTGCTCATAAGGTGAAATTAAGTGCAGGTTCTCAAATTCCACTTCTTAGAAGTAATTATCCATAGCTAAAACTGAAAAAGTCATAACACTATGGTTGTAATGCTCATGCTGTTATCTCAACACTCTGGAAATCTCCTGTCTACTACCCTTCTTACCTTACTCAGGACCAATCAGCTTAAAGGTTAGCTGATAATACTCTGTCTGTTTAGCCAAAATATAGTACTGCCTCCACCGTTATCTTCTGAATTTTGGAATCTGTTTGTTCCTATTTAAAAAAAAACTGCCCTAAGAACAGACTAGCATCACAGTTTGGCTCCTGAGTCCTCTGTGGTCCTGATCTGTCAGTTTGAGGTGTGCATTAAATGAACTATTCTTGCTTAACTGAGATCAATGTTTGTGTGGTTTGTGTGGTAATTGCAGCCAAACCAAAATTAACTCAATAGAATCTGTATAGGTTCATTGTCTCAGACTTGTAAGTAATGGCACTTAAATAATTTATCTATATTTAGTGTAAAAGTAAATTTTATTTGCCAGATGTAATTCTCGTCTTGGAGGCTTACTGCTGAATAAGCTTACCTTTCTAGATCTTTCTGAACTCCGGCTGGATGGTTCTGGCCATTCTGTATTGCTTAAACTCTACTCCAAGCTGACTGATTCAAACTGGGTTCTCTGCTTGACCTCAAACTAACTGGTAACTTGCTCTAATCTTCTGGATCCTTCTTATTCTCTGGCTTCAACTGCCTCTGCTGACCTGCACTGAACTGCATGAACTCACTGAGGAACTCAACTCCACTGCACTGCACTCACTGCACTAACTCCCAACTCACAGACTAAACTGACTCCCAACTGAAATGTGCAACGAATAAACTGACTAAACTGACTAAACTGACTCCCAACTGACTCAACATAACAGAAGTAGCTCTTATAGCTTTTCTCCCGAGATTTGGGCATATCCTATCACTGACTCATTCTGTTAAATCTTTCTCTGATTCATCACTTTGTCTGCTCCTCCATTAGACATCATTCTTTGGGTTTAAAGGCATGTAGTAAAGGATTGCATACAGAGAAATTAAAGATGTATACTAATGACAAATCTGCATTACAGCCAGATCACAAAGACATAGAAGGTCTTTAGATATGATTAGTAGAGACCTGGATTAAAATTCCTGTACAATTTAGTTTTTATTTTTGTTTTTCTACCATACAGGCCTTTTGAATTTATATTATGACTTCCAGTTTTGTTTTTTAACATGATTTCCTAGTCTGAAAACCCATGTGTCTTTGTGTATATATGGATTTCTTGTGCTTTTTCATGTTTGTTTTGTCATATTCCAAATTGTTTATTAAACTTATCTTATTTAATTTTATTGTTATTCCTTAGATGCCTATTTGTTTTCTTTTTTGTTTTATTTTTTTAAAAAGATTCATTTATTTATTTTACGTTTGTGAGTACACTGCAGCTGTCTTCAGACACACCAGAAGAGGGCATCAGATCCCATTACAGATGGTTGTGAGCCACCATGTGGTTGCTGGGAACTGAATTCAGGACCACTGGGAGAGCAGTCAGTGCTCTTAACTGCTGTGCCATCTCTCCAGCACTTATTTGTGTTCTAAGGGGAGACAAAATGGGCATGAATCTGGATGTTCAGAGCAACTGAGAGGGAAACAACAATCAGAATATATTGTATGAAAAAAATCTATTTTTAATAAAATGAAAAAGAAAAAAAATGAAAAGAGCAGGTTTTTACATATATATTTCAATCCAGAGACTATAGGAAATCTTGGGTTTATTGTTTTCTTTTCTTTCATCTTATCATTCAAAACATCTCATAGTTTACAAAACAAGCAAAGTGGAGCAATATCTATCTTTTTTTTGCAGTTTTGGGTAAGATCTTTATGTAGAAGAGTTCAGGCACTGACAGGGGGGTCTATGTGAGGAGAGGAGAAGAATTGTTGCAGGAAGCCTGTTCAGAGTGCCTGAGGTATATCAAATACAGGCTATAATGACTGACGATGTGAATAGAAAGATGAGCTGAAGTTTTACAAAGGCAGTATTTAGACCTATCTGCTAATATAACAGCTGTGTAGTAATATTAGATGCTCCATTGGATGGAGTTGAAATGCAACATAGACAATGCACAGCTGTGAAGATGTCTTAATGAAGAAGGGGGCACTATTCGTATATTAAAATGGTGTCACTGTGCATCTTTTTTTTTTTGTTTTTTTGTTTTTTGTTTTTCGAGACAAGGTTTCTCTGTTTAGCCCTGGCTGTCCTGGAACTCACTCTGTAGACCAGGCTGGTCTCGAACTCAGAAATCCACCTGTCTCTGCCTCCCAAGTGCTGGGATTAAAGGCGTGTGCCACCACCGCCTGGCTGCATCTTTTCTTTAAATTATTTCTGTAATACTTTCTGCTACAAACTGAAGCTCCTTTGATGATTGGTAAGAATCCCAATGATCTAAAGATTTGCCTTAATTCTGACTCAGTGAAACTAATTCTTGGATTTCTAGCCTTCAGAGAAGAACACATTTTATCTGCTGACCTATCTTCCTGTTCCCACAGGTTCTTCTATGTTTAACCTTAAGTTGGTTTCAAGCCTTAAATATTGTAAACAGAGATAGTAAATCTCTAGATATTTTAAGCTACTAACTGTGTGAAAAAGAATCTTATGGTTCTTAAGATATCCTCTCATTAGTCAATTATGTCCAGAGTTTTATCCCAATTTTTATTTAAATAATACACCTCTTCTAAAATGCTATTTTAGTCTTCATAGCTAAGAGGTCAGTAGGTGACATGTGGTTCTATTTTCACATCTGATAATTAGTGTTTTCATAGTTTTATTTGAGGAAATTGAGTGATGAATAATCCAAAACAAAGCAAAACAGTGTAGTTGAACAGGAGGGCTTGCTGAGGATGATACCTCTGCTCCCTCTCCCTAATGAGCAGCACCATTCTGAGTGACAGGCTAGTAGGAGATATTTCATGAGAATTTTTGCTCTCAGGTAAGCTTGAAGAAATTGTTTTTCCCACGTGGGCAACTATATCTCTCATGTGTATATAATGTTTTTATGGATGCAAAGCAGATTTATACCATATTTTACTTAATGGTTTTTAAAATTGTATGCATATTAAAGAAACAGTGAATCAAAGTTAACCGGTGAAAGAAAGGCATTGAAGATGTGGGTTCTCAAGTCAAGCAGAACCTTTTTCAATTTTAGGGTGCTGCTTTCTAGTTAACAATCATATTCTCTCCTCATAGCATGTGGGTTCTAGTTCCTAAAGCTTGGAGTCGAACACATTTTATCTGCTGACCTATCTTCCTGTTCCCACAGGTTCTTCTATGTTTAACCTTAAGTTGGTTTCAAGCCTTAAATATTGTAAACAGTCTTACAGTAAACCTTGATGTTTAACTATATCAGTGATAAATAGACTTGAAGTCCTTTGAGGAAACACTTGGGAGTGTTATATTTTCTTGTGAGGGAATCTGAAGTTATCAGTGAGAGTACACTGCCACTGCTACAGGTAAATGGAAGTAGATCTGAGAGGTGTCAAATGCTACCTTGGAAGGACTTGGTATGTGATTGCCAATGTAACATGTACTCCTGGGTCCAGGAGAAGAAAGTTGTTCATCGTGTGCTTAATTGTGTATCATTTACTGTTATGACTGATGATCAGAGAATTCATTAATGAAAGTCTAAGGAACTGAACACATCAGCTAGTTCTTGGAGGAAGGAGTGGAATTAGAAAGATGGATATAGAAAGAAAGGGAATATTTAATGTGGGTTCACATTTTAAGCAGAAGAGAATTTTTTCTTTGGACTTTCCACAGGAGATGTGGCTCAGCCCTAAAGAAGAAATGTTCTTTCAGAGGACTCGGGATCAGTTGGTTCACAAACATTGATGACTACTAGTTCCAGAGACTCTCATGCCTTCTTCTGTCCTCCATAGGCACCAGACACACATGCAGCTCACATACATAACACGCAGGCAAAACATGTCTGAACACAAAACAATAGATCTTTAAAAAGTCTTAATTTCCCCAGTTTTTCCTGTTCCTGCTTGACTCTCTTCATTATTGTTTCCTTTTATCCACAAACTCACATTTCCCTTTATATATATCTTTACTAATGCTCTTTTCTGAAGCTTTGCACAACACAAGATGGGACTTTATTTTTTAAATAAACCTTAAGTTTCTGAAAACAAAATTGGGTAGTTGTTTCAGTTTTATTGGTGACATTGAATACTTGTAAACTGGAGTGCTGTGATCATGATCAGAAATTATCTTCATATGTCCTAGTTTAGAAATAGTAGATTTTTGGTGGTTGATTATTTTATACTGAACTTAAGGAGCCTAATCCACAAGTAGTTGCTAAAGTACAGCAAAATGCACACTTATCTTAAACATAGGAATTTAACATTGGAACTGGAATGGCCTGTTTGCTCTCTATACAGTTTATAATGTCTATAAAGGCTTTGTAGATAATAGGGACTCACACAATATGTTGAAGAAATGATAACAATATGTGGTGTAAATACAGATATAAATTCTATAATTACTAATTGAAATGATGATGGTACTTAAAATTTTGCCTTTAAGAACTCAATTTTTTACTGTTAAACTTTGAATTAACCTTCACTGTAGTTACGTCATTATTGATTATCCTGTTACACTTCATAAATATATTCAATTTTTGTGTAGCAACTAAAAGTATTAGTGATTTATAACTTAAAACACAAATATTAAAATATTACTCAGAGAACATATATATAGTCTTTTATAGGAGGAATACATATGCCCAAAGAATTTTGTCATGACTTTTTATCTGTCTCTTTTATTATTTATAAACCATCAAGGCAGCCATACTAAGCTATAATATATATATATATACATATACATATATATATATATATATATATATATATATATATATATATATTGTATTTCAAAATTGAAACGATCTCAAGATAGCTAACATAACTGAGTGTGTGCTGTGAATTGTTAGGCGTTACAATTTGCTTTTTGTGGAATAAGAAAGTAAAGCAAATTTTGACTGCATTTGAGAGTTCTGGCTTTCCATGCTGTAGATTATCTGGTGTTTTGTTTTTTTAATTTTACTACATTTTATCAAAGAAAACCATTTCTTCCAAGTTATTTGTGTTTAGTAATGATGGTTAAACAGAATAAACTCCATTCCATCTTCCCTGATTTCTCCTGAATGAATGTTACATATTCCTGCATTGTATGTAATATATCTGCTACTATAGAATTTTGTGTCTTGCATATTTGTGCTGGAAAATGACCTTAGCTTTATTTATGAACTAGATTCTAAGTGACAGGTACATTGTCCTCCTACAGGCTTTATTTCACATACTGGACTACCTTCTACTGAGTTCTGTCATACAAAGCAAAACATAATCTGGACGGCAATAAAAATCTTTTCTTCTTTTAATAATAAAGACACTTCCCACTTTTTGCCATCATGATAGTAAAGTAGAAGATAGTTGTTCAATAAAAGCTATTTCATATATATAATATACAGAAGTTATTTTAAAAGTGTCATATAACAGATTCATTTGGTGCTACCAAAAACTTACAATATAAATAAATGTCCACAAAGGTAATCACTAAACTAAGACACACAGTAACTGCATTTCATTTCAGGGGAAAAATCCAAAGAATTTCTATTATGTTAGAGGAATTATGTTCATTTGGCATAGTGTGCATCCGCATATTCTCTTTATGCAGAGACCTCTCAGAATCTTTACGTTTAAAAATGTTGAGGTATAATTCTGTCTGTACATTCAAGGCCAGTCATTTTCTGATTATACAATGCTTGCATTGTGCAAAAATCCCTGAGTTATTTGTTTTCTAAGGTATAATGTCAAATGAACGAATATCATCCATTTACTGACCAAACTGTCAATCAGAGAAATACATAAACCAAGCTGCTTAGCTTCCTGCCATAGTATAGCTACTCCTAGACCCGTTTCCTCTATGTATTAGAACTAACAGGTGTCAAAGTGAGAATTTACTACTGCAGCAAATGACAGAATATGGAATAAGAGTTTCTCATGTCCAAAAGCCTTTGCCATCCTATAATACAATCTCTACAACTGTATGTGTATAGGCAGAGGAACTAGGAAACCAGAGTAGGTTAAGACAGGTATATGAACAAAGTGAACACTGAGATATCACACAGTATTAAAACATTGAAGTCTTCCCAGCTTACTAAGACAAGCAGAGCAGATGTCAGTGTAACTTTAACCTGATCATTTATTTCAGTGTTTGTGGGAATAGGGAAAACCAGTTTGGATGAAAACCACTTTCATTCCTTTTTTTTTAAGCACAAAGGAAATGAACAGGAATTGTAGTTTATTGATCAGACAACAGCTCAGATGCCTCCTCAATTAGCCAAAACAAGCTAATGATAAATGTCTAAAAATCTCTTTGCTCCTAAATATTTATCCACCTATATATCCCATTTGATGAATAGGCTTTTGATTAAATCAACAAAAACATCAAAGTACCCCCAAACATTTTGTAAAGAGTATCACCATCTAGAATTGCCAAAAATAAATTAGTTTCTCCTATGATGTTATTTAATATAGTAATTAAACAATAAAAAGCTATATAATATCTTATAAAAATTAATCAGTGCTTTTACAAAGTAAAGTAGTTTTGGATTACTGACATTACACTGTATTTGTGAAATATGAGGCACATGAATATATGCATTAATTAGGCATTTTCTGTCTACTGAGGCTCTATCCTCTTAATTCTTAACGATATATAGATTATGTGTATTTTGTTAAGCCGTGAATAGTAAAAAACAAGAAGCAGTATAGTATAGTAACAAGGTTTGTATTTGACAAACGACTGCTAGGCCGAACACATTTTTTTCATGAACTTTGTGATTCCAGTTGCAGATGTTCACTTTCTGTAGCTCCTTGATGGACTCTTCAATATTCTTGCTGTCTCAGTCTGCAGTCTCTGACATTCCTTCATCTTCGTCGTCATCATTTAGATCTTTTGAAATTAAGAGTCTGGCTAATTTAATATTCAGTCCTTCGTTGTAGTGAAGCTTCCTTTTTATTTCAAACTGCCGCTTCTTTTCCAGCTCTTCAGGAGTGAGGTTATTATCTTCCTCTCCACTACTTTCTTGTTCTAGATTCATATCCTTTGGCTGGGAGACTTCATCAACAGCTAATTTTCTAGTTACGAAATCTGGATTCATCATTTCACTGCATTCTGAATCACTATCAGCATCTTCATTGTAAGCTATCATATTGCGGTAGCAAGTGTTTGGCTCATCTATTTTCATCAAACCATAGTCTTTGTCAGCTGGATGATATGTTGCCAGGATGTTCACTTCATCCCACTTCTGGGATTTTTTACTCAGCTTCTCTTTGATGGTCCGGAGGGGCTGTTCGGCCGAGGCCACTCCTGGTGAAGCCACAGAAGTCTTGTTCTTCAGGATTCCTTTGATGGGCCGGTGCGAGGTCATTGAGGCCTCCATTACTGGTCCTTGCAGCTGGTGTAGAGTCCTGGAGAAGAAGAGGTTGGTCACTGAAGAGACCCCTCTGGGCAGCCACGGAGCCCAGGCTAGTCTAAAGCAGGCATACCCACTGTCGCAGAAACTGCCTGAGTAAGTGATGACACAATGACTGCCACGTCACAGTTGACTGTGCGGAGGTCTGCTCTCTGCCTCTGCAAAGTAGTCCCTCTGCCCCTTACAGAGGAGGCCTGCCTAGTGCCCAATAAAAATCTTTTCAATGGTTAGTGGTTCAGTCTCCCCGAGGGGGGCAATGAGTAGAATGTAAGGTGAATAAGATAATGGACTGAACCTCTGAAATAGTAAGCCAGCCCCAATGAAATGTTTTCCTTGATATAAAAAAATGAATTTGAGCTGGAGAGATGGCTCAGTAGTTATGAACACTTCCTGTTCTTCCAGAGGTCCTGAGTTCAAATCCCAGCAACCACATGGTGGCTCACAACCATCTGTAACGTAATCTGATGCCCTCTTCTAGTATGTCTGAAGACAGTTACAGTGTACTCATGTAAAGAAAATTAAAATGGATTTTTTTAAAAAAAAGAATTTAATTTAAAAATTCTTTTCAATTAATAAAATGTCAATACCATTTTAATCACTGGTCTCTCCTAAAGCTGAGTACAGGAAAATTTAGAGAAAGCTCAGTGAGAAATATCTTTCACCTCAAAGAGAAGAAGTATCACATGGACTAATTTTCCTGTGAAGTAAGCTCTTTAGCTATCAGATTTAGTCTCTATGGTAGGCCCCCTTCCTACCATTGCCACTAATCTTGAAACTACCTTAGCATTCATGTTGTTCTGCGTTTTATAGGAGAGATATTTTTTAAAGTCCTTTTTATCTTTCAGATTTTATTTTTAGTTATTTCCTTTACTACATCACAACTAAATTAAAATGTCATATGCAAAATTCTTGATGCACATGAAAATAAAGGTACACTTAGGAAGAGAAATTATACCGTCAACTAAGACAATGCCCTCAAATTAATGGAGTGATTTCTATGTGATTGCAAATTGGTAGTTTTAATAATTGTCCTTGTTATCATCTCTTTTCTCTCACATATACCCACAAAAAACAAAACACACACACCAAAAAAAAAACTGCACACATGTCTGTGTCTCCACATTTTTGCTAAGCGCAGCTAACTGCCAAATTATAAAGTAGATTTTTAGAAGAAAATCAAAAGCTAAATATTGAATACACATTACACATTGCTGATAATTGTAACATTTCACTTTGCAATTGACATAATCCTGGAGTGAGATTTCAGATCCATTGTGATCTTAAAACTCTGCAGTCCAGTTCCTACTTTGGGCCATGTTTGCTTTGAGTTTTAAAGTCCTAAGTTGTTCATTGCTTACAAAGGAGGCCAGGATTCACATAAGGGCATTGCATATTTCTCTAATCCTAGCTTCTTGATTTTTATAAATAGAGCTGTCATCAAGTGAAACAGCCTTCTTAATAATTCTGGTAGCCTTTCTTTGGAAAATATAGATGTTCTATTTGTTTCCAAAGAGAAAATGATCTTGCTTCTGCTTGCTTCAGGGACTTTGAGTTCCTGAATGACTGATCTGGACTTCTCCTTTAGAAGATAACATACAGATTTCCTGAGAAATAATTATATCAGTCTGGTAACAGAACAGGCTATCATTATTCACTATGCTGACAAAAATTATGGTGACACTCAGATAGACTTCTCGGAAAACCTAATTATGTCACAGCACTACAAGAGTAAGCAATTTGAGGGATAATGTTCATTGTCAAGCAATAGATAGCATTAGCAGGTGAGCAAATGCCCCCAAAGAACTTTAAATATTTCATTGCCATAGAGACACCTTTTTGCAAGTGTTCTTGATCCGGAACAGCATTAATATTCAGTTATATAAAACAGCCTAATGAAAGATGCTACATTACTCCTTTACCTTCCTCCTGATCCAAGACTGAGTTCTAATCTCTTCAGTCTTCCTTAGTTGTCGTTTTGTTGCTGTGACATGTTTGAAAACTTGTTCCATGTCAGTTATGTATTTTTGGTTAGACAGGAGTGGGGGCAATAATTGTTCTCTGGAGCTTATAGGAGTTATTTTCATATCTAATAGAATAATTGTTGTAAAAGTACTTTGGGATTCACCCTCATAAGTATTTTCTTTTTAGCTCATTATGTATCTTCCCTTATAGAGTAGGGGATTCAAAAGATGCTCATTTCCTCTCCACTGATGTCAACATGTTTCTGTTCAATACCTCCCACACAGAGCAAACAGGATGAGAATGTATTGACAAATCCAATTCTCTCAGGAAACCAATAACCTTTGATTTAGGAGTAATTCAAGCTAGCTTTGAGGAAATAAAGAATAAAATGGAGTCAGCCCCTAATGGGAGTTCCTAAAGCATAGTTTGGATACCCACAGGTATCTGGAATGTTAAGACTAACTTCAGATGGCTCTATGTATAAAGCACTTGCTACATGAGCCACATGATGAATTGATTTCAGTTCATCACACCCCATATATAGGGTGTTAAGGCCTAGTTGCAATATCAATACTAGAGACAAGGGATTCCAGGAGTGAGTTTGTTATCCAAAGTAGCTATATCAGTATTGGGGTTCAGTTGAAAGACCCTCTATCTGAAATAAGTAAGAGAAAGACAACTAAAATCAACCTAAATCTTCAATATGTATGTGTACACATGTGCCTAATGTGAGCCCACATATGTGAACATGCATATTCATATAAAATATATTATGCCATCACTTGCTTCCTCCTTCTCTAAGGAATGTAAGATAGAGTTCTGCAGTGGCTAGGTGGTATTCAGGTCATAGCAGCACAATAGTTGTGTACAGAAACATATATAAGAATCATACAGTATTCTAGTAAACAAGGTATTAAGTATCTCTCCTTCCCTCTCTCCCTCCCTTTCTCCCCTCTCCCTTCCTTCCTCCAATTATCTGTCTTTAATATCTCTCAACATTAATGGACTCAATTCCCCCAATAAAAAGATATAAGCTAATAGAATAGATACACAAGCAGAATCCAGCATTTTGCTGCATACAAGAAACATACCTAAATAACAAAGACAGTTACTATCTCAGAGTAAAAGGATGGAAAAAATTATTTCAAGCAAATTGTCCCAAGAGACAAGTAGGAGTTGCTGTTCTAATATCCAATAAAACAGACTTTCAACCAAGATTTATCAAATCAGATGGGGAAGGACACTTTATACTCATCAAAGGAAAAGTCCAACAAGAGAAAATCTCAATTCTGAACATCTATTACCCAAATGCAAGGGCAACCACATTCATAAAAGAAACTTTACTAAAGCTCAAAGCACACCTTGAAACCCACACAATAATAGTGGGAGACTGCTACACCCCACTCTCACCAACGGAAAGGTCATTTAAAGAGAAATTAAACAAAGAAACAATGAAATTAGTAGAGGTTATGAACCAAATGGATCTAACATATATCTACAGAATATTTCACCCTAAAACAAAAGAATACATTCATTGTCTTCTCAGTACCTCATGGTACCTTCTCCAAAATTCACAAAACAAGCCTCAACTGATACAAGAAGATTCAGATAATCCCACACATCCTATCAGATCACCATGAATTAAGGCTAGACTTCAATAACATCAAAAAGAACAGAAAGCCCTCATACCCATGGAAACTGAACAACCCTCTACTCAATGATGACCTTGTCAGGGAAGAAATAAAGAAAGAAATTAAAGACTTTTTAGAATTTAATGAAAATGATGGCACAACATACCCAAACTTATGGAACACAATGAAAGCAGTGCTAAGAGGAATATTCACAGCACTAAGTGCCCTCCTAAAGAAATTGGAGAGATCTTAAACTAGCAGCTTCACAGCACACATGAGAACCATAGAACAAAAAGAAGCAAACACACCCAATAGGAGTAGGCAGCAGGAAACAGTCAAACTCAGGGCTGAAATCAACCAGATAGAAACAAAGCAAAAGATACAAGGAATCAAAAGAACCAAAACCTGGTTCTTTGAGAAAATCAATAAGATAGATAAACCTGTATCTAAACTAACTAAAGGCCACAGAGACAGCATTCAAATTAACAAAATCAGAAATGAAAATGGTTTCAGTGTTGTTTCCACAGAGACCCAAGATTTTGTGTTAGCATATATGTATGTCAGGCCTACATAGTGACCTGTCCCCTGAACCTTCACCCAGCTGATACCCTGTTCTGAAAGATATCTGTACTCCCCCTGAACACCTATGCTCTGGTGTCATCCCCTTCCCCACATTCTGCCTTTTTGTGTTTATAACCCCTGTGTGAATAAGTAAAAATTACAATTTAATTTAAATAATTAACTAAATAAATATAAAAGAAAAAAGAAATGAAAATGGTTACATACCAACAGAAAATGAGGAAAATAAAAAAATCATCATATTCTACTACATTATGTAAAACAGCACCCCTTTGTGTTAAAAGTATTGGAGATATCAGGAGTTCAAAGTTCATATGTAAACATAACAAAAGCTATATACAGAAAATCAACAGCCAGTATCAAATTAAATGGAGAAATACTTGAAGCAATCCCACAAAAATCAGGGACAAGTCAAGGCTATCCACTGTCTTCATATCTATTCAATATAGTACTTGAAATTCTAGGTAGAGCAATAAGAAAACAAAAGGAGATCAATGGGGTGCCAATTGCCAATGAATTAGTCAAGATATCACTATTTGCAGATGACATGATAGTATATATAAATGACCCGAAAAATTCTACCAGAGTACTTCTACAGCTGATAAACAACTTCTGCAAAATGGCTGGATATATAATTAACTCAAACAAATCACTGGCTTTCTTTATAGAAATGATAAATAAGCTGAGAAAGAAAATAGGGAAACAATACCCTTCACAACAGTCACAAATAATATAAAATATCTTAGGTAACTAACCAAACAAGTGGATGATCTGTATGACAAGACCTTGAAGTCTCTCAAGAAAGAAATCAAAGAAGACCTCAGAAAATGAAGAGATTTCCTATGCTCATGGCTTGGTAGAAACAACATAGTAAAAATGGTCATCCTACTAAAAGCAATATACAGATTTAATGCAATCCCATCAAAATTCCAACACAATTCTTCAATGTCATGGAAAGATTAATTTTCAATTTCATATGGGAAAACAATAAAAATTAGGATATAAAAAACAATTCTTAACAATAAAAGAACTTCTGGAGGAATCACCATCCCTGACCTCAAGCTATAATACAGAGCAATAGTGATAAAAATCACATGGTATTTGTAAAGAAAGAGATAAGCTGATCAGTGGAATAGAACTGAAGAGCCAGAAATAAAACCATACACTTATGAACACTTGATCTTTGAGAAGGAAGCCAAAACTATACAATGGGGGAAAAACATCTTCAATATATGGTGCTGGTTTGACGGGCAGTTGGTATGTAGAAAAATTAAAATAGATCCATATTTGTCACCTTGCATAAAGCTCAAGTCCAAGTGGATCAAGGACCTCAACATAAAACTAGATATACTGAATCTAATAGAGAAAATGGGAAAGCACCTGGAACTCATTGGCTCAATCTCTAAGATCAAGAGTCAGTAAATGGGACCTCATGAAAAAGCAAAGGACATAGTCCATAGGACAAATTGGCAACCTACAGATTGGGAACAAAATAGCTTTACTAACCCCGCATCTGATAGAGGGCAATACCCCAAATATATAAAGAACTCAAGAAGCTATCTTCCAAGAATCCAAACAACCCAATCAAAAATACAGGGGAGGGGGTAATAGAGCTAAACAGAGAATTTAAAACAGAGGAATCTCGAAGGGCCAAGAAGGACTTAAAGAAATGTTCAAAGTCTGTAGTAATTGGGGAAATGCAAATCAAAATGACCCTGAGATTCCACCTTACACCAATTAGAATGGCTAAGATCAAAAACTCAGGTGACAGCAGATGCTGGTGAGGATGTAGAAGAAAGGAGCACCCCTCCTTTGCTGGTGGGATTGCAAACTGGTAAAAAACACTTTGGAAAACAATCTGGTAGCTCCTCAAAAACTTGGAAATAGATCTACCTGAAGACCCAGCAACACAACTCTTGGGAATATACCCAAAAGAAGCCATACCATACTGAATGAGGTAACTCATACCCAAAAGGACATGCATTGTATGTACTTGATAATAAGTGGATATTAGCTAAAAAAAAAAAAGTACAGAATACCTAAGATCCAATCTACAGAACTCAGGAAGGTTAACCAAGACAAAGGGCCCAAGTGAAGATACCTCAATCCAACTTGGGCAGGATAAGAAAGCAATCAGAGGAGGCAGAGGAATGGAGTGACTGTGTGAGGGAGAGGATGGAGAGGGGAAGAGGGATAATAATCAGTTGTTGGAGGGGGGTGAGATAGAAGAGAAGCCCTGAGGGCCAGGAAAATGAATGAAATATGCAACCTTGGGGGATGGGGGATGGGGAGCCTCTAGAATGTACTAGAGACCTGGGAGGTCAGAGACTCTTAGGACTCAAAGGGAGAGACCTTAGATGAAATGTTCAACAGTGGAGAGAGGGAACTTGTAGAGTCCACCTCCAGTAGAAAGACAGGGCATCAAGTGGAGGAATGAGGTTGCTATCCTACAATCAAAAACTCTGACCCAGTATTGTTCCTGTCTAAAAGAACTGCAGGTACAAAAATGGAGAAGAGACTGAGAGAAAGGAGACCCAGTGACCATCTCAACTTGGTATCTATCTTGGCAGAGGCCCCAAGGCCTGACACTATTACTGATGCTATGGTGTGCTTATGAACAGGGACCTATCATGACTTCCCTCCGAAAGGCCCAACAAGTAGCTGAATGAGACAGATACAGATACTTACACTCAACCAGTGGCCTGAAGTTAGAGACCCATGTGGTTGAATTAGGGAAAGGATGGAAGAAGTTGTGGAGGAGGGTGGCCCCATAGGAAGACCAGCAGTCTCAACTAACCTGGACCCCTGAGATCTCTCAGACACTGAGCCACCAACCAGTCAGCTTACACTAGCTGGTATGAGACCCCCCTACACATATACAGCAGAGGTCTGATGGGTCTGTTCTCAATGAGAGAAGATACACCTACCCTTTGAGAGACTTGAGGTCCCAGGGAGTTGGGAGGCCTGGCTCAGGGTGGGGTTGTGTGGGGGTGTGGCATCCTCTTGGAGACAGTAGGGAAGAAGGATGGGATGAAAACCACTGGAATGACAGGCCAGGAAGGGGGTAAAGACTGGACTGTAAAAAAAAATGAGAGTAGTCTAAAAAAAGTCATCTGTCAGAGATTACAATCTAACTGACTATTTACTGAAGACTGACAAATGTTTCATTGAAGATTTTCTCTTTGTGGTTCATAGAGCCACAACATTTACTTCACCTTGAAGCTTGTTCGAAGTAGAGAATTTCAGCTCTTCTACATTTGTGTAAGAGCAAAAAGATTAACATGAACACTAAAATTTGAAGAGTATTAAGATAAGTGATACAATTTTCCTTTCAGGGAGAAAATAGCATTGAAAGAAAACTGTTAAATAGTTTGGTTTATAAGCCTAAGCTATGATCAACAAGTCCTCTATTTGCTTCTGGTTATTAGATTTATGAATTTATAAGATGTACAAATTCATAATGAAAATTGGAACATTTTCTGGAAAAGAATATGCAACAGTATCTAATGAAGGTAAACCACATGCACATTTTTGACTGTTGTTAGAAATGTATATTATACATACAGTTAAATATATCCAAATAGTCAACATTTGAGAATACTTACTGGTCTGTTGGTTGTGCTATCAAAGCATTCAGGAAAAAAAATCTGATAAGTTGTTTAAATATGTAGCTGCTTTTCATAACAACACTATAAAAGAAAAATGTGGATCTCCGCTCTGTACTAATAAGGGCATTTTCAAAGGAATATTGGAAAATTAATGTAGCATGGAGCAGTACAGGGTCAGATTTATCCTTCAAAGCATGTGTTCAGTAAATGCCATAGTTCCTTCAAACAGGACCTCACCACTTTACAGTCCATTCTGTTATGCATTCCTCAATGGATAAATTTGTTGATGAAGATCCCCTCATTAGCTAATAACTTCTCAAGTCTCCAACTCTCAAAACTTTGGGCATCAAACTGTGAGAATATCAGTCTAGTCCAAACCAAAATATAGTGGTTACTTGTCTAGAATAGACATGGTCGAACAAAATAAATTATGATGTGCTGTTATTCCTTCTGAACTTAGGACTTCCTTTACATTTTGTTTCTTATAAAAGAGAAATGAATTTCCAGGCAATTGAATATTCTGACTCAACAGACAGAAAATATAAATTATATATTTTAGAGGAAAGTTTAGCATTGTAAGTGGTTCAAGGACATATGTAGATGTGTTTTTCCTCTTTTATTTCATCGCTGTGGCAAGGATTCCCAATACCCTGTTGAATAGCATGAAGAAATGACACCTAAGAAAATATAATGTGAGGCTAAAGAGATGGCTCAGTGGTTAAGAGCACTGACTGTTCTTATAGAGGTCCTGAGTTTAATTTCTAGCAACCACAAGGTGGCTCACAACCATTTTTAATGGGAGCCAATGCCCTCTCCTGGTGTGTCTGAAGAGAGCTACAATGTATTCACATACATAAAATAAACAAGTCTTAAAAAACGAATACGTAATGACTTATCATTGATCTTAAGAGGATAAGTTTTCAAGTTTTACTATGTTTCTATCCCATTGTCTCATATGTTATGTCTTGTAATGAAGTATTTTGCTTAATATCTATTTTTTCAGAAGTTTTATCAGAAAAAGATATAAATTTTACCAGGTAAAATTTCAACATTGAGCAGAAGTTGTAATAATTATTTTATCCTTTCTTTTGTTGTATATCACATTTATAGATTTGCATGTACCAAACCATCTTAGGATAAATATCAATTTACCATTTTGTTCATTGTGGATCTTTTTTATCTTTATCTTTCCTCTCTCTCTCTGCCCCCTCTCTTTTTCTCTCTCTTCTTTCTTTCTTTCTTTCTTTCTTTCTTTCTTTCTTTCTTTCTTTCTCTCTCTCTCTCTCTCTCTCTTTCTTTCTTTCTTTCTTTTTTTGAGACAGGGTCTCTATATAATCTTGGCTGTCTTAAAACTCACTATGTATAATGGACTGGCTTCCTACTCACAGAGATCTACCTGCCTTCTGAGTGCTGGGATTAAAATCTTGTGCTACCATAAGCAGCTTCATTTTTTATTGCTTTTAGTTTACTAATGTTCCCTAGATGATTTTTATACCTATATGTTATAGGGATATTACCTTATGAATTTCCTTACTTTTATGGGCTTGATGTTGGGTAATTCTAGATCCTCAAAATACACCTGGGAGTATTCCTAAATTAGAATTTTGGAAATATTTGAAGAAGACCTGGTATTAATTCTAGGTTGAACATTTCATAGACTTCAACAGTAAAGCATCAGCCCTGGTACTTTATTTGAGAGCTAATTGTTGGTTATGGCTTCAATTTCCATGTCATTATTCATTTGTCCAGATTTTCTATTTCTTTGTATTTTGGTTTTTTGGCAACTTTTTTTTTTTGGCTTTTTGAGACAGGATTTTTCTGTGTAGTCTTGGCTGTCCTGGAAGTCACTATGTAGACCAGGCTGGTCTCAAACTCAGAAATCCACCTGCCTCTGCCTCCCAATTGCTGGGATTAAAGGCGTGTGCCACCACTGTCTGGCTTTTGACAACTTTTATGTTTCAAAATTTTATCTCCTTTTCTGTTGATATGAAAATGTTCACAATTGTCTTTTACAATGCTTTGTAGATTTGTGATATCCATTACAATATTGCCTGTTTCTTTTCTGATTTAAGTTATTTCAGCTAATATTTTTCTCTAAGCCTGCCCTAATGTTTTGTAGATTTTATGATGATTGTTATATTTATAATTATATTTATATAATTATAAATATATATTTCATTTACTTGCATGCATCTTTTATTCTTCTCACTAATTTTAGTGATTTAGTTTTCAGTGTGTTTTGAAGTATATTTGGTTGATTATTTCCACTGCTTTGTATTTTTTTTTTCAATTTTTAAATTGCATTTTATTTTTTGTGGGTTGTGGGTTGCATTTCACCATGGACCTGTGTAGATCAGAGAACAATTTGTGATGTTCTTGCTTTCCCTACACTCTATGGGTCTCTGGCCTTAAACACAGGTCTCCAGGCTTAGAAGCAACTGTCTTTAACATCTAGATATCTCATTGTACCCTACATGTTTTCCATTTTGAAAGAAAAGAATTTCTTAATTTTTATTTATGTGCATTATGTTTTCCCTTTATGTATGTATATGTCACAAATGCATTTGTGTATCAACAGAGGCCTGAATAGGGCATCAGATCCAGTACAACTGGAGTTAGATATAGTTGTGAACCTCCATGAGAGTGCTGGGAACCAACCAGAGGTCTTCTGCTTAAACAGTAAGTACTTTTCACCACCTTTGTATACTTGATACTCAAGAATTCAGAAAATGCACTGGAGAGATGACTTAGTAGTTTGGAGTACTGCTCTAACAGAGGATCTGAGTTTGGTTACCAGCAGCCATATGGGGTCTCACAATAGACTGACCCCTTCTTCTTGCCTCCAAGGGCAACAGGTACATGCATAGTGAACAATATACATAGAAACAAAACATTCATAAACATAAAATGTTGTGTTTTAAAACATTTTAAAGAAATTACAAAGGATGTCAATTGAAGTAATGTAATGCTAAGTAATGTCCAGCAATCTTGGCGCTTGAAAAGCTGAGGCAAAATTTTGTGAGTTCAATTCAGGTCTTATATACATCATGAATTTCAGATGAAGCCCCTCAGGATGTTCCTAATGATCCTCTTTAGAGTTTGGATGGATATCTTTAAGATAATATCCTTTATAAAAGTCTACTATTTCATTGTCTATGTTTTATAAGTAGAAAACTTAATAGAGTTGTTTTCCTATTACATTATTCACAGTCCAACAGAATCCTAATCTAGTTTTTAGTATTTTTAGGATAGCTTTTAATTGTAGGTATATATATATATATATATATATATATATATATATATATATATATTTATACATAAAGAGATTTGTGACATATTGTTATATGCCTCTAAATAGGGCCATTTTGCATTACATCTGATCATACCTATGGCTTCAAACATTGTGAAATAATTTATTGTGTATAAAATAATTAACGCCTTTGGAGGGCAATCATATTTCACCATGTGATTTATAATATGAGGAACTGAATATACATGCATTTTCTTACGATGTCAAGTGGAAGACTTGCTCCTGAATATGGTAACTACTGATAGGTAACAAAATCCCATTTTAACCAGTCCAAATAAAAATTGTATTTATCTTTTACAGATATATGAAGCATTATATTTAGATTCACAAGGACTTGTTTTACAATGACTTCTCTACGTGATTATATAGTAGAGTTGATTATATGTACTTACACTAATTATGCAATAATGCATGATTACAATGATTATATAAACAGATCGACTGAACGTAAGAGTATTTTCAGATAACAAAGGTAAGAATCTACTGTTATAAGACAGCCAAACCAAAACAGTTTCAAATGTCTTCTCCTTGATAACATTTCTGGGGTCTAATTTGTACATTATTATAGACTTTCTAAATTTCTCAATTTTATTCTATGATCTACAAATTCAAGCCTTTTACTAACAGCCAAGAAGACATTCTATATTTAGAGATATATTCAAAATATAATTCGATAAGTGTTCATATCAAGTCTAGTGAAGAATGTTTGTACATCAGTAAAGAATGCCAGATTTTTTTTCAGGTTTATGAGACAGATAAATTTTTGATAAGTAAAGGAGAAATAACTTTTTTCTCATGGGAAAATTTATTTGAAATAGCATTACTTAGTTGTGGTTCAAGTAACAGTGCCTCCCCTTCTCTAACTATTTCATGGGAAGAAGCTAAAGAACATAGGTAGATGTGCTGGCTAGTTTTATGTCAACTTGACACAGGCTACAGTCATCTGAAATGAAGGTACTATAATTGACAAAATGACTTGTAAGATCTGGCTGTAGGGATTATTCTTAAAAATGATTGATGGGAAGTCCCAGTCCATTGTGGGTGGTGCTATTCTTGGACTGGTGGTCTTAAGCTCAGTAAAATGGGCTGACCAAGTCACGATGAGCAAGCCAGTACGCAGCACCCCTCCACGGCCTGCGTCCATCAGCTCCTGCTTCTAGGTTCCAGTCCAGAGTCTCTTCTGACATCTTTCAATACTCAACTATAATATGGAAGTGTAAGCCAGATAAATCCTTTCCTCCTCAGATTGCTTTTGGTCATGTGTTTCATCACAGCAATAGAAACTCTAACTAATCCTAGTTACTAATCAGTCACGTAATTTTCATTTTAGTATTTCTCTGTAACAAAGTAAAGAGCCCTTGGTATTTAAGAAAGTATGCAGCCAAGTGTTTTATGAAGCAATTAATCCTTCAGAGTGAGGACATGTGGGAAAAGCTGAAACAGAGGTTCATGTTCCTGTTACACAGAAGAGTTGTGAAATCCTTGGCAAACTAGATTTCTGTTTCAACATAACAACTAGAATTTTAACAGGAAAAATATTTTCAAGCCCTATAGCTATCAATCATATTATTAAGATTGCCAAATGTGTCACATTTTGTATTAAAAAAAAGATAAATAAAATTTTCAGCAAGACAAAATCCCAGCACGGAAGAACCGAGGTGAACATGAAGTCCTACCTCTAGCTGAGGAGCTATTGGTATTTGATTACTGCTCTGATAAGGAGAGTCAGTTTACTGCAATCGAGTGACACTGGGGACACTGACCATACTGCAGAGCAGGAACTACACACAGGAATAGTTGACCAACTAAATTTAGTCTCCATGGGTTGTTTTTGTTTGTTTGTTGTGTGTGTATATGTGTGTGTGTGTGTGTGTGTGTGTGTGTATGTGTGTATGTGTGTATGTGTGTATGTGTGTGTGCGTGTGCATGTGCACTTTTATATTTGTCTGACTCTCTTAAGGAGAGAGAAATTACATGAAGTTGAGTGGGTAAGGAGGTTAGACAGGATGTGAAAAGGTTTGGGGGAGCAGAAAGAATATAAGCAATATAAATTTCATCAAATTCTCAGAAAAAAAGGAAAACATGTTTCAAGAGAATAAAATTTTTTAGTGTTTAATATTATCTCTCTATGACAGATTTTGACAGAACAGTATAGGGCCATAGAGTGTGACAATTTTAGAATTTTATATCTATATTGGAGAATTGTTCTCCATTGAGTTGTAACAATTTTCACTGTTGCTACTAATGGTGAAGCTATCAGGGAAGCTCTTCTTCAACCATCAACATTTTTCCCCTAACACATCTTTCTATCTAGTCTCTCAAAAACAATGCATTTTATTTTCTTTTCAGAACAATTGTGGCCCTGCCTCTATTCATGGGTTCCTTCCTTTCAGTTCATACTAAATTCTTTGTTCTCAGAAAATTTCATAGTATTTTGATCATATTTAATCTCTCTCCCAAACCCTTCCCAGATCTACCTTCCCTTTCCATTTATTCAACTTTGCTTCTTTTTGTGTTGCTCAGATATTTTAGGATGTGTGACTTTCTAAGAGAGTTTGGTAAATGCACTTATGTGTAGAGAATACTGACTATCTTTCTCAGTGAGGCTGACAATTGGCAGGAACTCTGTAGCCAGAGGTGGGATTGTGGGTCTAACTCCTATCTCCATGCTGGGATTTGGTCTCACTTGGGCTTGCTCTGGTCTTCTGTATATTGTCACAACCATATTCATTTGTGAAATTGCCCTGATATGGATCAGAGGACACTCTTGTAGTCATCTGCATCCTCCCTGGCTCTTACAATATTTCTGGTCTCTCCTTCTCAATGGTCCCTGAGTCTTAGGATGTATATTCCACATAGAGCAGAACATTCTTCAGTCTCTGCATATTGACCAGGTGTGGTTCTCTTGTTAATCACTATCTGCTGCAAATAGAAGATTCTCTGATTGGAGTTGAAAGATTCATTACTATATAGGCATGAATAATAAATAATTTAAAGTCACTTTAAGAGAATATTATTCACCTTTTATTAAAAATGACAGCAAAGCTTTTTAACAAATACAGAACTCTTAAGAGCAGAAGTCTTACTTTTGAACTTGTGAACAATTTGTTCTTCAATTTGATTTGACCAATAGACTGTCCATATTTGAGATACCCGGTTATAGATTTGCTGTCTTCTGGATTACTCAGTAGCCTGTGAATGGATTCTCAAGCTAATCTTTAAAGAAAACCATTTAGTTTGCCTTCCTGCCTTGCCATCCAATTTCAGGCTCATAATTTTGACCTTGGCTTTGTTAGTTTTATAATGTCTGTATTTATTCAAATGCATTCTTCCAAAATTAACTAATACTGGGTATACTTCCATTTGATACTCCCCTTCCTGTTATTATGCCCAGACCATCATTATTTCTAATGTTCAGTATTTCTTATAGCTGGATGAAATGCTACCTACTTTGCTTTATGTTTTGAATATTCATTTATTTTTCTGAAAGTAGATGTAATGTTATTTTTTGTGATGATCAGGTGATGGACAAATATAGTATGATCAATAAACTAATATAATAATGATATTTTGTACATTATTTATGGCAGATTTTCACTATGTTACTACATGTAAATTACAATTCATATAAGCTCATAGAAGTTAGGTGACTTAAGATTACAAAACTTCTTTTTATTGGATATTTTATTTACATTTCAGATGTTATCCCCTTTCCCTATTTCCCCCCAACCCAGAAACCCCCTATCCTATCCCCCCTTCTCCTGTTTCTGTGAGGATGTGCTTCCACCCACCCACCCACTCCCATATCCCCACCCTGGAATTCCCCAACACTGGGGCACCCAGCCTTCAGAGGACCAAGGATCTTCTCTCCTACCTATGCCAGGCAAGGCCATCATATACATCCCCTACATATATAGCTGGAGCCATGGGTCCCTCCCTATGTTCTCCCAGGCTGGTGGTTTAGACCCTGGGGGCTCTGGTTGATTGTTATTGTTGTTCTTCCCATGGGGCCGGAAACCCTTTCAACTCTTCCAGTCTTCTCTTTAACTCCTCCATTGGGAATCCCATGACCAGTTCAATGGTTAGCTGTGAGCATACTCCTCTGTATATGTCAGGCTCTGGCAGACCTCTAAGGAGACAGATATATCAGGTTCCTGTCAGCATGCACTTCCTGTCATCTACATCAGTATCTACCTTTGGTGACTGCACATGGGATGGATACCCAGGTGGAACAGTTTCCAAACGGCCCCTCCTTCAGTTTCTGTCCCAATCTTTGTCTCCATATTTGCTCTTTTGAGAATGTTGTTACTCCTTCTAAGAAGGACCAAAGCACCCACACTTGGTCTTCTTTCTTCATGAGCTTCATGTGGTCCGTGAGTTGCATCTTGGTTATTGTAAGCTTCTGGGCTAATATCCAATAATCAGTGAGTGAATACCATGTGTATTCTTTTGTGATTTGGTTACCTCACTCAGGATGATATTTTCTAGTTCCATCCATTTCCCTCCATGTGTGTTGTGAGGCTAGCTGTTTAGACCATGGGAGCTCTGGTTGATTGGTATTGTTCTCTCCATGGGGACAGAAGCTCTTCAGTCTTCTCTCTAACTCCTTCATTGGGAATCCCATGATCAGGTCAATGGTTAGCTGTGAGCATCCGCCTCTGTGTATGTCAGGCTCTGCAGATCTCTAAAAAGACAGCTCTATCTGGCTCCTGTCTGTACATGGGACAGATAGCCAGGTAAGAAAGAAAAAAAATAAAAACAAAGCAGCCCTTGGGAGGCAGATGCAGACAGATCTCTGAGTTCAAGGCCAGCCTATTATACAGAGTAACTTTAAAGATAGCCAGGGCTACACAAAGAAACACTGTCTCTAAAAACAAATAAACAAAACAAGAACAAAAACAAAAAGATTACAAAGACACAATTTTAACTTCAGAGTCCTTGTTTTCATTGTTATGGTTCAAGTGTGTAAAGTCCCACAAAGGTAATTTGCTAGAATCTTAGTTCCCATCTACTTATACTATTGATTTGATCATGAGAACATTAACTTCATTAGTGATAGGGAATTAATACTCTGATATAATTATATTGAATGGGCTATTTGGAGGTGGTCTGCTTGGAAGAACTCCTTGGAGGGCATTTGTTATTGAAAATATATCCCCCCATACAATTCTTCCCTACCATGGTTTCCCCTCCCTCCACTGGTCCCAGCTTCCCCCATGTCCTCACTCACCCTCTGTTTCCCCTCAGAAAGGAGCAGGGCTTCAAGAGAAAACAACCAAACATGCTAAAACAAGATATGGCAAGCAAAAGACCTCAAATTGAGGATGGACAAGGGAACACAGTGAAAAGAAGAGTCTCAAGAGCAGACAAAAGAGCCAGAGACACAGCCTCTACAACTATTAGGATGACCACAAAAGCAGCAAGTTATCAGCCAGCCATAACATATATAAAGGACCTGGTGTAGACTCAAGCGGGCCAGGTGCTTGCTGCTTCAAACTCTGTAAGCCCTGCTTAGTTGATTCAGTGGGCCATATTCTCTGATGTCCTCTATCCACTCTAACTCCTATAATCTTTCCCCTCCCTCTTCTGCTGGATTTTCCAATCTCTGATGAGAGGGCCCCAGGGGGGACCTTCAATTTAGGCTGTATCTGCATAATGTCTGGCTGTGGGTGTCTGTATCTGTTCCCAACTGCTGCCTGCCAGAGGAAGCCTTTCTTCTGATGACTGGACAAGACACTAATCTAAATATAGCAGAATACCATTAGAAATCATTTCACTGTTTTTTTTTAGGGGGGAGTGGTTTTGATTGTTTCTATTGTATATCACCTGATTATCCAGTTTCTGGTTCCTGGTCATTCAAGTAGTGTAGGCTCACTTTCATGTTATGGACCTCAAGTTAAATCAGACATTGGTTAGCTACTCCCACAAGTTCTGCACTATCATTACCCCAGAACATTTTGAAGGCAGCAAAGGCTGAAGGTGAATGATTTTTGGCTTGGTTGATGTCCAGGTTTCTCTTTCTGAACCCTGCAGAGTATGTCCCCACATCAGAGAAATTGGAAGATCGGTGTGAAGGTTCTACCTTGACTTTTCTATATTCAACGAACTGTGGTGGATGTTGTTCTAGGCAATGGGAACCCACTGTCAATTTTGAAGAGCAATGCTCTGTTCTATCATCATCCTAGGTTGTTTGAGAAGCTCCATAGGAATCCTCTTGCCTCAAAACTCAACCCAATTTAACCCTGGCCGACCAGTGGAAGGATTTCTTGGCTGTGAAGGACATCCAGTTCAGATTCCATATCCTACATAACTAGGAGTCATTATTAGGATCATCCTCATAGATTCCAGGAAGCTTTGACTGCATTAGGTTTCCATACCCTATACCCCTTATTACACCTTTCTGCCCTATACCCTTTCCCTCCATTCACATCTCTCCTGCTATCCCTCCCTCTCCTGTTTCCACCTGCCCTGCCATCCCCAGTCTATGTACAAAATTTATTTTATTTCCCCCTTTCTAGAGAGATCCATTTGTTCCTTGGAAGACATTTTTAATGGTAACTCTTACTCCTATACCTGTTTGAATCTTTCTACTTCTTAGCTGTCATAAGGTAACAGCTTTGTTCTGTTATGGGCTTCATTCATGATGTTTCTGTCTGTCATATGCCTAAAATGATGGTGCCTTCTGGTCCCACACTAAAACTGCCAAAACTGAGCTAGCATTAAAGTTTCTGTCATTTGGGTTTTTAGTTATTCAAGTAACCTAAATAAAAATGTCCCCAAATAACCATAATATAAAATGGACACTATTCCGTCACATGTATCTATGCAATAATTACGTAAACCTGGAAGAAATTTCCTCATGCCAATCAGCAAAGAGCTTGTTCTTTATATTGGGCACTAAGATCTTAAGGACATGGGAAAGAGGAGAAAGGAGCAGTGAAAGCCAGCATGGCCTTGTAGAGGTGAGGTTAAATGGCATGGTTATGAATGCAGCCATCCAGGCATGCCACGGTTACTAGGCTAGCCTCAAGTAGAAAAGAATGTTTTAGTAAAAATAATTCTACTTAGTGCATTATTAACATAAAGCAGACACTGGGATGAAATATTGGTAAGTATCAGTTCTCAGATTTCAGTGAGCATGTGCATCTCATGTTGCCTATATGTTGTTTAAGCTGGAGACGGACATCATGTAGATGTGGATGAGGGTCTGTATTTCTTGCATTCTAATAAGTGCTGTGGATGGTGTTGTTTCTTAGATTCTGCTTTCAATAGCAAGGGCATGTATTGCCAAATTATCATATTCTGACGATTGTGAAATGAGCTAGGGACAGTCAGTTTACTTCACTGACACAGTGAATCTGCAAGCCCCACCTTATCACCAGGACACTCTACTATGTCTCAATTATCTTTTGAAGAATAATACGCTTCTAGACTCCCTTGGTACTTGTCTCTACTTCTCTGATTCATTTACTTTACAGCTACAATTTAACGACTTTTGTATTTGAAGTCACTATGAATGTCTGTGCCACATTTACCTCTTCTTTCTGTTAGCCTTTCATTGATATACACAGGTGGAAATCTATTATTAATTGACAGTATGTGAGGCTGTAAATCAAGTAGAAGCATATTTTTCTCTAGGCTTGGGTTATGGCTTCAGGCAAAAGCCTTATTTGGCATTGCATTCTTAGACAAATATCCAGCCAGCAATTTACTGCTAACTGTATGGAAAACTGGCATGGTTTAGTTATCCACATTCAAGGAAATCTGTATTTTCCTTCAGCCTAAAGGAATTATGGCATCCCTTATGTTTTTAGTGACTTGGGAAGAAGGGAGGAATTATCTGTATTTGCCATTTTTTCTTTAAAAGAGCAGATAAAAAATGTGTTATAGCTACAAGTATCCATAGACCTCCATTATTGAAAATTCTTTTTTTTGTACTAAAGTAATTTGATACTGTGGTGCTGCCAAAGGTCTTACTCACCTTTCCAGCTAACACTGAGCCTATGCTATAACTCAAAGATTTCTGTCAACACATTCAGTGTCCTTTTACTGGTACTTTAAACCCATCTGGTTGTTGTACCTCTAGGATGTTTTCACATAGTTCTCAGATTTTGAATTGTGTGAATATGTCTTGACTCACAATATAATATTATTTATACATGTATTGGCTTTCTATCATTCCATTTATCTATGCCTTCCCTAATCCCAGAAATGAATTAAGGTAACTTGAATCCTCAATACAGTAAAATAAAAGAGAAAAAAACCTAAAAACATCATATGCTATGGTAAAGTCCAATTTAAAACATGTATCTATTCACTTTTACAATACTGACATAAGAATATTAGTCTTATTTATGCATTTAGATGACTAGTCCCCTGCCTAGAGCTCCCATTTGCAATGTGCATTTTTTATTTTATATCAGTTTTATTGATGTGTAGGGGTACCCATGCATCTAAGTGGATTATGTTCAGGTGTCCAGAGGTCAGAATAGACTAAGCTGGAGGATATTCCTTTTGTAGGCTACTGAATTTGTATGCTGGGACTGAACAACTTTCAAGCCTCTTGAATCTAGAGTTTGATAAGTTCCCTCAAGCAAAAGTTTGAAAAGGACAGATATATGGCATAGTTTGTGGATTACAACATATTTAAATTTTCTGTGGCACATATATGCTGCTACTTTTACATTTCCTGTTCTGTAAGCTGTTTTTGACAGATTCCGACATAGGTGAAGTAACATTTTGTACATGCCATATTTTAAAAACCTTTTCACATCTAAAGAACTAAAGTACATTAACTACTAAACTTAAATGCCAATGCAGATAATTGACACTTAAAATTTTGAGTCATTATTTAGGTGATAAATCATTTTCAAAACTGCAAAGCTAGAAGGCAATCTCATTGCCAACTAATTACAAAGGCAATATCCCCTCATGCACATAAGAAACTAGAGTAATATGCCTGCTTGTTCCTTTTAAGGGCTATGTTTCAAATGAGTGACCCTAAAGTGCATGTAGCTCTTTGATGTTAACCCTCAGATTTTAATTAATTATTTGATATGTGGATATGCTTTTCCTTTTTTCACAGCAGTGTTATTAGACTATAACTATAGAAACAAAACCCAGAGTCTGCTCAAGAATTTCTTTGGGGACTGAAACCATTTCTGAATGAAATTTTTATTGTTGTTGTTGTTGCTGCTGCTGCTGCTGCTGTTGCTACTACTGTTGTTGTTGTTGCTGCTGTTGTTGTTATTGATATTGATGTTATTATTTTGTTTTTACACTATATCCTTCCAGGAGTAACAGAGTATGTCTGCCATTCAATGTTAGTTGTGCAAGTGATCTATAGTGGTCCTCTCTCCTGACAGATATGTACTATGCATTATCAAGAGCCAGGTTGTAGAAGTGTACATATGCATATATGTATATGTATATATGTATATATATGCATATATATATCGCTCATGAGCATTACTATATTAACACAGTTTGTTGATTTCTCTATTGTAGCAAAATTTCAGTATAGAAGTGAGCATATTGTAAATGTGTTTATAGAAATGGAGATGTGAGATACAGAGAGAAAAGAAGATAAGACAGGGAGTCTTTCTTGCGTATCTCCCATTAGTTACTATTTCTTGGATTATATTTAATATTTAATTAAATTAGCTTCTATTTTTAGTATGATATTCAATAAGAAAGTTGTCTTATTAGTAAGGTTGTAAATCTTCAACCCACTCAAGAACTCTTAACTAATATTCTACCTTCACAGAACTAGCTGGTAAAGTTATCTCTGTAATTATGCTTTTCCATAAAATCAACAAAAGCACTAGAAAATAATCAGAGCTCTAGGATATCCACAAGTAACCATATGCAGAAAATTTATGAAGATGAGCAAATTTTGGACAAGAAAATCAAGGTTTATAAAGATTTGCTTACTCTTTGACCCAGTTCCATCTTTACAGCTGCTTTACAACAACCTTAGAATCCAGAAACCTCAGAAATATTGTTGGAGAGAATCAGCATGCTTTCAATCATAGAGTGCTTCCAAAGTCCATTTTAAAAGACCATTCTCATTACCACCATGCTGACAATATTTTCCTTGCCTTGTATCACCATGGAGAACAATCAGTTCTTGCATGGTATAATTATTATAACTAACTCTAAATGGACTACAGAAAATCTGGCCCCTTGGGTATTTGCCAAAAAGTTTAACCTTATGTTTATATGAAATGGAAATACTAATTAACAAACAAGCAACTGAGAAAAAAATTTGAGAGAATTGTTTGGGAAATAAGGTATTTTCCTTTATTAAAAACATATACAAATATTTATTATATTTTGTTTGTAAGTGTATATATGTATACATATATACATACAAATACACACACACACACACACACACACACACACATATATATATATATAGGCACACACACACACACACCAATCAAATAAATACATAAATACATAAAATGATTGAAAAATATTTGTCTGGTGAAAGGGTAACCAGCCTTGTGACATAACAGACAATGAAGCAGGAAACAGGTAAAGTCATTTTGCTCCATATTCACTTCTTGGCTTGGGCTTCTTAGGCCAAGCATCTTTCAGAAGGTCAAAATTTTCTTCCATTGGACATTTGGTTTTCTGCTTGCTCTCAGTAACTTATCACTGACTGCCAGGACATAGGTATGAACTATATTTGAAACTGTAAAGGCCCTGTGGTATCTTAGTCTCAGCAGTCATATGGTAGCTGGGCATTAGTAAAGAATCACTATAAATGTACAAAGCTACCAAGAATATGACATAGTTTTTTCTTTATAAATACTGAATAGTTTTGTGTAGTCACTTTATAGATTTAAGCAATTATGAATTATGAATACTTCTAAATCATCCATGAAAACAAAACCAACAATCATATTTATTTACTAGCTATAACTGTAGATAATAAATTTATCATTTGGAGATCCTCGTTCTATTAGGTAAAAGGCTCTTTTGAGAAATTGATGTAAAATGTAGATATTTGAAGGGGTGAGTTTGGAAAGACAGAATTAATCTCTGTAACTTTTAACCTGACACTATCATTTATTTTGTTCGTGGGTTTTAAGAACTTTTTCATTAATTTGAGAATTTCACATGACATACTTTGGTCATCTTCAACCCCAACTCTAATCCCTCCAATATTCACCTGCCATAGTGCACTAATGAAGGTTAGAGGAAAATTTGTTATCTCCATTCACGTCTAGATTTCAGGGATCAGCTTCAGATAATAAGACTTATTGCTAAGTGTCTTTACCTGCTGAGAAAATCTGTAGACACCTAGAGGAATTTTTCTTTAAGTAAAACAAAAATCACATGATATAAAGAATAATTCTAAAGTGGAGCACAATTCATCAATACATAGTGCATCCTAAATGGGATACAACCATTAACTTCATTCTGTTTGATACAGTGTATCGCTGCAATAGAACACTTCTATCATTAAGCACTTATACCTATTACCTTTTCCATATAAGCTCTGGCAATCTCCAATCCATTTGCTGTCTCTATGGCACTACATGTCGCAAGTGTTTCATATACATTAATTCATGTACTATTTCATATTTCAATATGTATTATTTCATTGTACATGGTAACATTAAACCATGTAACTTGTTACTGTTTCTATTTGGCTTCTTTGAGTTAATATTATGTATTTGATGCCCATCCTCATTTTTATTTCTACCAACTTCCACAACCATTTCCATGTCACAAGTGTCCCATTGCCTTTCCCTCCCCTTCAACACCTTCTGCCCCCTCTCTTCCTTTCCTTTCTAGTTTCATACCTATGCTCATACTGTTCCCTACTAGCATATAAGATATGCACATATGCTGTTCCATGCATGTATTTGTCCTTCTTAATCTGAGTTACATCATTTCATATGACACTTTCATAAATTCATTTTTCTTTGCAACAGAACAAAATCTCATTGCATATATATATGCATATATATCTTCTTGTAAATTATTCATTATTCTGATAAAGGGCATCTAGGCTGTTTCTATTCCCTGTTATTGTGAATACTGTAGCAATAAACATGGATGTGCACATATATCTGTGATAGCATAGAGAGTCCTTAGGAATGGCATAACAGAGTCATTTGGTAGTTAACAGTTTTCTTACAGATTTTTATCATGATTGAACTGTGTTTTACTATCCTACTATCATTAAATTCTAGTTTTCTTTTCCATTCATGTTTGTTATCCTTTATTTTTTTTTGTTTGTACCTATTCCACTTCTCTGATGGTTAAGAATGTTGATGATCACTTTAGAAACTAATTTCCTGCCTTTGGGGAAGGGCAGACACAGAGTTGGTCTGCTCCTGTGGAGATACAGAATCTTGAGCCATCCTAGAGGAGCAACTGCACTCAGAGCAGCCGGTAAGAACTCCATCTCACTCCCTAAGCCCCAGAGTTACATCTGGGAGCCAGGGAAGTTCAGGACCCACAAGATACCCAAACACCGCCCCTCTGGAATTTCACTTCCCTTCTGCCCCTGCCTGGTCCTTTGGGCTGGGGCAGACACAGAGTTGTTCTGCTCTTGTGGAGATACTGAATCCTGAGCCATCCTAGAGGAGCCACTGCACTCAGAGCAGCAGAGGAGCCACTGCACTCAGAGCAGCAGATACTGAGCTGGTTTACACTTGGGAAACATTGTATCCTGAGCCATCCTAGAGGAACCACTGCACCCAGAGCAGAAGGATTTCCAGATCCCAGAGGTGGCCTGAGTCCCAGGAGTTCTTCCACCCAGGAGATCAGACATCTGGACTCTGAGGAGCTCTGCCACAAGCAAGATAACCAGAAATACAGACTCCAGTCTTACACAGTGAGGGCAGGTAACACTAGAGTTAACCAGATAGAGAAAGGCAAGTGCAAGAACATAAGCAACAGAAACCAAAGTTATTTGGCATCATCAGTACCCAGTTCTCCCAATATAGCAAGCCCTGGACAGCCAATCACACCAGAAAAGCAGGATTCAGAATTAAAATCACTCATGATGATGATAGAGGATTATAAGAAGGACATAAGTAACTCCCTTAAAGAAATGTAGGAGAGTACAAGTAAACAGGTAGAAGCCCTTAAAGAGGAATCACAGAAATTTCTTAAAGAACTGCAAGAAAACACAAAGAAGGAATTAAACAAAAACATTCAGGATTTGAAAATGGAAATAGAAATAATAAAGAAATCTCAAAGGGAGACAACCATGGAGATAGAAAACCTAAGAAAGAGATCAGGAGTCATAGATGCAAGCATCACCAACCGAATATAAGAGATAGAAGAGAGAATCTCAAGTGCAGAAGATACCATGGAAAATATTGACACAGTTGTCAAAGAAAATGCAAAATGCAAAAAACTAATGCAAAACATCCAAGAAATCTAGGACACAATGAGAAGACCAAACCTAAGGATAATAGGTGCAGATGAGAATGAAGATTCCCAAATTAAAGGGACAGTAAATATCTTCAACAAAATTATTGAGGAAAACTTTCCTAACCTAAAGAACAAGATGCCCATAAACATACAAGAAGCCTACAGATCACCAAATAGACTAGACCGGAAAAGAAATACCTCCTGTCACATAATAATCAAAACATCAAATGTACAAAACAAAGAAAAAATACTAAAAGCAGTAAGGGAAAAACGTCAAGTAACATATAAAGGCAGACCTATAAGAATTACACCAGACTTCTCACGAGAGACTATAAAAGCCAGAAGATCCTGGACTGACATCATACAGACCATAAGAGAACACAAATGCCAGCCCAGACTACTATACCCAGCAAAATTCCCAATCACTATAGATGGTGAAACCAAGATATTCCATGAAAAAAACAAATTTGCACAATATCTTCCCACAAACCCAGCACTTCAAAGGATGATTGATGGAAATTGCCAACACAAGGAGGGAAACTACAACCTAGAAAAAGCAAGGAAGTAATCTTCCAACAACCCCAAAAGAAGATAGCTATACAAACATAATTCTACCTCTAATAACAAAAATAACAGGAAGCCACAATCATTTTTACTTAATATCTCTTAACATCAATGGACTCATTCCCCAATAAAAAGACACAGACTATCAGACTGGATACACAAACAGGACCCAGAATTTTGCTGCATACAAGAAACGCACCTCAGTGACAAAGACACACACTACTTGAGAATAAAAGGATGGAAAACAATTTTCCAAGCAAATGGTCACAAGAAACAAGCTGGAGTAGCCATTCTAATATCAAATAAAATCAACTTCCATCCAAAATTAATCAAAAAAGATAAGGAAGTATACTTCATACTCATCAAAGGAAAAATCTACCAAGGTGAACTCTCAATTCTGAACATCTATGCTCCAAATGCAAGGGCACCTACATACATAAAAGAAACTTTACTAAAGCTCAAAACATACATTACACCTCACACAATGATAGTGGGGGATTTCAACACCCCACTCTCAGCAATGGACAGATCATGAAAACAGAAACTAAACAGAGACACTTTGAAATTAACAGAAGTTATGAACCAAATGGATTTAACAGACATCTATAGAACATTTCATCCTAAAACAAAAGAATATACCTTTTTCTCAGCACCTCATGGTACCTTCTCCAAAATAGACCATATAATTGGTCACAAAACAGGCCTCTACAGATACAAAAAGATTGAAATAATCCCATGCATCTTATCAGATCACCACGGACTAAGACTGGTCTTTAATAATGACAAAACCAATGGAAAAACCCACATACACATGGAAACTGAACAACTCTCTACTTAATGATGACTTCCTCAAGGAAGAAACAAAGAAAGAAATTAAAGACTTTTTAGAATTCAATGAAAATGAGGACACATCATACCAAAACTTGTGGGACTCCATGAAGGCAGTGCTAAGACGAAAACTCATAGCTCTAATTGCCTACAAAAAGAAACTGGAGAGAGCACACACTATCAACGTGACTGCACAACTAAAAGTTCTAGAACAAAAAGAAAAAAATACACCCAAGAGGAGTAGAAGGCAGGAAATAAATAAACTTAGTTCTGAAATCAACCAAATAGAAACAGAAAGAACAATACAAAATATCAATAAAACCAGGAGCTGGTTCTTCAAGAAAATCAACAAGATAGATAAACCGTTAGCCAGATTAACCAGAGGGCACAGAGACAGTATCAAAATTAATAAAATCAGAAATGAAAAGGGAGACATAACAACAGAAACTGAAGAAATTCAAAAAATCATCAGATCCTACTACAAAGGCCTATATTCAACAAAACTGGAAAACCTGGATGAAATGGACAACTTCCTAGACAGATACCAGGTAACAAAGTTAAATCAGGAGCAGATAAACCATCTAAACAGTCCCATAACCCCTAAGGAAATAGCAGCAGTCATTAAAAGTCTCCTCACCAAAAAAATCCCAGGACCAGATGGTTTTAGTGCAGACTTTTATCAGACCTTCAAGGAAGACCTAATACCAATTCTCTTCAAACTATTCCACAAAATACTAACAGAAGTAACACTATCCAATTCGTTCTATGAAGCTACAATTACATTCATACCCAAACCCCACAAAGACCTGACAAAGAAAGAGAACTTCAGACCAATCTCCCTTATGAACATCAATGCAAAAATACTCAATAAAATTCCAGCAAACTGAATCCAAGAACACATCAAAACAATCACCCATCATGATCAAGTAGGTTTTTCCCCAGGAATGCAGGGATGGTTCAATATTCGGAAATCCATCAATGTAATCCACTATATAAACAAACTCAAAGAAAAAAAAACACATGATCATTTCACTAGATGCTGAGAAAGCATTTGACAAAATTCAACATCCCTTCATGATAAAAGTCTTGGAAAGATCAGGAATTCAAGGCCCCTACCTAAACATAGTAAAAGCAATTTACAGCAAACCAATAGCTAACATCAAACTAAATGGAGAGAAACTTGAAGCAATCCCACTAAGTTCAGAGACTAGACAAGGCTGCCCACTCTCCCCCTACCTATTCAATATAGTACTGGAAGTCCTTGCCAGAGCAATTAGACAACAAAAAGAAGTAAAAGGGATACAAATTGGAAAGGAAGAAGTCAAAATCTCACTATTTGCAGATGATATGATAGTATACTTACATGACCCAAAACTTCCACCAGAGAAATCCTAAACCTGATAAACAACTTCAGCAAAGTGGCTGGTTATAAAATCAACTCATACAAATCAGTAGCCTTCTTCTACATGAAAGATAAACAGACTGAAAAAGAAATTAGGGAAATGACACCTTCACAATAGTCGCAAATAATATAAAATACCTTGGTGTGAATCTAACCAAGCAAGTGAAAGACCTGTATGACAAGAACTTCAAGTCCCTGAAGAAAGAAATCGAAGAAGATCTCAGAAGATGGAAAGATCTCCCATGCTCATGGATTGGCAGGATTAATATAATAAAAATGCCCATCTTGCCAAAAGCAATCTCCAGATTCAATGCAATTCCCATTAAAATCCCAACTCAATTCTTCACAGAGTTAGAAAAGGAAATTCTCAAATTCATTTGGAATAACAAAAAACCCAAGATAACAAGAACTATTCTCAACAATAAAAGAACTTCTGGAGGAATCACCATCCCTGACCTCAAGCTGTACTACAGAGCAATAGTGATAAAAACTACCTGGTATTGGTACAGAGACAGGCAGAAATATCAATGGAATAGAATTAAAGACACAGAAATGAACCCACAGACCTATGTTCAATTGATCTTTGACAAAGGAGCTAAAACTGTCCAGTGGAAAAAGGACAGCATTTTCAACAAATGGTGCTGGTTCAACTGGAGAACAGCATGTAGAAGAATGAAAATTGATCCATTCTTATCTCCTTGTACAAAGCTCAAGTCTAAGTGGATAAAACACCTCCTCATAAAACCAGATACACTGAAACTAATAGAAGAGAATGTGGGGAAGAGCCTCGAATACTTGGGCACAGGGGAAAAATTCCTGACCAGAACACCATTGGCATATGCTCTAAGATCAAGAATTGACAAATGGGACTTCATAAAATTGCAAAGTTTCTGTAAGGCAAAGGACACTGTCAATAGGACAAAACGACAACCAACAAATTGGGAAAAGATCTTTACCAATCCTTCATCTGATAGAGGGCTAATATCCAATATATACAAAGAACTCAAGAAATTAGACTCCAGACAACCAAGTAACCCTATTAAAAAATTGGGTATAGAGCTTAACAAAGAATTTTCAGTGGAAGAAACTCAAAGCACCTAAAGAAATGTTCAGTATCCTTAGTCGTCAGGGAAATGCAAATCAAAACAACCCTGAGATTCCATCTCACACCAGTCAGAATGGCTAAGATTAAAAACTCAGGTGATAGTAGATGCTGGTCAGGGTGTGGAGAAAGAGAAACACTCCTCCATTGTTGGTGGGACTGCAAGATGTTGCAACCACTTTGGAAATCAGTCTGGCATTTCTTCAGAAAATTGGACATAGCATTATCTGAGGATCCAGCTATACCACTCCTAGGCATATACCCAGAAGATGCTCGAACATATAACAAGGACATATGCTCAACTATGTTCATAGCAGCCTTATTTATAATAGCCAGGAGCTGGAAAGAACCCAGATGTCCTCCAGCTGAGGAATGGATTCAAAAAATGTGGTACATTTACACAATGGAGTATTACTCAACTATTAAAAACAATGAATTCAAGAATTTCCTAGGTAAATGGATGGAACTAGAAATTATTATCCTGAGTGAGGTAAACCAATCACAAAAGAACACACATGGTATACATTCACTGATTATTGGATATTAGCCCAGAACCTTGAAATGCCCATGATTCAACTCACAGGCCACATGAAGCACATGAAGAAGGAAGACCAAGTGGGGGTAATTCAGTCCTTCTTAGAAGGAGCAACAAAATATTCAAGGGAGCAAATATGGAGACCAAGTGAGGGACAGAAACTGAAGGAGGGGCCGTCTGAATACCATTCCACCTGAGTATCCATCCCATGTGCAGTCACCAAAGGTAGATGCTGATGTGGAAATCAAGAAGTGCATGCTGATAAGAGCCTGATATAGATATCTCCTCAGAGGTCTGCAAGAGTCTGACATATTCAGAGGCAGATGGTCACAACTAGCCATTGAACTGGTCATTGGGTTCCCAATGGAGGAGTTAGAGTGAATACCATTGGAGCTGAAAGAGTTTGTGGCTCCATGAGGAGAGCAACAATACTAACCAACCATAGCTCCCAGGGTCTAAACCACCAGCCTGGGAGCACTTAGGGAGGGATCCATGGCTTCAGCTGTATATGTAAGAGTGGAGGGCCCTGCTGGACATAGGTGGAAGAAGAGATCCTTGGCCTCATGAAGGCCGGATGCCCCGGGGGGGGGGAGAATTTGATGGTGGGGAGGGTGAAGTGGGGGGCTAGGTAGGGGTATATCTGCAGAGAAGCAGGAGGAGGGGTGAGGGGATAGGGGGTTCCTGGGTGGGTGGGGGATGGGGTAAAGGGACAACATATGAAATGTAAATAAAACATCCAATAAAAAAAAAGTGAGTGTTTGGAATTAACCTGTATCCTCTAGAAGATGTTCTTAACTGCTGAGCCATCTTACCTTTTAATAATACATATTATTAATAATACATCCTAGCTTTAAATAATACATATTCTAACCAGAATTTAGAAACAACCCATGTTGGGAGCTGCGGCGGGTGCTGGCAAAGTCCGCCATCGCTAGGTGGCGCTGTCAGCCATAATTCTTCCTAGTAAACAAGTAAATTGCGCATGTGCCATGGTAAAAGCCCGCCAAAGTTAAAGCCCATCCCACGGCGTTTGTCGCGCTACGAGTAAGCAGCCAATTAGAGGTGAATACACCGCTCTAGGGTTTATAAGCAGTGCCTTTCCAGGTCTTCTTCGTCTTCTTCCACCATTTTGGTTTTTGGGAATAAACGTGTTTCTACAGAAGGATTCTGGTGTGTGTGTGTGTGTGTGTTCTTGCCGGCGAGACACTACACGCGCCCCGCACATTTGGTGCTGAAACCCGGGAGAATTTACCATCGCCGGCACTGTTTAAGAAGGCCCTCCACGCGTGGAGTGAATCCAGAACCGTAGGACGAGGTAATGTTTCTCTGAGAGACAAGTTTCGACTTGATTTATTTCGTCTCCCTCCCCAGTTGGCAGGAACCTTAGAGGCTCTCGCTATGGTGTTAGTAGCGTTGGTTTTCTCCCTTCTGGTTCTCATAGCGGCTAGGGGAGTGGTAGATGGATTACAGGTTAGCATGTCAGAAACAGAGAAAGAATGGAAGCGCTTAGAAATTCAGAAAGAAAAAAGAAGAAAAGGCATATCTAAGGAAAAAGGCCCTTCCAAAGACACACAGTCCAAGGAAGTGAGAGATGAGAGAAAAAACGCTCTTGGGAGAGATGGGAGAACAGGAAGCCTCAGAAAGGAACCTCTTTATCTGGTAAAGGAGCCGGGGTTTTTACGACGTGATAGCTCTGAGTCGGAGGGGCTAACTTCCTCCGAGTCAGAGGACTCAGATGAAGAGATAGATGAGGAGAGGGGATGCCAGCCGGATGGACGGCCGCCGCCACGAGATCGAGTGCTTGCGCTAGTGAGGGTTAATTGGAGGCTGTGTTTGCAAGAAGAGTGGTTTGGGGGAGACAGTCTAGGTGAATGAGATATTGACCCAGTGCCGATCTTGCCTAAGAGGTGATAGCGAAACATAGGTCAAGAGAATTCTAAACAGACATTGCCTGCAGCCTAAAAGCCGCTTCAGGTGGAAAGAGCAGGGTTAAAAGGAATTAGAAAGCAGGGTATTGAAGTGTTAAATTAGCTGCCCGCTACATCTCCAATGAACGAGATGAAAAGTTACATCTTAAATATGAGAGAGAGAGAAAGAGTTTTAAAAATACAGGTGTCCTCTCTCTGAGCTGTGTCAACAAAAAGAATGAAAAGGCTATTTCAGAGTTCATCTAGAAGCAGAGAATTCGGGAGACGTCCTGAAATTCTCTGTAGTTCTTAGAGGTCCTTCCTTGTTGTTTGTCCTTGGCGTGCCAATGTCCACGTGTTTGTGTTTGCCTTTTGTTTCGTTGTCTAAATGTTCTGTGTTTGTTACGTGTTAAAAAAGAAAGATCGTTAAAACTGCTTGATCCAACCTTTGGGAGCTAAAAAAGTCTTTTCCGGAATTGAGGTTGGCATAAGCTGCTTTTAAAAGAGACCAGCAGCATTTTGGGTTTTATAAGGAAGCTAAGAGTCGTTTTGTCCTAGAAAAATCTCTGTGACAAGGTGCTTTTCTCTTGAAATTACAGCTAGAAAGACAAGAAATTTTGTTTGATCTAAAAATAAGATATGTAGCCATTTCATTGTTGTTTATGATTGGTTTTAAAAGTATAAAAACGTTCTACATGTCTTGGTTATAGACTATTGGCTTAAATTATTGGGTGTGATTAGAAATTTACAACTTTGGTAACGAAAAGTGACATAAAACTAACTCAGTGTTAGAGTCACTCAGAAACCAGGTGTATAAAGAGTAAGATTTTAAAACAGTATCTCTTCAATGAGATTAAAAGCTGCTTCATGCATTCATATGTAAAAATTGACAGCAAAACTTTGTAGCATAGGGGTAGTCTACTTGGTGTTGATTTTAGAAAAAGTAGATTGTTTAAATTGGTTTTGCTTTTGCTTCTCAAAATTAATGGTTATACTCTAATGTTACAAAAGATATTTAAAAGTTTAGTTAAACTGCCAGTATTCCATTGGCTACGGTTGGCAGTTGTAATCTTGAGTTTAAAAATTTTTTGATTCGCCCATGTGATAGAAGGTGGGGACAGCAGATAGAGTTAAATAAAAATATTTAAAACGGGTTGTGATACAATGCTGGCCTGCTACAGATTAAAAACATTTACATTTAAATTAAGACTATAACAGAGTAGATGAGGCAGGAGCTTGGATTTCAGACATTCCTTTTGTCCTGTCCCGCCTCAAAAAGGGTGTTCTCTAGAATTTGTTTATTGCCTTGCTTGTTCCTAAGGGAGGTGTCAGCCTCAGACTCAAAAGAAATTCAAAACAGCTTGTGGGCCAGGCAAAAATTTTTGAGTGTGATAGAAGACAAAACAGCTTTGGTTCCTTTGATGTGTATTAGGTCTTATTAATAACAAGAAACCTAATCTTAAATTAATAATTAAAAGAAAAAAGGTTTTAAAAGATTGATAGATACTGGGGCTATTTAACAATTATTAGAGGACAAGATTGCCTTCAGCTTGGCTTTATCTGATACTTCACTCAGCTAAAAAGAGTTGGTTATTCATTTAATCAAAAAACACTAGAGCCGGGCAGTGGTGGTGCACGCCTTTAATCCCAACACTTGGGAGGCAGAGGCAGGCGGATTTCTAAGTTCGAGAGTTCGAGGCTAGCCTGGTCTACAGAGTGAGTTCCGGGACAGCCAGGGCTACACAGAGAAAGTTCAAATTTAAGATTTATGAAACTAATGGGACACTACAGCCTGACTTGCCTACTCCAGCTGCCATTCAAGTAGATGCATATAAAATTATTATAGATGTAAAAGATTGTTCTATACAGTTCCTTTACCTCCTGGTAAAGATGAGAGGTTTGCATTAAGTGAAATTGCTTGTGATTTTTGAGAGCCCATGAAGCCATTCATTAAAAAAGCTTGCCTCATAGAATAATTAATGGCCTTAAAAAATTTGTTGTTGCTTTAATACAAAAGGTCAAAGCGTTTGAATCTCTCAGTATATATTATTCGTTGTATATTTTATTGGCTGATCTCTCTAAAAGGAATTTTTCTACAAGCCCTTGCTCTAATACAATGAGCTTTAAGATTTTAGAGTACTTGTTGCTCCAAAAAAGTGATTCTCAAAAGTTGTTAACAGATATTAATTGGCTAAAACCTCATTTTCAGCTTACCATAGAAAAATGTAAACCTCTGTTGGATATTCTCAAGGGAGATACAAGTCCTAATTCCCCTTGACAATTAACTGATGAGGAGTAGATAAACACTTTTACCCTCAATATTTTAGAGCCTGACAGGCCAAAAGAAATGGTCAAATAAAAGGACATCTTGACCGGACAATGAAAAGGTCCAGATTCTATTTTAATAAAAGCCAGGGGAGCGGTCTGTGTGTTTCCACAGGAAGAAGACAACCCGTTTTGGCTACCAGAGCGGCTGACGCGGCGACTCGCGATACTGGAAGGTGACACCCAGACAGACCCTCCAGGCTCTGATGACAGCCCTTGTACTGATCCAAGGGATACAGGTTCCTAGTATTTTTGTTTATTTTATCAAATTTCACCTTTAAGAATTGTACCAATGAAACCTGCTAGATGTCCCAGTGTTGGAATTCTAAAAGATTCACTCACACTATGGTTGCCAGAGTCACGCGATGGGTTCCCATCCCCGTGGAGACTCCTTCCACTTTGTCATTATTTAGATAAAAAAGAGATTTGGTATAACTGCAGCCATAGTGGCGGCAATATCAGTTAGTGCCATTACCGCCACTGCCACTGGGATTGCTATGTCAACTTCTGTTCAGGTGGACACTACCCCCAATTGTCAGCCACGGTGACAGAGACTGTTAACCTTCTAACCTCCACCATCGCCCAACTAAAAGGCAGGCTAATGATCCTTAATCAACGCCTTGATTTAGTGAGAGAGAGATTAGATATCCTCTTTCAATTAGCCCAATTGAGATGTGAGAAAAAACTGGGTACACTTTACATCACCAGTGTACAGTATAAAAACTTTACTCGTGTAACTAATCTGTCCAGAAAATTGTTTCAGTATCTTACAGGAAACTGCTCAGAAAACTTCAGTGAGACACTCAGAAAATTGAGAGCAGCTGTGCTGTACATCAACTCGACCCGCGTGGATCTGTCCCTGACTGAGGGACTGTCCCCCTGGATTTCTTCAGCTTTCTTCTTTTCTTTTCTTTTTCTTTCCTTTTTTTTAAGTGGGTGGGAGTAGGCCTGTTTGGTATGCCCTAAGTTGTGGATTAGTATTCATCTTTGGTTGGTTTGCAAACTCAGAGCTCAACAAAATCTTGACAAGGCTATTATTGGCCAGGCGCTTGTGACAAAAAAAAACTAGGGGCTTCCCCGGCAGTGTGGTTATCACTGCCTCAATCATAAGCAGTCTCCCCCTCACGAGTGGTGGTGCTAAATGTTAGGCCATCAGCGTTGCACCCCAGAGGATTTGCCCATTACACTGGGTCAGTGAGGAGTCTTGGCCTGGCTGATCCTTGTCTGTGTAGCTGTGGTACCTGAATTTTGAGACAAACAGCCCTTGCACCCCTAGGAGATGACTCCATTGCACAGGGATGGGTGTTTGCATCTCTTTCTGTTCCCCTTAGCCCTTGCACCCAGAGGACTTGTTTCCATTGCACCTGGTAGGGTAAGGGAGACTGTCTTAAACTGTTGGTTCTTGAACGCTTATTCTCCCAAGATGGAATTTGCTTGATCGGCCTTGAGTTTGAGTCATAACCGGTACCACACTAGACAGGCCAAGAACAGCCAGATAGACAGCTCCATCTTTTTGTCTCCAGGACAGCTGCCATTGGTCCCAATGATGAGAATTAGGCTGACGCCACATGCCAGATTTACACCATGAAGACAACTGAGGAATTGATATGACAAGCCAACCCCATGACGGGATTAGCGAGCGGGAATGACCCAGGCGCGGGTATATCCCTCGTAGCCTAAGACAGGGTGGCTTGCCTTTCCTTGGTGTTAGCCCTATTGGTGCTGGGCGTAGAGAAACGTCAGCTAGCCTGGGGACATTGACTGGGACATTGACCAGTGCCTGTTTAACAAAACAAAAGGAGATAGCCAATAGACAGATTCCTGAGCCGCTGTACCCAAAGGCTTCTGGTAAAGACACCCTGTAAAGCCTCAAACATTTGAGCACCACCCTCTAAAGAGACTCGACCCGCCGTGAGACCCCCAAATATGGGAGTTACGTAACCTTCCCAGGGACCTCTACCACCCTCTGTTTTTAAAACAAAAAAGGGGCAGATGTTGGGAGCTGCGGCGGGTGCTGGCAAAGTCCGCCATCGCTAGGTGGCGCTGTCAGCCATAATTCTTCCTAGTAAACAAGTAAATTGCGCATGTGCCATGGTAAAAGCCCGCCAAAGTTAAAGCCCATCCCACGGCGTTTGGCGCACTACGAGTAAGCAGCCAATCAGAGGTGAATACACCGCTCTAGGGTTTATAAGCAGTGCCTTTCCAGGTCTTCTTCGTCTTCTTCCACCATTTTGGTTTTTGGGAATAAACGTGTTTCTACGGAAGGATTCTGGTGTGTGTGTGTGTGTGTGTGTTCTTGCCGGTGAGACACTACACGCACCCCGCACAAACCCAGATGCTCCTCAATGGAAGAATGTATACATAAAATGTGGTACATTTACACAATGGAATACTACCCAGCTATTAAAAAATGATGACGTCATGAACTTTGTAGGCAAATGGGTGGAACTAGAAAATATCATCCTGAGTGAGGTAACCTAGACCCAAAAGGACATAGATGACATATACTCACTGATAAATGAATATTAGCCCAAAAGCTCAGAATACCTACAATACAACTCACAAACCATAGGAAGATTAACAAGAAGGAAGGCCAAAGTGTGAATACTTCACACCCACTTAGAAGGAGGAACAAAATAATTATGGGAGGCAAAAGGAGGGAGGAATCTGGGTTTGAAAGGAGAGGGGGAGGAAAAAAGGTGGGACAGGACCAAGTATGGGAAGAGACAGTAAAGAAGTCCAGAGGGCCAGGAGAATGAATAGAAATAAGTAGCAGTGCGAACCACTAGAAAGCCCCAGACGCCCAGGATTTGAGATGTTCCCAGGACCCAGTGGGGATGACATTAGCTTTAATACCCAACAGCAGGGAGATAAAACCTGAAGAGATTGCCTCCAGTAGATAGACATGGCCCCCACTGGAAAGATTCGGATATCCACCCATCTAAAAATTGTTAGCCCACAATCATCACGATCTAAGGAAATGCAGGAAAAAAATGGACCAGAGGCTGCCCCACCATGCGATCCATTACATCTGCAGACACCATGCCTGACACTATTGCTGATGCCAAGATGTGCTTACAGAGAGGAGCCTGGTATTGCTCTCCTCTGAAAGGCTCTGACGGCACTGACTAAGACAGATATAGATACTCACAGCCAACCACTAGAGTGAGCCTGCGAACCCCAAAGAAAGAGTTACAGGAATGACTGAAGGAACTGAAGGGGATTGCAACCCCACAAAAAGAACAACAATATTAACTAACTGGACTCCTCAGAGCTCAGAAGGAGTAAATCACCAACTAAAGAGTACACATGGAGGGACCCATATGTAGCAGAGGACTGCCTCATCTGGCATTAGCGGGAGGGGAGATGCTTCATCCTGTGGAGGCTTGATGCCCCAGAGAAGGGGGATGCTAGAGGGCTGAGGTGGGAGTTGGTACATGGGTAAGGGAGCACCCTCTTAGAGGAAGAGGGGAATGAGGAGAGGGGGATGGGGTGGAGGTTTCATAGAAGGGAGACCAGGAAGGGGAAAAAGGTTTGAAATCGAAACAAATAAAATGATTAATAAATAAAAGAAAACAACACATATTAAAGCAATATTTTATACATATTTCTTTTGTCTAGGTCGTTTGTTCATAATATATGATAGAAATGATAACCAGAAATAGAGGCACAATGATACACTTGGCCATAGAATACTTTTTCCTTTGGTACAATGTTCCTGAAGAATCACACCATTACTTTTAAGTGGGCACATACAATTCTCTTAATCAGACAGACTGGAATTTGAACCAGTTTCACTCCCACAGGCACATGCATGCCGTGGTTGGTCTTACTGCCTTTGAAAGTATTATTATAGTGTCCTAAATCAGAAACGCCTGTTTTTATTAAAAATCTTTACATGTTATGCTATCATTGATCAGAGATTCTTCAAGTCATTCTCGAATTGCAGATTTTCTAATGTGATAAAGATTCAAACCTTTTTACACATTCTAACTTGAAACTATTAAGATAATCTAGATATGCATACAATCTGTAGTATTTAGCTAGCCTAAATCATTTTTGCTCTACTGTTTCAATTTTGGATATTGGAAAAAATTTTTCTCAACTTCTGGAACTCTGCTTCTATTTGAAGTGGGATTGTAGTGTCGTTCACAGGACAAAATTCTTATACTTAGCTCATAGAGAACTCACAAAGGGCTTCTTGGAGCTTCCAGTAGGTGATAACAATTACATTTTTATTTAGTCCTTAATTTATTCACCATTTGTTATTCAATATTCTTAATTTTGAGAAAATTCCAAAGATCTTTTTCTCCCAGCTCTTGAGTTGCCCATAGTCTAAGGAGAAAAATTCTTTGACTTTCTTTATAAACAGAGCATGAGCCAAAGAAAAGGATAAAGAGATTTCATCCTGGCAGTGTGAACAGGAAACACTTTTGACATTTCCCATAACTTTGAGATGCAAGAATGTCTAGACAGTTTTTTTTTAGGAAGTGGAAAATCATAAGGCTTTGGTCAGCTTTGTATTGTGTGCCTTGTTGGCTGTAGTGTGCAGGGAAGTGAGATAAGCAAACAAGGTAGGAAATAACAACCCAGCTATAATATGAGGGCCATGAGCAAATATGACCTGAATAACTCAAACTAAAAAGAAAGATGTGAAATAAATACTCTTTAGAATAGAATAATTAGGATTTATCTGGGGACAGTTGGAACATATGCATACAATTCCTTCAAGTTGAGCAATAAATATATAGAGAGGGTTTATTTTTGGCTCCTCAGTTTGGAAGAATTGTTTCCACCAGCTAGAAATTGATAAGTTCTTTCAAAAGCACCCAGCTTTAATGTGTTAGGGACCAATTAATTAACATTAGACATCCTCAGCCCTGTCTCTATCTATGGTTGCTTTCATATTTTCTCCAAGTGGCTTTTGGTTCAATTACACAGTGGAGTCTTGTTTCTGTACTACAGCTGCCCTTTGACTACTTGTATTTATTACTGGATTTATAAGAAGGTTCTTGGCTGTGTGGGTAAAATTGAAGTGCCTAAGAAGTAAATTTTAAATGACTAAAATTAGTTTCCAACTTGTTTTTGAGTAAAATAGTATTTAAGTTACCAAGAGCTGTGATTCTCTATTACAAGTGGTCCTGGAAATCACTTAAGATTCATAGAACTCATCCTATACTTTGTGATCCACACAGTGTAAGTAATGTGTGAAAAGCATACCTAGGATATCCAATGCATATGGTTATGAACCAGTCCCTCAGGCTTGAAGATGTCTTTCCTTAGCCGTGGTTCTGGAGAGTTTTGTTGTTGTTGTAGACAAAGTGTGGAGCAGAGACTGAAGGAAAGGCCATCCAAAGACTGTCCTACCTAGGGATCCATCCCATATACAGTCACCAAACCCAGACACTATTGTGGATGCTAAAAAATGCATGCTGACAGGAACCTAATACAGCTGTCTCCCAAGAGGCTCTGACAGAGCCTGACAAATACAAAGGGGATGCTCACAGCCAACCATTGGACTGAGCACGGGGATCCCAATAGGTTCCCCAATGGAGGAGTTAGAAAAAGGACTGAAGAAGCTGAAAGGGTTTGCAACCCCATAGGAAGAACAATAATATCAACCAACCAGAACCCGCCAGAGCTCCCAGGGACTAAAGTACCAACCAAGGAGTACACATGAAGGGACCCATGGTTTCAGCTGCATATGTAGCTGAGAAATGCTTTGTTGGGTGGGCATTAATAGGAAGAGAGGCCCTTGGTTCTGTGAAGGCTTGATCCCCCATTTCAGAAGAATTCGAGGGCAAGGAGACTGTAGTGGGTGGGTGTGGGGAGGAACACCCTCACTGAAGCAGGGTGAAGAGGAATGGGAGAGGGGGGTTCCCAGGGGGAACCGAGAAAGAGGATAACTTTTGAAATGTAAATAGAGAAAATATCTAATAAAATAAAATAAAGTTTGAATAGTCCATTGGTGTGTGTGTGTGTGTGTGTGTGTGTGTGTGTGTATACATTTGAGAGTGTCAGTGTGTTTGAGAGAGCACGTGTGTGTATTTGAGAGTGAGAGAGAGAGACAGAGAGGGAGGGAGGGAGGGAGGGAGGGAGGGAGGGAGAGAGAGAGAGAGAGAGAGAGAGAGAGAGAGAGAGAGAGAATATGTGTGCAACAAAACACCAAGAAGTTTGTTAATCTCTTGAAATGAGCCCTTGTTTTAGGTTGCTCTTACAAGCATTAGAGTATTATAATTGTGCAGCATTGATGAAATATCCCCCATCCTGAGGCTGAGCAACATCATGCAAAACAAGGTGAACACATTGTAATAACCTGGGTATAAACCAGTCTTCAGGAAATGACAAGGTCATTGCCCTCTTGAAAGCTCACCAGCTGTGATTATATGCACATGATCTTTATCAGATAAGTCTCTTTCCATTCTGTCATGGATGGGGCAGGGGACCATTGCACCCTACCCTTTTCTCTGTAGGGATTGTTGGTTAATGGTTGCTGGAGGAGCCATTGTCTTTAGTGGTAACCCTTCAACCATGCTTCTGTGAGAAACCTTAATTAATCTAATTGGAGCAACAGAAAGAAACAGGTGGAAACTAGTTTGAAAGAGAAAGGAGATAAGTGAGAATGGGGGAGGGTCACATGACAGGCTAATAGCGATGGAAATGATCAAAATGCATGCCGGATGGAATATATAATGAACAATTAATATAAGCTTATAAATATTTAATACCCAGGTATTTAACAATTTTCAAATGTCAAAGAAGGAATTTTTATTTGACATTTCATCTGTGTTTTCATCACCTTAAAATTATATCCTACATATATATACACACACATACATATATAAATATATATAATAAATCATGATTTATTATGTATATGTATGTATACATACACACACATACACACACAAACACACACACACAAACACACACACACATACACATACACTCACACACACACAAACACACACACACATACACACACACATACACACACACACATACACACACATATGTATTTTTTTTCCAAAGTCTCAAACAATACTATGTGTAGGGGTGATAGCATTTATCTTTGGTACAAACTTCTTTTCTTCTAATTTTTCTGATGACAGAACTAGAAACTGTTATCAAAAGAGATATGAGAGAGTCATTTGGTAACCTTGGAAGGTACTTTAGAGACATCATTTTTAAAACAAATGCCATATGGCTTTTGTATTCAATCTGGAGGAGATGGAAGCTTTTCCCACCACTTTGGAAAGGTGTATGACATGCCTTTTCAGTGCTGACAGCACCCTGGCTGCAACCTACTTCTTATGATGACACCTGCCAGGGAAGCCCACACTAGACAAACATCTGGGAGTTAGTTCTCAAATGTAAGACAAACTGTGCTGTTTTTCCCTCAGAATCACTAGTTATAATCTTTAGATTATACTGAGTGCTAGCCCATGGTGATTAACATATGTCTAGAATGAATAACATAGTCACTGTACTTCAAGAGATTGAACTGTTACATCAGAATTCTACGTAATTTTGGAATACACGCAAAGGTACAGGTAGGTCTATAATATATTGAGCACCTTCCATTATTCTCACGCTGATGTAGTATCTATGCTTGGATCTATTCTATTTTCCTCATATGGCAACAAGTACTAATCTGCTTTACTTTATGAGGTATAAACATTGACAACAAACTGAAGCTTCAAATACCTTTGCTATTTTGATTCATTAGAAGACCCTTAATGCATTTTGGAATGCATTGTAGAAAACATCTCTTGTTGTGAATCTTCTCAGAAATTTGTCACTGAACCATGCAAACTGACTACACAAACTTTCCTTTACTGACAAAGCAGCATGTAAGACTGGAATGAATAGAGCACGTTTCCTATATTTTGGTAAGAAAAATTAAATGTGAGTGCTAGTTATAGTAGTACATGCCTGGGATTCCAGTACTCAGGAGAGGGAGGCAGGAGAACTGGTAGTTGAAGGCTATCCTTGGATATGTAGTATAATGAAGAACAGTTTGGGATATTCAAGATTCTATCACCAAAAATGAAAAAATACAACAAATAGTGAGTTTAAAAAAATCTTTGATTTCCCTAAAAGAGATTGTATAATCACACATATGTGTACATGGATACTGACCAAGGTTTTGATGCTTCTTTTTTCTGTATGTGACAGACACACAGACTCTTTCCTACAGTTTTTAAAATATCATGTTATATAGTCAGTCACAAGTAGCGGAATTAGTGATGAGGCAACTTCCCCAATGAGTACATGAGGTTTTTGTTTCTTGGGCTTTTTCTTTTGGTAGTGTTTTGATGCTGAAGATCAGAATTCTTGACCAGAATTTTATTTTTCAAGCAAAGTGCAAGGAGTTCTTTTGTATTTTCCATATTTTTTTCAAACCACCCACAGCTTCAATTATGTCCGATTGTTAACAGTGGCACTGTTCTCTGTCATTTTTCAAAGCAGAGCAATTTCTCAGAGACTCTGTATAAAGGGTATTATAAGTCTAAAATCTTGTAGCAGATAAATTAATCTCAACCTATTTATTGTATAAGAAGTATCAAAAACAGAAAGAAAATCTTCTTTAAGAACATAATTTTGATGAGTTTGGAGTGAAATATAAAATGCCATAATGCAAAAGAATTAAATGTACAGAGCAAAGAAAAAGTTGTTTCTTGAATATGAATATTGTTACATGGTATTTATTCTCCTTCAATTTTGCATACTAATGGTGAATAAATTTCCAGATAATACAGAATATGCATATAATGAATATGAATAGTGTGGTATGGAATATCAAAACAACATGTAATTGTTGTCATTCTGTACATATGGTTACAAAGATTATTTCAGAGACCAACAATCTTATCTGCATTCTCTGCAGATCCTTAAAATAAAGCATAAGGGGAAAATGTCATGGTCTATTCAAAGAAACAAGAGAAAATAAGCCTGTTAGAAGGAGCTTGAGAGACCTTTTCAAGTAGTAGTAGATCAATAACCTTAAGTTTTGATGGAAATTAGAATTTTTAAATAGCATTACCTTGAAGACTGACATGTGAGCCTTGTAGCAAAAATTATAATTAGAATATGCAGCTGTGATGTAAATTTGACATTACATTCCTGGTACTGTGGAGTGTGTGTGTGTGGTTTCTGTGTGTGTGTGTGTGTGTGTGTTTAAAGAGAAAAAGGAAGAATCTTGATCTTACAGAATTCAAGAGAAGTTTGCCTATGACGGGCAAAATAAGAGTCTTTACAAGTAAGGGTTCCTTATCTGGGGCCAGGGGCAGTAATTAGTCTTGAACATATGTGGGCAAAAGCTACAGGAACTACATGCTTCTTTAAGCTCTTAGTCTCTGGGATCTCAGTGAAGGGCAGTGGTGTTCTTGTAAGTACTATGGAAT
>NW_021604667.1:7312-19718 GCF_004785775.1 Grammomys surdaster | reverse complement strand
TGTGTATGTATATATAGATTATGTGTATTCATATAGAAATTTCCTGCAAGCTGTGTTTCAACTAATCCAACAATGGCTATGTACCAATGGAAATCTAAGAATTCAGTCGTTATTCAGTTCCTGGGCCTGGATATCTCAGCTGGTCTTCAGTATACATTGGAACTGAAAAGAAGTAGGATCTATTGTCTATGAAGGAAAGAATTTGTCAGGATGAGTAAGGTCAAGCAGGCAGAGGAAAGACACCTTTCTTCTATAAAGGTGCTACTAGAAGGTGTAGTTTAAGGTAGAACTTTCCACCTCAATTGATCTGCATTTAGAAGGGGTCTTCTAACTTCAAATGATTCAATCATGAATAACATCTCACAGGTGTATCCATCAATTTTGTTTTTGGTTAATGTCAGTTAGAGTTACGCTGACCCAAGAATAGCCATCAGAGGGTCTCTATTACGTATCTCTGATCATCTAAGAACTTACTTTGTAGACTAGGCTGGTCTTACATTCACAGAGATCCATCTGAGTCTGCCTCCTGAACGCTGAGATTAAAGGCATGTAGCATCATGTCTGGCCCCTCTTTTTCTTTTAAACTAGATTGCTAAATGATATAATTCAGAAGACTGTTGTGTGCATGTGTGTGTGTGTGTGTATGTGTGTGTGTGTGCATGTGTGCATGTGTGTATATATTTCTTAAGGAGTAAGTCTCATGAATAGTCTGTGTGAGGAAATACCTAGTTGTCTGAAATCTGTATGAGCAGCCAAATAGGAATAGAAGATTTTAATTAATCTACACTTCTTTTCATTAGTCCCACAACAATAGCACATTCATATCCCACCTGGTATTATAAATAATCTAGATGTTAATATATACTGTTGGATATGCATAGGTCATATACAAATGATCTAATGATACTTCCTACAAGAACATTGGCAGGAGTCCTACAAACAGCCTCCTATGAACTCTGATGGACAACTTTACAATTCTTCTTTCAAGAACCAGGAACATATTGATAGTGCTGATTTGCTGGTATCACCTTTTCATTCCCATGTAGCCTAAGAAAATGACGGGGTTCTAAAGCTTACACTAGACAAAGAAATAATTTCAGGCAGGAATCTAAATTTTAGGCTAGAACAAGGAAGTAGGTTTCAAACATGCAAATGACTTTGGGCTAGGACAGGGAAGTTGGCTCAGATATTTTGGTCATCCTGATAAGCCCTTAGAAACAGTGATCACAGGAGTGATCACAGGACTTTGTTTATTGCCTTGCTTATTCTTTGACTATTTGTGTTTATTGTCTTGCTTGTTCCTTGACTATTTGCATCTATTGTATTATTAGTTTCTTAACCTAGAACTGACCTTAATACTTGCATGTAATTAAGTGGTATAAAAGCAAAAAGACAAAAACGACAAAACAAAACAAAACAAAAAATAAAAAGCAAAAAGGAAGAGGGGAGATGGGATAGGGGTTCTAGGGAGGGAAAATGGGGAAAGGGGATGACATCTGAAATGTAAATAAATAAAATAGCCACTAAAAATAAAATGTAAAAAATAAAAACTAGAAGTCTCAGTTTGCATATATGGTCAAATGTCTATAACAATGTGCAAATCTAAGCCATTTTGACCTCTCTGAATAACTAACTATATATAACCATCCAGTAAGTTTACACACTTGTCAGCACTATTCAGTAAAATTAAATCAATCAATCTGAGGAATCAATAGCTGTACTTAGTCTAAACAGAATGTTACCATAGAGTGGCCAATCACTGATAAGATCACAATCCTTCCTTAATACTTTGTAAGTTGCACTATGTCTGCTGTGAGCTGATTTTTCCACTGTTTTGTGAGTGGTTCTTTTGTATTCATAATAAACTTCTACAATTTATCAATTTGATCTTATTTTGTATTTGACATGTGTTTATACATAGTTTTTCATTTTTGTCATTTTAATAGAGTACCTGAAGGTAGAGATGATAAATGTCTATAGTCAACGTGCCTATGAAGTCAGAATATTTTAAATTTAATAAAAAAAATCTTAGTAAGTACTTTCTGATTAAAGTCTTGAAGGGGGTTAATATACAAAAACAAGATACATAAACTTACAGTTCAGAATAAAGCACTGATAGTCTTCTTTTGATTTCCAGCCTTTCTAGTCTTCTCTTCACACTAAATAAACTTATTATCTGGCTGATACATCTCCTAAGAATTAGGTTGAATTTAATGGGTTTCTTAAGTTAAATTTGCTTTGAAACATGTAGCATGAACAATTTAAGCTTATCCCCAACTAACTTACAAATAAATGAAACTCAGAATATGGTTACTTTATTTGGCTTTGATAATTACTGGATACTACTCTGAATCTACTCTTCTAACTGCTAACGTGGCTACCTACACAGTGGTGCACACCAGATACTTGCTCTTTCTCCTGGCCATGTGTTCACAGTCCCTCTCCCCTCTTGGCAGCTTCTTCCTCCTTTCCTTCTTTCTCTTTCCTCTTGGTGCCTCCTCCTCCAACCAGGTCACACCTAACCCACCTACCTCTAATCCCTCCCAAAATTGGCTGAAGCCAATTTTATTTAACCAATAGTTTTAAATCAAGGAACAAGGTTTGCACAGCAAAAGCTTGTAAATATCAGAAGTCACTCATAGGCCTGACCTTTGGGATTTAGAATTTAGCATTACAATTCATAATAGACAAAGCCTCAACAGAAACATGCATTTTCATTTTGAGAGAGATCAATGAGAATGCAATTAAGCTTGAGGTCAGGGATGGTGAGTCCCCCAGCTGTTCTTTTACTGTTAAGAATTGTTTTTCCGCTATCTTGGGTTTTTTGCCTTTCCAGATGAATCTGAGAATTGCTCTTTCCATGTCTTTGAAGAATTGTATTGGGATTTTGATGGGGATTGCATTCAATCTGTAGATTGCCTTTGGCAGGAAGGACATTTTTACTATATTTATTCTACCAATCAATGAACATGGGAGATCTCTCCATTTTCTGAGTTTTCTTCTACTTCTTTCTTGAGAGACTTGAAGTTATTGACATACAGATCTTTTTCACTTGTTTAGTTAGAGTTAACCCAAGATATTTTATATTATTTGTGGCTATTGTGAAGGGAGTTGTTTCCCTAATTTCTTTCTCAGCCTGTTTATCATTTGTATAAAAAAAGGCTACTTATTTATTTGAGTTAATTTTATATCTGGCCACTTTGCTGAAGTTTTTTTTATCAGTTGGAGAAGTTCTCTGGTATGGTTTTGGGGATCAATTGTATATACTATCATATAATCTGCAAATACTGACACCTTTATTTCTTCTTTGCCAATTTGTATCCGCATGATGTCTTTTTATTGTCGAGCTTTACTACAGAGCAATAGTGATAAAAACTGAATGGTATTGGTACAGTGACAGTCACGTTGATCAATGGAATAGAATTGAAGACTTAGAAATAAAACCACACATCTACGGACACTTGATCTTTGACAAAGATGCTAAAAAAAATACAATGGAACAAAGAAAGCATCTTCAATAAATGGTGCTGGTCTAATTGGCTGTCTGTATGTAGAAAAATGAAAATAGACCCATATTGTCACCTTGCACAAAGCTAAAGTCCAAGTGGATCAAGGACCTCAACATAAAAACAGATGCACTGAAATTAAAGAAGAGTAAGGGAAAGAGCCTTGAACTCATTGGCACAGGGGGAAATTTCCTAAACAGAACTCCAATAGCTCAGGCTCTAAGATCAAGAATTGATAAATGGGACTTCATGAAACTGCAAAGCTCTGTAAGGCAAAGGACATAGTCAATTAAGACAAATTGGCAACCTACAGATTGGGAAAAATCTTCACTATCCCCACATCCGATAGAGGGCTAATATATAAAATGTATAAAAAAACTCAAGAAACTAACCACCAAAAAAACAAACAACCCCGTCAAAAAATGGGGTATAGAACTAAACCAAGAATTTACAACAGAGGAATCTTGAATGGCTGAGAAGCACCTAAAGAAATATTTAAAGTCCTTAGTGATGAGAGAAATCCAAGTCAAAACGACCCTGAGATTCCATTTTACACCAATCAGAATGGCTAAGACCAAAACCTCAGGGAACAACACATGTTGGTGAGAATGTGGAGAAAGAGGAACATTCCTCCATTGCTGGTGGGATTACAAAGTGGTATAACCACTCTGGAAATCAATCTGGAGGTTCCTCAGAAAATTGAAAATAGATCTATCTAAAGACCCAGCAATACCACTCTTGGGAATATATCCAAAAGATCCCCCACCAAGCCACAGGGGAACATGTTCCACTATATTCATAGCAGCCTTACTTATGAAAGCCAGAAGCTGGAAACAACCGAGATGTACCACAACAGAGGAATGGATACAGAAAATGTGGTTCATTTACACAATGAAATACTACTCTGAGCCTGATATGGATGTCTCTTCAGAGGTCTTCAAGAGTCTGACATATTCAGATGCAGATGGTCACAACTAGCCATTGAACTGATAATGGGGTTCCCAATGGAGGAGTTAGAGTGAAGGCCATTGGAGCTGAAAGGGTTTGTGGCCCCATGAGGAGAGCAACCATACCAACCAACCACAGCTCCCAGGGTCTAAACCACCAGCCTGGGAGCACTTAGGGAGGGATCCAGGGCTTCAGCTGAATAGGTAAGAGTGGAAGACCCTGCTGGGCATAGGTGGAAGAAGAGATCCTTGATCTCATGAAGGCTGGACACCCCAGGGGGTGGGAATTTTGTGGGTGGGGAGGTGGGAGTGGGGGCATAGGTAGGGGTTACATCCACAGAAAAGAAGGAGGAGGGGTGAGGGGATAGGGGGTTCCTGGGTGGGTGGGGGATGGGGTAAGGGGACAACATATGAAGTGTAAATAAAACATCCAATAAAAAAAAAAGAAGAAGGAGGCCATTCTAAGTTTTGCAAGCAAATGGATGGAACTAGAAAATATTATCCTGAGCAAGGTAACTCAGACCCAAAAGGACATGCATGGTGTGTACTCACAAATAAGTGGATATTAGCAAAAAAATAATAAAAGTACAGAATACACAAGATACAGTCCACAGAACTCAAAAAATTCAACTGAAGCTGAAGGTCCGAAGTGAAGATGCCTCACTCCCACTTGAGATGGAGAAAAAAGCAATCACAAATGGGGAGGGAGGGAGGGACCTGGGAGTGAAAGTGGAAAAGTAGTGGGAGAGAGAGGGGAACCTAATCTGGTATTGGGTGAGGGAAAAGGACTGAAGCCCTGAAGGCCAGCAGACAGAATGAAAAACAGGCAACCTCAGGAGGTAGGAATCAAGAGGACACTCCAGAATTCACTAGAGACCTGGGAGATGAGAGACTCTCAGGACTCAAAGGGAGGGACCTTAGATGAAATAACCAACAGTAGAGAGCAGGAACTTATAGAGCCCACCTCCAGCAGGAAGACATGGCATCAAATGAGGGTTGCCATCCCACAGTCAAAACTCTGATCCCTAATTGTTCCTGTCTGAAATAACTGCAGGGATGGAAATTGAGAGGAGGCTGAGGAAAAGAAGGTCCAGTCACAGGCCCAAAGTGGGATCTAGCTCAAGGAGAGGCCCCAAGTCCTGACACTATTACTGGGGCTATGGAGCTATCACAAAAAGGAAACTAGCATGACTGCACTACAAAAGACCCAAGAAGCAGATGAAAGAGTCAGATGCAGATATTTGCACCTAACCAATGGACAGATGCTGCTGACACTTGTGGTTGAATTAGGGAAAGGCTGTGATAAGCTGAGGAGGAGGGCAACCCTGCAGGAGGACCATCAGTCTCAATTACCTGGACCCCTGAGATCTCTCAAACACTGAACCACCAACCAGGCAGCATACACCAGCTAATATGAGGTCCACGATACATATACAGCAGAGGACTGCAGGGTCTGTGTTCTATCAGAGATGATGCGCCTAACCCTCAAGAGACTGGAGGCCCCAGGGAGTTTAGAGGTCAGGTAGAGTGGGGGGTGTAAGTGCGGACATCCTCATGGAGACAGGGGGTGGGGAGGAGGTATGGGATGTTGAACAGTCAGAGGGTGGACAGGGAGGGATAAAATCTGGAGTGTAAAAAATAAAAATATAGGTGGTTCTAGAAAGGGGAAATGGGGAAAGGGGATGGAATCTCTATTGTAAATAAATAAAATATCTAATAAAATTTAAAAATTTAAGAAATAATAATAATTTTAAAAAAGAAAAGGCAATAAAGGAGTTTAAGAAGATCTGAGAGGTATTGGGGGAAGAGACAAAATGATCTAAGTATAATATATGAAAACAATTTAATGAAATTAATTATAATATATAAGTAATCAACATAACTAAATATTCTAACTAGTTTGTAATTTTCAGAGTTTCATATACCTTATGTAAACCATTAAGTTCTAGAAGCTACCCACATTATCTGATGGAAAACTAAAGCCAATTACCAAAGAGATTAATTTACATATTACTTTCTGAAAATGTAAACATGTTCTAACTAAAAAATATAATACATTATTTATTATAGCAAGCCTGTTACCCTATATATTTTTTTAATTTCTTCCTCCCATCACTTAAAAATTTAGCATTCTTTGACCGAAATTTGTTCAATCTCTTACACCTGCCAGTTTTTTTTTATCTTTATAACTATGGAATTTCTACATTCTAAATCGTTATAGTACTGCGGTACTAGTTCCTTTGTCATTAACTTCCTTCTTTCAACATAATGTTCTGTGTGTTCATTTATACTGAACCAGGATGTGATGATATTGTCTTCCTTTGTAAAAACTAAATAGCATTCTATCAGATGTGCAATCAGAATATGTACTCTATAAACTTTTACTTGCAGACCTTGGCTATTGTGTATAAGGTTTTAATGAGCCTGATAATCGTCATGTCTTTAAAACACTTGTTTTTACTTCTCTTTTTTTCTGTATATCATTGAACCATAAGAGGTTTCCTTGGGTCAGGAATTTCCATGCTATTATAATTCCTGTACTAATTAAACTCTAAACTAGCATTTTTAAACTTTTCTCTTTCTATACAGCATCACCAACATGTTACCATCCATATTTCCTATATGACACACATTCTAAAACTCATGAAATAAGATGTTTTATACATTTAAGTCATATATTCTGATTATTAATGATAATTTTGCATAATTTAAGATATTATGTCTTTTTATCTTTTTGAAATGTGTCTCTTCAATTTCTCTAGACAACTGTTTATGAATATTTTTGTTTTTTTTCTGTATAGCTGATAGTGGTTCCTATATATTTTAACATTTTGACCCTTTATCACTATTACATTTCCAGAACAATTTTTCCTTTTGATAGGTGGAATATTTACTTGACTTATTCTTTTTTGTGTTTAAAATTAATATTTGATGAAATCTCATTTTTCCTTTTTGGATTTTTAAGAGAGTGGGTTTTGATCTGCAGCAGTGACTGTCCTGGAACTCACTTTGTAGACAAACCTGGCTGTGAACTCAGACATTCACCTGTCTCAGTCTCCAAAATGCTGGAATTAAAAGTATGTCACAATGCCCAGAGATATTTAATTATTCTGGTGGTCAGTTTGTTTTCTGGAGTCCTAAAACTGGTATCTGGGGTAGGAAATTTGTATCCATAATATTTGCTCTTAAATAGGCCTAGAGCTTAGGTTGAATGGAATGGTCCTAGTATCTTTATCATCCTTGTCTTTGAGTATACTTAGTACATACAACCATAGGGTATGGTCCTTGGGCAGGTGTAGCTTGATGGTGGCCCTGAAGGCTATAGGTTTTGGGTCTTGTTTCCAAGAGAGTAGATGTGAATTCTGGATTTGTAGGACTTACCTTGGAGCCTCAGTCCACAAGGTATATCCTGGTACTAGAATCTATTCAAGTGGAACCTGGCCCCTGAGTCAGGTGATGATGTGTCCACAGGGTCTTGCCTTGAGACTAGGACTTTCTTGTTTCTAGGACCAGCTTGGAATCTAAAGTCTAGAGTCAAGATATTCTTATGTTGGCCTAGATATTAGATGCTAGGACTTCAAGGGCTAGTGTGATACTCAAATATAGAATATAAAGTACAAGATACAGGCCTATCTGGACTTATCTACTGCTAGGATCTATTTGGTGAAGGATGTATCCTGGGTTAGTTAGAGTACTCCTAGAATTTGTGTCTCCTAGAACCATGGAATTTGGAGCCTCCCTGATGTCAAGATGGGTCTGAATCTCATTTCTAGTAGTGTTGAATAGAATTTGGTTTCATGGGTCCTGGCCTGATACCTGGGCCAATTAGATGGGATTTATTGGGATGTGACACAGTCTTATAGAATCTGACTTAGTGGAAGATATAGGACCTGAGCCTACAGGATTCTGCACAGTGCCATGAAAAGTTTGGTGGTTTACAGTTTCTGCAAGCACCACCCATAGTGCTTGGTCGGAGAGTGCTTGGTTCACTACTAGATGGCTCCTCTAGCTGGAAACATGTATACTATTGAAAGCAGTCAAGAATAGTGGATCCCAACCTACAGATGGTGAACTTTTTGGGGACTGAAGGACTCTTTTATAAGAGTTGCATATCATATGTCCTTCATACCAAATATTTACATTATGACTACATTACAGTAGTAAAATTTACAGTTATGAAAAAGCAACAAAAATAATTTTCTGGTTGGGGTTCACCACAAGATGAGGAACTATATTAAAAGACTTGCAGTATTAGAAAGGTTGAGAATCACTTGTCTAGAAAATGAGGTAGCTGATGTTGGTATGGTATTTGAATAGTCTAGAGATGAAGTCATTCATGTAAGCCTGATGTCTGAAGCCATGAGCCTGTCCTATCTGGATTTAATTAGGACAGGACTAAATTTTGGTTGGGAAGCAAAGTTGCATAATTAATTCCCTCTCATTCTCCTACAGTAAGGTTATTGTTTCCAAGTTGTACTGCCTGGCCTCAGAGGAGGAAAGGATAAAAATAACTGTACCTTCTTCAGTAAGTTTCTTTTTATTGTGTGTCAAATAAAAGGGGTAAAATCTCTTACTTGATTCATTATTTGAATTGTGCTGCTGCAGAGAAAAGAGATTTAGAGATGTATTCCACCATGATTCTGTCCTATATCTTCATTCTTTCACTCGCTGTTCATAGCCCATAATCATCATTTATTAACCATCATTGCTTAAATAGATGAATATCCATACTTAAAGCCATAACAATACATGTATATAGACTATATTTTAAGGAAAATATTCTCTTAATTCCTATTAGTAGTATGAGCTTTGCTTTTTTCCTAGTTTCACAAACATCATTAATAAATAAATTTATATAAAAATTGCAGTGGAGTAAAAACAAAAAGTGAAATGTCATCTTACCTAAGAAAGTCCTCTCAATACAAAACAGTCATTGTAAGAGAGCTTTCCACCTTAATTTCTGTAGAATTTCCACGGCTTATAATAAAGCTACCTAATATAATTGCTCCATGACCACATGCTTTGTCTGTGGGCTATACCATAAGATTTTAAGGTCCCACAGTAAGTCTTTATCAGTTCCTCATTTTTTAACTTGTAGCATAATGCCTTGTGGAAGTTTTCTAAATCTTGGTAGGTGATTGGTTCATTGTCCATTCACTACATTTAAACATTTAATTATGATATCAAGAAATTATTTTGTTTCTACATCTATCTAATGAGCAGTTGAGCTAAATTATTTTGAGTCTTTCTAATTGTCTAAGTTTCTATATGTAATATACCTTCTTTTCTGAAATACTTTTATTTCAGCTGTAATAAGTTCGAAACATTGCTACTTAATTCCTAACAAAGGACATTTTGTTAAATTGGTTAAAAATTAGCAACTGTCTGAGATGTCAAGCTGAGTGTAATAATGAGCTGAGTTAAAAATAATTTAATGAATTCATGCATCCTTTTAACACATATAATTTAGAATGGGCTAAAAATGACTTATATGGAAATGGACTATGCTAAAAATCCCTACCACATAACTGCTAGTAGCTTTACCTTTGCTAGCTTACAAATATAATCAATTACCCTATGCACACTAAAATCTTTTAATTTTTTAAAAATCATATTCATGTCCTGGTTTGACCTCATTCTTTTATAACCTCTACCAATCAATCTTTTTATAATATTTTTCACATGTATAATATTTATATACTACAAAATATAATTGATATACATCATATATGATATAGATACATGATAGATAAGTGATAGATAGATAGATAGATAGATAGATGATAGATGGATGGATGGATGGATGGATGGATAGATAGATAGACAGACAGACAGACAGACAGATAAGGGAGCAGAGGAAACCTGAAGTGAGCTAAGTTCTGATTGATGATATGGGAACATCAATGGCAAACACCAAAGCCATTTTTCAATATGGACTTGGCTGGAAGTTGAAGCCCACCATCTCCTAAATGAAATATGAGTGTTTAGGGATGATTGATCACTGTGTACAAAAACTGACAACTGCAGCTTCCTTCTTCTACCATACCTTTATAGCCAGAGACTGCTTATGTACATAGACTTCCTACCTAGGCTAGCTTACCTGACCCCCTGTATACCTAATAAACATACTGAGGTTCCAGGTTGTTTGTAGTAGTAGGTACTCTCCATCAGAGCACACCCCTTACTTTACTTCAGCTTTCAGGCACATATGTCTGTCCTTTGTTCATTCCCTCACTGTCCCTAGTCAGGATTCTATGATGTGAGTCTTGTGAGTTGCAGCAAAATATATCCTCTTATGATTATGAGAACTTTGTTCCATCCTTAAAATAATCATAATAATTATCCCCAATACTGTATATTAGCTCCATTTTATAGAAGTAGAAAATGAGATAGAAATACTGAGTTAAGTATAACTACTAACACTGCACTAATCCAACATTAAAGTTCATCTACTTTTTAAAAATAATCTTTTGTTTAATTAGCATCAAAATATGAGATATCATTAAGGCATTTTGAATAATGTGTGTTTTTGTAGATCTTCTTCCCCCATTACCTACCTATACTGTGTCCATCCTCTCTTATAACATCCTCCAATTTCTTTTCTTATTTCTTGTCACATCTGTCCCATTCTCCACCTAACACCAGCTGCTGTCCTTCCTTGAAACTCATTCTTACCTTCTCTTGATCTCCTTTCAAGACATCTAAGTTTTCTCATATTTGCATACAATTACATATTTGTATGCATGCTTTACAGTTTACACATAAGAGAGAGTAAATGTGTTTTTCATATCTCTGAGTTTGGAATACTTTGCTTCATATTGTACTTTAAAAATCATTAATTTCATAGTTTACATTTTAACTCAATGTGTTTGTATTGTGTTTATGTATCAAACTTACATTATTCATTTATCTTTTAACAGATATTTAAGTTGTCTCTCTGTACTTACTATAATTAATAGACCACCAATAAATCAAGATGAGCTATGATATGGAATGCTTTGGGTAGATATCTAGGAATGACATAGCTAGGTAATATGGTAATTCTATTTTTAAGTTTGTCTACAACTTCCAAATTGATTTTGCATTTCTCTTAATACCAGGGCTGTTGAATAGTTTTTAAAAAAATGTTAATTGACAATTTCTGTTTCTTCTTTTGAGAGCTGTCTTATATTTCATTTATCTATTCATTGATTGGGTTTTGGGATTTGGGTGTTTAATTTTTTAAAAAAATTATTTCTAAACTTGCAACTGATATGAGGTCCCTAACACATATACAGCAGAGGACTGCTGGGTCTGAGCTCAGTCAGAGAAGATGCACTTAATCCTCAAGAGACTGGAGTCCTCAGGGAGTGGGGAGGTCTGGTGAGATGGGGGTGGAGGGGTGGGGACATGCTTGTGGAGACTGGGGGAGGAGGTATGGAATATGGAACAGTCAGAGGGTGGACCTTATTTGTAAACTCAATATAGTATCCTTTTGTCTGAAGTACAGTTGGGAACTATTTCCTTCCACTGGTAGGATCTTTGCTATGCTAATAGTTTGTTTTTCTGTGCACAAAATTTTTAATTTTATATATTCTCATTTCATAATTCTTAAGGGCAATTGTGGCTACTGGGGTTTGCTGCAAAAATTTCTTCTATAAATCTAGATCTTGAAGTACATTCAGTATCCATTCCTGTTTTTTTTCTAACAGTTTCAGAATTTCATGATTTAAAATAACTTTATATTTCTTCAACCACCTTTGAGTTGATTTTTCTATAGGGTAAATGAAATGGACCTGTTTTCATTCTGCAGATGTATATCTAGCTTTAGAGAGAATCCTTTGTTGGGTAGGTTGTGTGTTTTTGACAGGTTTACCAATAACTAAGTGGATGTATTTTTTCTTTTAATTAATTAAAATTTATTTATTGTAATTAAACATGCCCTGAGGTTTTTCTTTTTTTTGTTTCCTTCCT
>NW_021604667.1:0-7212 GCF_004785775.1 Grammomys surdaster | reverse complement strand
TCCCTCCCTCCCTCCCTCCCTCCCTCCCTCCCTCCCTTCCTTCCTTCCTTTCCTTTCTTCTTCTTCTTCTTCTTCTTCTTCTTCTTCTTCTTCTTCTTCTTCTTCTTCCCCCTCCTCCTCCTCCTCTTCCTCTTCCTCCTTTTCCTTCTCCTCCTCTCCCTCCTTCTTCCCCTCCTCCTCCTTCTCCTCTTCTTCCTCCTTCTCCCCCTCCTCTTTTTTCTTCTTGCCCCTCCTCCTTCTTTACAGGTTTAGTAACATCGAATTTATCTTGTATCCCTGGCTGTCCTTGAACTGACTCTGTAGAACAGGCTGGACTCAAACTCATAGAAATCTGCATGCCTCTGCCTCTTGTGTGCTAGAACCAAAGGCAAGTGCCATATACCTGAGTAGCTGTATATTTGTCAATTTATTAGTAGGTCCTGTGTTCTGTTTGCCTGCCTATTTGTTTTTGTGCCAGTAACTTTGTATTTTTAGGTTAGGTATTGTGAAAAATCTGCCTATGTTCTACTCATTAAGGTAGGTTTGTGTATTTGTGGTCTTTCGTGGTTCAATATGTATTTTTGGATAGTTTTCTAGTTCTGTGAAAATGGACATTATAATTTTAATGGGTATTACACTAAATATGTGGATTACTTTTGGTAATATACTCATTCTCGTGATATTAGTTTTGCCAATTCAGGAGAATTAGAAGTTTTTTCATTATTTTGTTTCTTTTTTTCCTTTTCATTGTCTTCCAGTTTTTGTTATAGAAATCTTTTATTTAGTTCTAGGTTCTTTTAAGTATAGAATCATGTCACTGGCAAATATGAATGGTTCTTTAACTATTTTTCTGGTACTATTGTTATATCTAAGACTTAGATCCCCTCAAGAACCATAGACAACCTTAAAAAATGCAACACAAGGCTGAGTTGTTGGTCAGTGCTGCTATTGCCCTTGATTGTCACCCTTCCAATGGTGAAAGACAGGTCCCTATTGCTGAGTGTACTATTCACTTTAGACAGAGGACCTGATAGAACCAACGTGAGAGCCTCCTTCCTATAACTAGTTTTCATGGTACTAGAAGGGGCCATACAGGCTTCCAAAAAAGAGAAACAACCATTAGTCCTATCCAGCTCTGATACCTATGAACAATAGAAGCATTGCACAATAATACTAAGTGTACAATAATTGTAAACACACCTTGTTGGAACTGACCACCAAATTTTCTAATTGGTCTTAGGGCACAGTCAACAAGAAATAAATCATATCTGGTACTAGAAACCTAGCCAACACCCTGGGGCTAGTCATGTCATCAATTTTGCAGGAGAATCCCTTTATTAAACTACTCTAATCCTAATTTAATGAGTATTTAAAATACATTCTAAATACTCATTCTTATTCACTCCGATAACTGAGTTCTTTTTGCAACAGAAACCATCACAGAAATTCACAACTGATCAAGATAGAACAAGTGACCATTTATGTTCTATCTTTAACTGACACAGTTATAATATAGTCCTTACAATTAAGGGCTATGAATTATACAGATGTAAATAAATGAAAGATTATAAGAACTAGAAGAATGGGCAGCTTTATTTGAAATTGTATCTTCTAGAAATGTCAGAGAAATTACACGCATTAACTGTCATGAACATAGTTACCTAAAAAGACCTGAACCAGACAATGGCAATAGACATGCTAACACAGAAGACAGAAATCTCAAAAGCCTCAACCCTAGACAAAGAACTACAGGCAAATCATGAATACTGGGATCAGGAGAAATAGTCTTTCCAAGGTAAATACACCAGTGAGTTAACTAATACCAAGTGGTCAGTCCTGAATGCATATGCACATAACACTATATAGATTAAGCAGATTGTATTTATTTATTTAGAATCACACACACACACACACACACACACACACAAGCAATTAAAGAAAAATAGGCCATGAATTCAATAAGGAACACAGAAAAATAGATACTATATTATCTCAGTGTTTGTAGTCTAAAATCTTTAATCCCATAGGAGCAGATAATTCAACGACATTAACTAGAGTCAGAAGACATTGGTCAAAAGTTCACAAATTTAGGTCTGTGCAGATGGTTAAGCCAGTAAAGCACTTGTCACACAAGCAAGAAGACTCTACAATGGATCTCATATTAATTTCAGGTGTTCATACCATTATATTTAGCGTGTATATTTTTATCATCTAAACATGGAAATGGGGGATTCCTGAATCAGATTTGCTAGCAAGACAAATATATCCCTATACATGACTTCTAGATTTGATTGAAAGATTTTGCTTCTATAAATAAGATGGAAGATCCATCCAGAAAGAGTTTCTATATCAACCGCAGGCCTCTACTGATGTGCACACATCTGGATATGTACATACACACACCCTTGTAGACTTGTACAGACACAGATACAGACACACACACACACACACACACACACACACACACACACACATAATATAGGCATATATACCTGTAAAGAAAAAAATAGAATCTAGTTTGAACTCAATAGACAGAAAAAAATTAAAGGAATCTTTCATATTTTAGTGACTATAATTAATTGTAATATATTACATTTAAATTTGCTAAAAGAATAGGTGTTAAATGTCCTCACCACATAGAGATAAACATGTACTTAATATAATTAAACTAGCTTGATTTAACCCTCCTACAATATACAAACATTTTAAAACATACTGTACATGATAATTGCATACGTATTTTGAATTACATTTTGTAAAATTTTAATTAGTATATATTCATTGTTCAAAAGAGTGGGTTTCATTATTACATTTTTATACAAATAGATCGTGTTCTTTGAGCATACATACTTTCATGACTGTCTGTTCTCGTGTTACTTACAGTCTGTCAACATACAAAAAAATGCACACAATTACACAAACACCCAGTAAATATTTCAAACTGGTAAATTCTCTTCCTAAAAAAGTAGGCGACTTGAATGCAGATGATCTATAGTAAGAGGAAGATGCTGCTAGGTTAGTTCATTGTGGTTAAAGAAGGGCACCTGGACCAAACAATATAGATATTTGGAGCAAAGGGCTTTCTTTAAGGAGGAAATAATTTAATTTCTTTACTTAACCTCAATACAATAAAAAAAAGACATTTATTAGTGAAACCTGAATTTGTCTGTCTAGTTACAGGCTACAGGAAATAGTTCATTTGATAACAGTGTAGCCATTTTAACAATAGTAGTACCAACAAGAAAGGAAATGGTGATGGGAAAAGGCCATGGAGCATAGGCCTTACCCTGCAATTACACGATGGGAGGCTGTGCACATGAAATTGGTTCTTCCCTTATTGCAGTTTATTTTTCCCATCGTGTAATTGCTTCTTGTATCCTAGCAACATCTTATCTGCATTTGTCTCTAGGAAAAAAAATCCCCAGACCAAGAACATCCCCTTCCACACTCCACTGGAAGGCCACATATTGGTAGCACCAACTAAACTTTCTGGGTTATAAAAACTCTTTTTTTAAAGTAGGCACAAATTTGAGTGGGTAGGGATGGGGCAATAGATCTGGGAGAGGTGAGGTCATGGGGTGAATTGGAATAGAAATGTATGAAATTTCTAAAGAACTTATAAAAATGAGATACATCAAAAATATAATAAAATGAAAGCAGCTTACATCTTGTCAAACTTGAGGTGATCAGCAAAAATTGCCCCCTCTTAGATATATAAAAAAATCCTCAATTGAGCTGAGCAATTATAATTCATGACAAATGTAGATAAGATGGTAATTAACAGATGCTTACAATTATGACATTCTGCACACAATCGTGCCGTAGATTCTTGTCAAAAGGTTTCAGTTTCCCAGCCTTTAAAAAAAAAACCAGTGAGTGAAAATAACCAGTTAAGACAATTTCTGTTATTTATATGGCAAAACATCACAGTGAGGCTGATATTTATGCTGTCTGAATTGGTTTTCAGTGGGGAAAACCCCTGTATTTTTGGACTAAAATTCTTGTCTTTTAACTGGCAGTCATGCTATTTATTACATGTATAAAGATAGTGATTAATTAATAGGAAGGAGTTAGAGAACAGAGCTCTTCATGTGTAGTGGAGGAGCTGGCTGACAGCATGGAGTTCTGCCTCCAATGAAGACTTGACAATAAAATCTACCTTATTTGAAGAAAAGCTTTCCCAGTCTCATCAGATCTCTGTAGGAAAAGTCAATTAGTCCATCCTGGAATTGTGAATCTTGTGGCTTATTAGATAATGAAATTGTGTTAGTGAAGGAAATGCAAATGAACATGAGACCAAGAATGATAGATCTAGGATCCTTTTCTCTAAGGATGGAGTGAAAATGAGTCCAGACAATGTGACACCTTTCTTTCCTCATTAACTTAGCTTCATAATAGGATGGAAACCGATATGTAATTTTCACACCCAGATGATAATAAGAAGATTCAGCTATAGCCCATTTTAGAACAAAGGAGAGAGAAAAAGAGCACAGTCTAATAATCTATCACAAGGTTGTGGTGCTTTTATTTTAAAAAAAGAAATAAACTACAACAGTTAATAATAATAAAGGAAAAAGGTTCAAATGTTTTCGTGTGGTCCTTTCTCAGGTCACATATAGCTGGAAAACTTGATGAAGAAAGGTCTCTATCCATATTATACTTTCAGGTGTTACTGGTATTATGCAGTTTTTTTCTCCCTATTACCATGAGACATATTGAAGGGACAGGCAACCGTCTCTCTTGCCTTCTGCCAATCGAAAGAAAGTCTTGTTCATGTATCCAAATCCAGAGTGACAGAGATGGGCACTGTGAGGCATCCAGTGCAGTAATACTACCAAATCTGGAGAAGCCAGCAGGGGCACAAGAATAGTCTCATTAGCATTGCCAATGAGACATATAGACAAGACATGAACATCTTAAACATGTCTGGGAAGTATGGATGGACCCTTTTTCAAAAGTACAAAACATGCCATACTCTAAGAAGAATGTCTCAAATTGAGTCCTTTTATTTATTTTATTTATTTCACAGATGAAGTAACTAAAGTCAAGCATTCTTTTTTTATTGTATTTTTTTACTTATTCACTTTACACACCACTCACTGGCTCCTTCCTGGTCACGCCCACCCAAAATTCCTTCCCTGTCTCCCCTTCCCTTCTCCTCTGAAAGGGTGGGCCCCTCCTGGTTATCCCCCGACCCTGGAACATCAAGTTTCTTCGAGTCTAGGTGCTTCCTCTCCCACTGAGGCCAGACAAGGCAGCCCAGCTAGAAGAACATATCCCACAGACAGGCAGCAGCTTTTGGGATAGCCACCTCTCCAGTCGTTTGTGATCCACATGAAGACCATGCTGCACATCTGATACATATGTGCAGAGGGGCCTAGGTGAAGCCCATGTATGTTCTTTGGTTGGTGGATCAGACTCTGAGATCCCCAATAGTCCAGGTCAGTTGACTCTGTTGGTCTTTCTTTGGAGTTCCTATCCTCTTTGGAGCTCACAATCCTCCCTCCTATTCTACAATAAGAGTCTACATGCTCTATCCACTATTGTTTGGCTGTGGATGTCTCTATCTGTCTGAGTTAACTGCTGGGCAGAGCCTTTCAGAGCACAGCCAGGCTAGATTCCTCCTGTCTGCAAGCATAACAGAGTGTCATTAGTAGTGTCATGAATTAGTGCTTAGCCATGGGATGGATTGCATGTTGGGCCAGTTATTGCTTGACCATTCCCTCTGCCTCTGCTCCATCCCCCATGCCTGAAGACATTTATTTATCTTCTGTTTAATTTTCCCATTTAAATCCTGATGGTGAGATTACTGCATGGGCAAATTAAAGCCATTTTTCCTTCATTCTTTTGATTATTCAGTGAAATAAGTTTGTCCAGTTTAGAAAATATACATTTTAGTATTAAAAATATTGCCCTATGTATTACATGAGGGTATATTTAAATGAAATTATTCATTATCTGAAATTCTTATATTTTTCTGTCCAGTGTGATAGTCAACCTTTATCTTTAGTTCTCAGTTTTTGGCATCTAGAATTGTGTGTATGCGTGTCTCTCTGTGTGTGCACATGTACACATGTGCATATATTGTAGATGAATGTCTGTTTTTGTGTGAGCCCATTTTTTCCACATAGAGTGTACCATGTGTACCACAAAGTACCATGGGTGTCCTCCTCTAACAGGTGTTTCACTGAACCTGGAACTACTCTGCAAGTCAGAAATAATCCCCGTCTCTGCTAGTCACTGTGGTAGCACAATTGGCTTTTAGATGGATGCTGAGAATCTGAACATATAGTTCTTTAATGCACGTAGTCATCTCCCCAATCCTTTTCATATCTGTTCTAATGCCAGGCATTTTGATATTGTCCATGTGAAGAAAGGGTGAGATTGGATAAAATGCTTTTCTGCACAGTCTGAACTCCGTGGGTCTTGAGACGATCACTGGATTTGGCTCCTTCTGTTTTCTGGAGCCACCCTTGAGTAGTTCACTGCTTCAGTCACTTACCAAAGTCTCTTCTATATGGGGAGAGTTATTTGGGACTCCTCTCTATTTTACAAAGAGTATCTTGGGCTTTATAATAATCAAGGACATATAGTAAGAGAGATTTCTGGGTTGAAGTCTGTTGCATAAATGGTGCTTTATCTCTAAAAGAATTTTGCCAGAAATTTACTAGATTATTTAGGGAACATATGATAAATCAATGACTTTGTATACTAGAGAATAAGTACCAGAGAAGAGAAGGAAACACAGAAATCTATCCCAGTGTTTAGCAAATGTGACTGAGCAATGCAAATGTAACAGAGATCAATTACAATATGAGTCCTTAACTTTCACTCTTGAAGGATTGAGTGGAGAAGGTCTTGGATTGATCTCTAGGTCCTGGTCATCCTTAGACATACAGAAGATGCCATACATTAAAAATAGTGCTGGCTTATGGTGTATTACGGTAACTAGAGCATCTAATATCATCCATCCTCTTTCTCTTTTCTTTTTCAACCATGATTCCACCCCCTGATTAAATATTTACTGTCAACTTCCTTATTTGTTACACTAATGTGAACAGTCTATTGGAAATCTACTATTTTGTCAGTGAAAACATAAATTGAAAATTATAAATTTACTTCCAGTTTTTTTCAAAGTAAGGTTGCTAAGTGGGAGTTTTTCCTTAAATTTTATCAATAGAAACACTAAGGACTTCTTTTTTTTTGTTTGTTTTTTTGTTTAATCTTTTTTTT
>NW_021604666.1:1872945-1895964 GCF_004785775.1 Grammomys surdaster | reverse complement strand
GCCTATTTCTTGTAAATATAATTGAGAACAATTCCAAAAAGTTATCCTTAGGAAAGAAATAAATAAATCAGTACTGAGTAGATGATAAACAGTCCTTATTCTAGAAGCCAGGTTGGCAGTACAACATGTACAAGCCCAGCACTTGGGAATTAAGACAGAAGGATCAAGCATTCAAGTCTAGGCTACATAAGTACCCCCTAAACCAGCCACTCCACAAAAACTCAAAACAAACAAACAAACACCCCAAAGATCAAAAAAACAAAAAACCCAACAGCAACAAAACCAAACTCCCAACGCAAACAAATCCCACCAAAACCACTGGGAATTTACTTCAGAAAGTCACCAAGGCCTCTCACTTGACATGGTCTTTCTACTAGAGAATAAGCCAGAAAAACCTCACTCATGGAAATGAAGGCAATAATCAAGAGTAAAAATGAATCACACAGACAACTACAGAAGAAGTTGTTTTATTATCATGAGTAAAAGCAGGGGTTGGAAACAGAAGAAAGCTATTTCCAGACACATGTATGACAAATGCAGCAGGCTTTTCCTACACATGAAGAAAAGTTCTTACAGAAAGAACATGATTGGGTTCCAACTTCAATAGGACAAGAAGCACAGAGTGTCCAAGCGTGTCCCAGTATGAATCACACAGGGCCATGAACTCAGCTGTCACTTTTTTTTTTTTTTTTTATCTCATCTGTATTTACCTTTTAAAGCAGAATGTGATTGGGCATTATTATTTCCATTCACAAGCCTTGCTGAGTTACAAGACCTAGGGAAACTTAAGGTTTTGTTCTTGGTACTTTGGAAAACAAGCCACTTGGGGAGGTCCTGTCAAGTTGTTTTAACTTGTGTTTACTTCTAAGACTAGCACATGCAGAATTAACTACAGGGAGTGACATTTTTAAGATGTAACTTAAGCCGTCTTAATTTGGTCAACTAAGGAATCCAGCTCAACAGCTAAACACTTCCGACCACAGAGGTAACATTAACAGCAGGTTACGTCTTACAACATTCTACCAACCTCTTGAGTCAAACCTATAGTATCACAGTATCACATGTAGACATTTTATCTTCCCCTTAGTTTTCATGCCACACAGATGTTTTAAATGTTAACAAAAATAAACAGAAATCATGGAAATCAGCTGTCACTTCTTAAATCATCCTCAAGCGTTGCTCCAGAAACTGTCTCCGGGTGGGCTAAGGGTAGGACACCACAGGTCCCTGGCCGTAAAGTCACCTTCAATATCTCAATCTTCAAGCAGGTAGTTAGGGTTGACTACCAGGTAAGGGTCTTCCTCATAGCTCTCGCTTCCTTCACTGGAGCCTTTCAGTCCAGCCTGGGTGAGCTCGATCAGAACGTGATCCTGTGGAACACAGTTTGTCCTCAGGCCAGAGCCACAGACACTTCCAAATGTCTGCTACTTACACATTTTCTTGTTTCTTTTCTAAAAGCCGGTGGACCAGAACCATACCTTCAAACCATTATCAGTGTTCTGGTCAAATCCCTTCTTACTAGGAGGCTAACCTTTAGGTGCAACTGCCTTGAAAAACTAAGAACCACAGCAGGTATTGTGATTTTAATAAGGCATCTTATACATTTTATCAAATGCTTGTCAATATAACTTCAAAACAGCAAGCTGTGCTTTAATTTTCAAGTGTATGTCACCATGCTCAGCTAGATCCTATTTCTACTTCTTTTTAGAAAATTCTTCTGAAGAGTTACAGGCAGGTTTTAGCCAGCTGATGTAGGTGCTGAGAATGTGCTTGGGTACTCTGGGAGAGTACAGCACGCTCCTAACCACTGAACTCTCTCTAGCTCTTATTGTTTATGAAGGACCACACACAGGCCTCTCACATAGTAGGTAGGAGGACTCTATTTCTAACTGAACTAGAACAGGGCAAAGCCCATGATGGTGGTATACATCAAGTAATACAAGTACTCAGACGGCTAAGGCACATAGACCGTGAATTCTAGGCCAGTGTGGGCTTCACAGTGAGTCACAATCTCTAAGTAAACAAATATAAAATATCTAAACATAATTCATCTGGGAATTTTCTCTCTGAACAAGTAAAAATAAATGTAGAACACACCATCTGTCCTCTTCTCTTCCAGCCCCTAAGCAATTTTTCCCAAACAAAACAGAAAAGAAACTTCAAATAAGACTGATAACTAGATTGGGAGTGGGGGTAGGGTACAAGGAACAGGTGATGCTAGCTAGTGGGCTGGTTCAGAATTACATAGCCAGGTATGAATGAAGCCAACAGGGTGAAAACAAAAAGTTAAAAAGCACCCAAACAGGAGCATAGGATTCAGCACAGAGGCATGTCTGACCAGCACATGCAAACCCAGGGCTCAATACTAGTACAGCTAAATAGAGACATCACAAAATGCCCAGCCCAAAGTAAAATCCAAAAGCTGCCTGCTCAGGTTTTACCTAAATTCTGCTTATTTTAGGAAAAGTCTCTCCCTTGCGATTAACTCTCCTCAACCACAACCATGATCACACCCCAATGATTCAAAATAAACAAACTCATCAAAAAGCCTGCAGATACAGGCACTCCTCTGCAGTGCCCTGGAGCCCAGGCAGTGGGTACTTACGTAGTGTGTGAGACGATGAACAACCTTCTCTATGATTCTCTTTTTATTTATGAGCTCCTCTTCTGAGTCTATTTCTGACTCAATTTCCTTCAGGTACCAGTTGACAAGCTCACTCCTCTTTAGTGCTGACTCGTCCTCCTCTGTGACAAAACACATTATTTAGAAGGACTGACCTCTAGCAAACTGCACTGCCAATTCATGGCACACATGGGAAAAAACCTTAAGTTTTGACTTTAGAAACTGTAAAATAAGGTGCAAAAGGAAGGATCAGTCGTTTTAGAATACCTGTTTAGCATGTACAAGACCTGGATCCAATCCTCAGCACTACACACACATACGAAAGACATAAAATCACATGTATTTGTGAGCTCCACTTCAGAGTATTTTGTTTTGATTGTTTTTTTTTTGTTTGTTTTTTTTTTGAGACAAGGTCTTCTCACTTTGTAGCCTTGGCTGGCTTGGAGCCCACTGTACTCAGCCAGAATCTACCTCCGATTCTACTTCAGTTCCTTTCAAGTACGAGGTGAACCTGACCATGAAAGTCTGCAGCACAGATTGGAATTTTGCATGGTGAATTAAGCCTGGAAGCCAGCACAGAATCGTCCTTGGAGCTTTTCTGCTTCCAGAACACACGCTGGGCAGCTCACAACCTACTATAACTCCAGCTCTGGGGGAGCCAAGTCCTCCTTTTAATCTCCATAGGCACCTATACACAAATGCCCACACACACATACACACACACACACACACACACACACACACACACACACAAAGAATTAACTACAGCTCTAAAAGATGATGGTGTACCCTCCTACCCAAGGCTAACTGGCGGACTGTGAAACTGATAGGAAATCATGGCAAAGCAGGTAAAGGTAAAAAGTGGGCAAGTGTTCCACCAACCAGGTGCACCAGAGGAGGAGTCTATTACATTTGTGGTATTTTATAGATAAATATAAATATTCCACAAGACATCTGTTGGCAGAGAAGCAACTATACTAATTTCCACCTACAAAATGTTCTTTACATGATCAGATCTAAAGATTCCTCTTCAAAATCATTAAGCTAAATACAGGAACATCTGTATTTATGTTCTGCATTATAGAATGATCTGTGAGCATCTGACAATGAGCTTGTAGGGAAGCTATGCTGATACTACCCAAGTCTCCCTCCCAAAATGAGCCAACGTAAACGATCATCTCTTCTGACTTCTGAAGACTAACACATGAGAAGCGGCAGAAACGGCTTGTGAGACTGACAGCAGATAAGTGGTGTGAGGTACACACTCACCTTCTTCCATTTTCCTGAGGTGAAGCACGATGAGGTTAGAGATTCGGCAGTACTCAGCAAAGCCCAGCCTCAGGGAGGGCTTGGAAACAGTCTCCTGACTGGCCTCTTCACTGGAGCCATTGAACCCATTCATAGGAGCAGGGCTGTCAGCATGACCTAGAAAAGAAAGTAACCACCTAAGCCCTGTCCTTGTGCCTTCAACATGCCCTCATCCAATGTCCATGCACACACTCTCTATGCTTAATATAAACTTCAGAAAACAATCATTTTATTTTTTAAAAAGATTTATTTATTTATTTATTTATTTATTTATTTAATATATGTAAGTACACTGTAGCTGTCTTCAGACACACCAGAAGAGGGCATCGGGTCCCATTACAGATGGTTGTGGGCCACCATATAGTTGCTGAGAATTGAACTAAGGACCTCTGGAAGAGCAGTCAGTGCTCTTAACCACTGAGCCATCTCTCCAGCCCCAAACAATCATTTTATAAATAAATCTGAAACAAATTAAAATCCTACTAGTGAAGACAACTGGTTGGGGACAGATCTTATTGATATCATTTGCAGCAGGACATGATGGTACACACCTATAATTTGTGCACTTAAAAGGCTGAACCAGAGGCTACAAATTTAAGACAACTTAGGCTACCTAACCAGTGAGACCTTTCCCCTGCATTTGCCAAAGTTAATGTGTAGTGTTATAAGCAAGTTCACCTATTCAATGTGATCGAGAAGTTTAAGAATGTCTTAAACTGTTATTGTGTGTATGGATGCATGCGTGCATGTGAGCGTGTCATAGTGTGTATGCAGAATCAGAGGATTCAGTCCTCTTACCTTTACATGATAAGATCACCAGGTTTTCAGGTAAGAGTATTTACCCACTGAACCATCTACTTGCCCAAGAAAATATTTTAAATTCAAGAGCTAGACAGAGTATTGTAAGTAAGAGTAGAGGACAAACGACCCACCCATTTTGATGCGCTTTCTTTTGGTCTTCCAAGCATATATACTTTGTACAACTACTTAATTGTGCTTCAGCTCATAGTGAATTTAAAACCCCTTATGAATACATCCATTCACAACCATTGACAAGTGATGAGCAAGCTCCTCACCGTTGATGCCTCCTGGTCCTTCATCCGTCTCCATCTGGATCTCTTCCTCTTGATCTAGATTGACATCAGGCGTCTCTACACGGATGATTGATTTATTCAGCAATCGAAAAGCTTCCTTCACATGTTTAGGCTGGACCTAAGCCAGTAATCAGACAACTTAGTTATGTAAGATATCTTATACCAAACAGCTAAAGAACACTGCGCTCTCCCCCATAGGACACTATTAACTCACTAAAATGTCTGAAATGTCTGACAATATCATATATTAGCAAGATGAAAAAATAACTCACCTTCCACAGGCATTTATGAATTGATACAGCTGTATGTATCTATGTATGTATTCTATGTATCTCTCTGTGGGCACGTGCTCATGAGTTCAGATGTCTGTGAGGGGTGAAGAGTGTTGGGAACCAAACGCTGGTTTGCAAAGAATACGACATGTATTGAATGGATGGATCACCTGCCAAATAAAAAGCCCATGGCCTATGGCTCAGGCAGGAAATAGGAAGTAGGATATCTAAGAAGAGAAAGAATTCTGGGATAGAGCCAGGAGAAGATCTGCCCAGGAAGATCTGAGGAGATACTCATGATACCTGAGCACAGGTAACTAGCCACATGGCAGAATGTAGGTTAAAATAAATGATTTATCTTTAGTTATGATCTAGTCAGAATACAGCCTAGTTATATGGCCAAGGTATCTGTAAATATATTCTGACTCTACGTCTTATTTCTGGAGCATGGACTGGGAGGCAGAACGAGACCTAACAAGAGCAGTATACTTTCCTCCCTTTAGTGTGTTTTTATTTAATGTGCATTTGTCTGCACTTATGTCTGTGCACCATATGCACTCAGAGTCCTAAAAGGCCAGAAGATAATGGATCCCTTAGGACTGGAGTCACATGTGGTGGCTGGGAATATAACCTGGGCGCTCTATATTCATAACCATAAGCCACCCATATCCCCAGCTCCATTTCCTTTATTTTTTCCTTTTTTTGAGATAGGGTTTCTTTGTGTAGCTGTGGCTATCCTGGAACTACTTCTGTATATCAGGCTGGTCTTGAACTCACAGAGATCCACATGCTCTGACTCCTGAGTGCAGGAACTAAAGGTGTGCACCACCACCACCACCTGCCTTTTCTTTCTCCCTTCCCTTTCAGTACTGAGAACTGAATCCAGGGCCTGACACACAAGTATCTACAACATCTCCAAATCTTGTTTTATCGATTTATTTATTTTTTTTTGAGACAAAGACCCATTCGGCTCAAGTTGGCCTCAAACTAAAATGTAGCTGGGGATGACCTTGAACTCAGGATTCTCCTGCCTCTACCCCCTAAGTGTTGGGATTACAAGCATGTGATATAATGCCAGGTTCAAGGCCAATTTGGGCTTTAAATGCTATCTCAAAACCTAAGTACATCTGTAATTCCATCCATGGTAGTCTGTGACAGAGGGCTGGGGATTTAAGCCAGGTTACCAAGAGACCCTGTTTCAGAAAACAACAAACAAATGAACCTAGTCCTATCACAGACAAAATTTGAATTCTAACTGAACTTTGTATATAAAAGTACACAAAAGCCTCTTGGTTTGAAGCAGATGTGTGGCTTCCAGTATCACCCCCTTCTCATAATCTTACATTTGCTGTGAATCTAGGGCACCATGAGCAATTAAAAACCCATGGCTAAGGATGTAGGTCAGTGTCACGAGTGTGTTTAGCACGCACAAAGCCCTCAATTTAATTTTGTCCTGGTATATGCAAAACCAAAATAATACCCAAACCCACCACACTGATTAAACAACCCAAGGTGGAAGGCTCCTTCTGAGGCAGGAGTCACAGTCTCATTTGTATTCCCAGCCAGAGGCCAAGGACATTGTTGAGATTAAGTATGTTTCTCTTGTATAAATAATTACCTATATCTGCACTCCATATTTTTACTTGTTACTATCAGTCTAGACATCACACCTCACAACTGCATGACAGCAACCTTCTTACTGGGAGAATAGTATCAACTGGTTGTGGGCTATTCCATAACAAAAATAAAAACAGGCCCACAAGCCAAGTCATACATCCCTGTTCTGTGTTATCAGAGGGATTGGTACCTCGTCACAGCAGTGCATGCGGGCCATCGATTCTGAGAGTCGGATCATGCTCTCAAGCTGTCGCACAGTGATTCTCCACGAGGACTTGGTGACCCCTGAGCCATCCCTCTGGCGGAGGCGTTTGTACTGCTCCACAATGAAGTCCTCTGACTCTTTGGAAATCTGTTTCAAAACCAGTCAAATCAGGAAGATATTTATATTCTTTTTTTTTTTTTGATTGACTACATTAAACCAGTTAAAGAGGGTCCTGGATGGAAGCACTCCAGGAAACAGAGGATAGAGGTTGAAACTTTATCACAAAGACAGTGAATTATTTCAGAAACTGACACCCAGAAGCCTATAAACTCCACGTACTAATTTTATGAACAGGAAGACAATGGACCAGTGTAAGCAAATGACCATTTCTAAACGATGTTTAACACATGAAGCAATAGAATAAAATGAAATATGCTCAAGATGTTAAAGCTCATTAATACTCAGTCTCTTCTTGAGGCTTATCTAATGAACTTATGCAGGCTTTAGGGGAAAAAGCGGCATAGACTGATCTAAAAGGCCCTCAGGTTTTCAGAGCAAGAAACTCAGTATACAGTAGTACTGGCAAATATACACTCTTCATACAAAAGTCACTCACAATCCTTATTTATACTTTTATTGTTAGGCAGGGTTTCACTATATAGAGTACCATGCCTGGCTAGATTATTTAATACATTCTGAAGAAACAAACCAGTACTCAGAACAAGCACAAAACTTAAAATTTAAGGAGATTAGGTTTTAAAAGGAGTGTCCAAAGCTAGGAAGGGAAAGTGGTGTGGGTATGGGAGGAGTAAAGTCTAGAAGCGAGAGGTGGATTTATAAAAACACATCATACGTATTCAAGTATAAAATTCTCAAAAAATAAGCTAAAGATTTGAGGATATTAAAAAGAAGAATACAGCTAGGCATATTGGCACATTCCTATAAATAGAGAAGTAGGCATCTAAAGCAGGATTGAGTTTGATTGAGGGTAGCCTAGAAGACACAGTGGATACCCTGACCGCTTCAAAAGATCAAAACCAAAGCTAAAGCTAAAACCAAAATGAAACCCAACTTCAGTTAATTTCCACATAACCCATTTATTTAACCTAATTTTAATATCCCCGTGCACCATGCCATCCAGGTATGGCAGGGCAGATTACCTTGGGCTTAAACTGTCGGGCAAAGAGAAGATACCTTCTTATATCATCAAGGGAGTAAACTCGGTCAATTGATTCTTCAATCCTTGAATGCAAGTCTACTATGCGCCTGGCAATAGCATAGTCTGTCACCTAATTCAAAACAAGACAACTTCTTTCAGTCATAGTAGAATTGACTCCAAAGTACTGCACAGAGTAAGGGATGATGTATAGCTACAAATGATCTCTTATCTGGGTATGTAGTAAAGGCCTGCAAGCCCAGCACTTGGGAGGTAGAGGCAGGAACCTCAATGGAGTTCAGCCTTAACTACCTAAGAAGTTCAAGGCCAGTCAGTACACGCTATAGGAGATCCTATCTTGAAACAAGACAAAATTAACCTCTATGTTTCTGAGAAAAGTTATTAAGAGACACTAACTTTCTGACCCAAGTTTTTATCTTTTTAGATTTATTTACTCTATAGGCATGAGTGTTTTGTTTACATGCATGTCTGTGTATCATGTACATGTCTGATGGCCACGGGAGTGAGGAGAAGGCCTTGGATCTCCTGGCACTGGAGTTATAGATGCTTGTGAGCCACCATGTGGGTGGTGGGAATTGAATCTGGGTCCTCTGCAAGAACGACATGCTCTTAACTGCTGAGCCATCTCTCCAGACACATGATCAAAGGTTTTACAATAGATTTCTTGTAATTAAAAAATAAATACATCTTATGCTGGGTATGGTGGCATATGTCTTTAATCCCAGCACCGAGGGAGGCAGAAATTCTGTGAGTTTGAGGCCAGCCTGGCCTACATAGCAAGCTCCAGACCAGCCAGAATTATGTTGAGACCCTGTCTCAAAAAAGCAACAAGCAACAATATTTGCCTATGTATATGTCTTTGCACCATGTACATGCTGGGTGGCCATAGGCCAAAAGAGGGCTTCAGTCCCCCTGGAGTTATGGATATAAGATACCACATATGGGCGGGCTTAGAATCAAACCTGGTCCTCTGAACAAGCAGCAAGTGCTCCCAACCACTAAAACATCTTTTGAGTACCCTGATGCCTGCTTTACCCTGAAAATATACCTGGACGGAATTAACTACCTTTAATAAGGAAGCCCATTCGCTGTAACAGAAGGACTGGGGAGGGGAAAGGAAAGGAACCAGCCAAAACAAAACAGGGGCAAGTAACCAGTTCGAGTAATATTACTGACACATGCATAGAAACGTGGAATGAAGGTCAAGTATGGTGGCGCATGCTTTTAATCCCAGCATGTGGGAGGCAGAGACAGGCAGATCTTTGTCATTTTGAGGCCAGCATGGTCTGCAGGGTGAATTCCAGGATAGCTAGGGCCACAAAGAGACCCTGTCTCAAAACAAAACAAAACAAAACAAAACAAAACAAAACAAAACAAAACAAACCCAAAGCCAAAATAGAAGGAGAAAAAAAAAATAAAACTTTCAAAAGAATAGCCATAGCCGAACATTTACGGGAGCCTGTTACATGAAACTGTTTTTCTCAGGCATGTCTAGAAGCAATCCCCATGAAGGAGATGATAGCTTTATTTTATGTAGAAGTAAACTGAGTCCCAGAAAAGTTAAATTATTTGACCAAGGTCTCAGTAAGTAGTAGGGACAGGACCAAAGAGTCTAGCTTCAGTGTGTCGTCTTAGCCACTACGTTATTATCTATGCGTTAACTACGTTTATGTACTTGTGAGGGGAAAAGGGGGGAACCTAAGCCCAAGTCCCCCAAACACTCACAAAAGCAAGGCAATTTTATTTAGATAATGTCTCAAGTCAGGATGAAAGCAAGGGTTTTGCATTAACTATTGAAATAGAGCTTCCTGCTTATCAATTAGGAGTATAGCCCATAAAGATGGGCATGGTGGGTTACACAGAAAGTTCAAGGCCAGCATGAGTTACACAAGACCTTGTGGGGTAGTGGGCTATTTATGTGTTCACACTCACATCTGAGATGGTAAGGTTGAATACTTAAATCTAAGAACAACTAATCCAGGCTAGGAGTACTGCACCCAAGACACACAAAAGGTCATGAAACTGAGCACAAAAGGAAACATGAACAACATCAGTGGTTACCTCATTGCACTCATCCACCAGAATGAAGAAGAGATCAAAGCGGGACATGATGGGTGCTGACAGATTGATGTTCTGTTTCAGAGATTTTGACCTGTCGTAGTGTCCACTGACAGGGTTTGCTGCAGCTAAAATGGATGTCCTGGCATTCAGAGTTGCCTGACCATGAGAGAAAACCATGAAACTAAAAAACAAACCCAAATTGGCCAATATAGATAAAAGAAAAAGTTCTATCTCATGCAATTAGCTAAATGGAAGCAAAAGCTTTTTCACTTGCTGAATCATCAAAACTCAAGCATGGTCACAGCACAACAGGCTCTTCTACATGGTGACGAATGACATTGAGTCCCTTAGCTAGCACTTTGCTAGGAATGTACCTTGTAACTAGACATAGGAGGTCCTCAGTTGACATAGCTTGTGACACACCATACTGCTGAGTGTCACAATGCTAATAAATCATAGTGGACCTAGCAGGTGCTACTACAGGAAGACTGCCAATAAAATCACGAAGCTAAAGGACGAACTGTATGCACTTGCTTAGTTGCGCATACACACTCAGCACATATCTAGTATCCATTGTACTATGGGATCTCTCTTAAATTTATACATCAGTGTATTACCTTAAAAAAAATCTTTATTTTTCAATTTTAAAAAGACTTATTTAATTTTAAAATTATGTGTATACATGTCTGCCTCTATATTTAAAGTGCAGGTGCCTGCAGTGCCTATAGGAGCCAGAAGAGGAAGTTGGAATCTCTGGAGTTATAAGCTGCCCATTCTGAGTTCTGGGAACTGAACTCAGGTCCTCTGCAAGAAGAGTACACGCTCTTAAGTGCTAAGCCATCTGTGTGTCCCCCAAACCTACTACTTTTAATAAGTTAAGATCCTCTTTAATGTTGGGTATCATATGGTAATCAGAATTTCATTTAAATTATCTGTTGATCTTTGAGTAGTTTGTGGTACTAGGACCAATAGCTGTTTTTGTTATAACAAAAAAGCTGTTTAATCAAGGTATACATATTTTGCTTATGAAACTTTTACGAAACACAGCTGGCAAGATGGCTAGCAGGTTCTGTGTACCTTCTACGCAAGCCTAGTAACCTGAGTGTGATCCCGAGAAATCATGTAAAGATGGAAGGAAAGAACCAAACTCACAAAGTTGTCTTGTCACAAAGATGCCAAGGCAGCCCCCCACACCTCCCAAATAAATGAGCATTTATAAAGCTTTAAATTTCTGAAAAATGAAATGCTAAGAACTACATTAGTACCATTACTTTCTATCACAGCAACATAGTACTAGACCCGCAATAACACCTTTATTTTACATTTTAGACCAACATTACACATTGGGACAATGTATTCCTCCGGTGGATGTCTCTACCACACTCCTCTGCATGGCTATGGGACACACACCTTCACTCCTGCTTTAGTGATAGATATGGTCTGCTGCTCCATAGCTTCGTGAATAGCAACTTGGTCCCGCATGTCCATCTTATCAAACTCATCAATACAGCAGACACCCTGTAACCAAACACATCTAGCATTAAGAAATTTTCCCGCAGGGCTGAGGATATAGCTCGGTGGTAGAGTACTTACTTGCCTAGCATGTGTAAGAAAATCAGAGAAATTGCTTTGCAGATGTAAGATGGTAAACTTACAAAGTTTCTTACCAGAGACTTTTCCATTCCCCAGGCAAATGGATTAGGATAACTATGCAGATAATGGACTGCAAAATGTAAACCTCGGCATGAAGAGATTTGGGCTGGGTGTAACGGTGCACACCTGTGATCAAAGACTGTGGCCAGCAGAGGCAGATCTCTGGGAGTTCTAGGCCAACCACAAATATAGACTGACTGGTTTAGCCATTGGTTTTAGACTGGAAAAGTAAAGAGTGAAGGAGTACCACAATGAATATAAGCTTGCATAGCCACAAGGAATTAATCTTTGTCAAATATAAAGGTAATATACTCTGTATTCACAGATAGACCTGTTCAGAGATGTTAGCAAAGCAGCAAACTGAGACGGTCTAATCACAGTAATCAATGCTTTCTAGGGATGCTTAGAATGTATCAACTAATGGTGAGTCTTTTTTTTTTGGTTTTTCGAGACAGGGTTTCTCTGTGTAGCCCTGGCTGTCCTGGAACTCACTCAGTAGACCAGGCTGGCCTCAAACTCAGAAATCCGCCTGCCTCTGCCTCCCAATTGCTGGGATTAAAGGCGTGCGCCACCACCGCCCGGCTAATGGTGAGTCTTAATTCAATGTAGATTAATAAAAGTGAATAACATACCAATGAATTCAATAAAAAACTATAGCTTGTTATTGAAAGGTCAAAGGGTACTGACTTCCCTATAGCCAACAGCACACAATGTCCTTACGTTGTCAGCCAGCATCAACGCTCCAGCCTCAATGACAAACTCGTGAGATTCTTCATCCCTCACCACAGCTGCTGTTAAACCTGCAGCGCTAGAGGCTTTGCCACTGGTGTAGACAGCTCTGGGACTGAACTCATCCACATGCCTATTCAAGAACATCACACAAAGACTCATTAACACATCACCACATCGAACTAGTCCACAGATATCAGCTGACAGGAGTTCTAAAACTGATTCAAATCCATTCCTGTCAGATGAATACGAGACAAAAACATCAACTTCAAACTTAAAAAAAAATGCACTCATTTTTACTCTGTGTGTGTGTGTGTTTGTGTGTGTGTGTGTAAAATGACAAAGGACAACTTTGTGATTCCTTTCTGCCACCCTACACAAGTTCCAGGGACTGAACTTTACTTACCAAGTCTGTGTGTGACATTATTAATTAAGCTATTTTTCTAGCTCCCAGAAATAAACACTAAAACAAATTAAGAAAGCCAAGTAGTGGTGGTACACTTTGAATACCAGCACTTGGGAGGCAGAAGCAGGCGGATTTCTGAGTTCAAGACCAGACTGGTCTACAGAGCAAGTTCCAAGACAACAAAAGCTACACAGAGACTCTGTCTCGAAAAACCAAGAAAAAAAAATTTTTTTTAAATTAAGGAATGGAGCTGTGTATTGTACAAGCTTCCAATCTCAGTATTTAGGAGACTAAGACAAGAAGATCATGAGTTTGAGGCCATTCTGGGCTGTAGAGTAAAAAAGCCTGCCTCAAAACAAAATAGAAAAGCAGAGTCCCTGATACTCAATTTAGTGATTTTCATAGAATTATTACTATTATAATGGGAGAACAGAAACATCCTCCTATTCACTATGTATAAAACATAATGCAGCACATGCATAAAATAGATCCTCATCACCACAGCATCAATAGTCAGTGCACTGTACTGCATGAAGCAAGCTAGACACAAAGACCGAAAGAGCAGGGTTACACTTAGTAAACAAAGTAAAATGGTGCTTGCTAGGAGCTGTGGGAGGGGAGTGGAGAACCGTGGCTTTACAGCCACAGTGGTTCAGTTCAGGACAACAAAAAGATGTTCTGGAGACAGAGGGTGGCAGTGACTAGAACTCAACCTAAAGATGGCTAAAACCAAAGTACAATGTTGTCTACCTCCCAGTCACTCATATGTTCTATGAAGGACAAGAAATATATTAAACAGAAAACTGGAAATTACATAAACCATTATCTAAAATAAAACTCTTCTCGATCGCATCCTTAGTAGCAGAGGTGGCCTGCAAGCACACAAGCATAGTGTTTCCTGCTGCACCACCTCAGGCAGACACTTACTTGAGAAACTGGCTCTTAGCTGTACTTGGGTCACCAACAATGCAAACGTTTATATCCCCACGAAGGGAGGTTCCTTCCCCTGTTGTCTTAGGAACACCACCGAACAACATCAGCAAGACACCGCGTTTTACTTCATCATTGCCTGAAACGAAAAGTTCCAGATGAAAATAATTTTTCAAGGGAACGGTAAGATGACTCAGCAAGTAAAGGTCCTTGCCTCATAAGCCAGAAGACTAGAGTTTGACCTAGAAACCCACGTAAAGGTAGAAGGAAAGAACCAACTCTAAAGCTGTCCTCTGATCTTCAAATGTGCTTTCCCCCTTGGTATGATACATAGACATGGTAACTTAAAAAGCTCAGGTACTACATAACTTAACCAAGCTACCATGAGTATCTTCTCCGTACCACAGATATCAGCTGCCTATGGCCACCATCCCAAGAGCCTTTCCTTATCACTTCCTATGTGAGGCTTTTTTCACAGCCTCAGCTCTCAAAGACTTCTCTCAGAAATATACATTTATCCAGCACACACTGCCACAGTTCTAAGTTTTTTTCTTTTTGGCTGAAGTGGGATAAGTGTGCTGCCCTCCCAGTCCATTGCTCGTTCTTGCTAGTGGCAGCTCCAGTTCCTTCAGGAATCTGAGGTGACATTTCTTTTGTTGACCAGCACTAAACAAATGCACACTAACTAAACTGAATGGATAACATGCTGAATGCAATTTATAGTGTTTCTATTAGCTGTTCATAAATCCAATATAAAGACCACAGTCTTTTTTTTTTTTTTGGTTTTTCGAGACAGGGTTTCTCTGTGTAGTTCTGGCTGTCCTGGAACAAGACCACAGTCTTAAACAGAGTACTGTAGTGCTAAAAAATTTCCCCTATGGAATTGGTGACTGAACTCCACTACCAAAAAAATACCTGGCCAATGCTATATGAACCACTTATTAAAACAAAATAAAAAAAAAAACCCTAAACAAACAAACCAAAGAAAATTAATGGCTTGAGAGGCAGTTCATTTGGTAAAGTACTTGCCAGGCAAGCCTTAGAACCTGTGTTCAATTCCTAGAAACCATGTGAAAATCCAGGTACAGTAGCTTACACTTGTAATCCCAGTGCTGAGGAAGCAAAGACAGATTTCTAACTAGGCTTTGCTGCCCATCCAGCATTGCTTACTCGGAAAGCTGCAGGTTAATGAAAGGCTGCCTCAAAACCAAAGCCAAAACATCCCAAGATGAACAGCCCCTGAGGACATCATATGAAGTCGACTTTGGCACACACATTTAAAAACAGAAAATTAAAAATCCATTTTATAACAAAACTGACATGACCCATGAGACAAATGTGTTGAGGGTATGATGAGTTTTAAATAGTCCATAAAAGTTCTGATACTTGTTATCTTAAGAGAATCTAACTGAGTATGCTGGCAGATGTTTTTGATCCAGCATCTTGGAGACAAAAGACAGGTGAATCTCTTAAATTTAAGGACAGCTTAAAATCAACAAAAACTGAGATGGAACCTGTTGGCTGTGGTATACCTTTAATTCCAGTCCTGTGAGTTCGAGACTAGCTGGGTCTACAGTTCTGGCACAGCTGAGACTAAATAGTAAGATCTTGTCTCAAAGGAGATGGAACCTAATTTTCTTTCTACCTTTGAAGTAGGCATGAAAGTGACTCTTATAGATAGGGTCCAGGCTATACTCAAACTCACATGCATCCCCCTGGGTCAGCTACCTCCTTGATAGCAGAGAATATAGGAATTACTATGCCTAGTATGACTTGAATTAATAACACATAACCATGTGAACTTAAGGCACGTAGCTCCAAGACTAGGAGAGCACTGTCTCTTTGCTTTGTTTTCACATTCTGCACTAAATGTGCTGCTGTGGTGAAGACCTGCCCACTGGATATCTCATCATAAGGGCTCCAAGCTTCCAACTATCCACCAGCACTAAGTCAAGTGAGCCTCTGCATGAGCTCTATCCCCAGTCTACCTTTTGGGTGTCTACACCCTCTGCTGATGCATCAACTTTATTAAATGCATGTGTCTGCATGTGTGCCTATGTTTCACATGCAGGTCTGGTACCCTCAGAAGCCAGAAGGTACTGGATCCTCTAAAACTGGGATTATAGGTGGTTCTGAGTACTATGAACCAAACCCAGGTTCTCTGAAAAATTAGCCTGAAATCTTATCTTCTGAATCATTTCTTCAGCTCCAAAAGCAATCTCTTCATGAAAATCCCTGGACCAGTACCACCCATGAAGCGTTCATTACCGATTCACGTTTCTATCACAGAGCTCTTACCATGTATAGTAGGGAAAAGGCTAGTGCAGAGATTGTGGTACAGGTTTTTGTCCTGACTCATCTCAAACACCTTTTCCCATTCCTTCACCGTCATTTGGTTCTTAATGCTCTCAGCTGTCTGCTCCTCATCTCTGAGTTCTTTCCCTCCAAACTGAAATGGAAGAAAAACAAAATGAAAAACATCATAGAGAGCCAAGATAATGTAAAGGGAAAGACATTCCACTAGAGTAAGATTGCTTGGAAGGTCAAAGTTGTGATTTATTTACTATAGTCCCTAAACTAGGCTTCAGTTAATAAAGACATGTATGTAAAAGCGTATCATTTGTCCAGAGAGGTAAACAAAAGCTACCATTGTTTTATTTTACACTGAACTGTAATAAGAAGCTCATCACTGACAAGAAGATGAAAATGAGTCTCCAGCTCTGCCATCTTAGTAAATCTCATACTAAGTGAGGATAGAGCCCAATTCCTACCTAGCACAGTAAACAAATAGTAAAAATAAGACCTACCCTTGGATTGGTTGGTGCAACATAGCAGGCAAGGAAGACCAGCCTGTATGACAGATCTCTGACACCAAGGGCACGGAGTCCTCGAATGCCTTCTGTCTCATAGCCATCAACTCCACTGACTCGGGAGTTAGTCTCTGCACGTGCTCCTGTGAGAGTGAAAGATAAGGTGTATCACAGTTCAAATACTAGTGATGTTCATAAGAACTGGTGCACTCGAATAAACCAAAGTTAAAACAGCACCTTTCATAGAAACACCAATTTTTTACTCTCTCCATACTTCCGTGCTCATCCTGATTGGTAGCCAAAGAGGTTACAAAAAAAGATTCCAGAAGCCAAGATATCCTGATGAGCAGGTGACCAGGATTGGCTACATCTCAACAACAAACTACTGACCTGGTGTGCTAAGCTTGGAGACATCAGGCACAACAATCAGTGTCCCGGTAAAGTCACATCTGTCACCAGCTTGGGCTGACTCCACAGCTTCTGCTCTCAGGATAACCTCTAAACTTCGGGGAATACTTCCCCGGGGGAGTTCTGCTTGAGTCTCTTGAATACGAACCTACAACCAAGACCAACAGCAAAAGAAAGAGATGCTTTCACATGCTATACAACTGAAATCAAGTGCTATAAATACCCTCATAACCCAACCTCTTTGTACACTTTTTTCTTTGTGTGTGCGCAGGTGGTCACACCCATCTCAGGTGTCATTCCTCAGGACCATCCACCTTCTTTCTTAAGACAGGGTCTCTCACTGGCCTAGAACTCCCAATTCAGTTAGCCTGGTTGACCAACTAGCTTTTAGTGATCTGGTTGCCTCTTCATCCCCTGCACAGAGTTCAAAGTACATGTCACCACATTTTATGTAGTACTAGGGATCAAATACAGGTCTTCATGTTTGTTGACACACATGTTACTAACTAAACTATCTCCACAGGCCTTGCCCTATAGATTTTTTTGACACATACCAATACTCACCTAAAAAGTTTGTACTAGAGGCTGAAAGATGTCTCAGCTATCAGGAACACTGGCTGCTTTTCTAGAGGATTTGAGTTTAATCCCAGTACTACATGGAGGCTTACAACCACCAATAACTGCAGTCCCAGAGGCTCCAATGTCCTCTTCTGGCCTCCATAGGCACTGCATGCATATGGTTCTGAGACACACGTACAAGCAAAATACCCATATACATAAAAATACATAAAAGTTTTGAGTCCTAAAACTTTTAGTCAAATAGTTCAACTGGTTAAGCAATTATACCTCTTGGTTCTGGAGAGACATCTCGGTAATTAACAACAAGATCTCCTTTGTAAATGTTGTACCACATGAAGGCAACACAAATAAAATTTTGTGCCCTTTCAAATAGTTCAATTGGTTAAGAGATTAATCTATTGGGATTGGTTCAGTGGTTAAGAACACTGTTCTTGTAGGACCAGAATTTGATTGCTAGCATCCACAGAGGCTTACAACCATCTGTGTGCTGATTAGTTTTTGTCACCTTAACACAAATTATAACTATCTGGGAAGAGGGAACTTCAGTTGGAAAAATATCTCTATCATGCTGGCCCCTAGGCAAGCATGTGAGGGCATTTTCTTGATTAATGATTGGTATGGGAAGGCCACAGTGGTTTGGGTCACACCCAAGTAAGTGGTCCTGGGTTGTAGAACAGGTTGATCAAGCCTTTGATAACAGTAAGCAGCATTCCTTCACGGCAGTGGTTCTCAATCTTCCTAACGCTGCCACCCTTTAATACAGTTCATTATGTTGTAGTAATCCCTAACTTTAACATTTTTGTTGCTATTTCATAACTGTAAATCTGCTGCTATGAACTGTCATGTAACTATCTGTTTTCTGATGATTGTAGGTAACTCCATGAAAGGACCCCCAAAAGGGTTGAGAGCCACAAGTTAAGAACCACTGCTCTATGGCTTCTACTTCAGTCCCTACTTCCCAGGTTCTTCTATGATGGACTGTAACCATAAGATGACATAAATACTTTCCCCTACCAAGTTGCTTTTTGGTCATGTTTATCACAGTAATAGAACCTAATTAGGACAATCTGTAACAGAGAACCTGATACCTTTTTCTGGCTTCTGTGGGCACTACATTCCTTAAAAACTGACATCTAAACAAGTTATTACAAGGGCCAAAAATGAATTATTAGCAGTAAATCTGATCTAGTTGTCTAATAAATACATTTATATATAAGAATCTAATTAAACAGAAGTAAATACCTTTTGAAAGTCGACAAATCTTGATTTATTAGTGTCTAGAAGGAACCTTTTCCTGTTGGCACACACTGGGTTTCGGCAGATATTTGGCTGTGTGTATTTGAACTGCTGTTCTACATCCTTGATCACTGTTTGACAGTCAAGGCACAGGAAAGTTCCACTCACAAGCTCAGGGTGAACTGGGTGAGTGCGCACCACCTGGCCACTGATTCGGGTGAGCAGCCCAATCCTGGATGAAGTGAGTTCACGAATCCTATTTGAAGACAAGTATCACATTAATAGATATCCTTTCCATCTTTTCCCCCGCTTCAGTTCTGGGGATTGAACTTAAAATCTCATACACAGTAAGCCCATTTCCCATCTACTTAGCATAAACAACATAAGACACCTTTCTTTATTAAATCTTTTGTCTTAATGTCTGGGTATGTCTGAGTGGTTATATACATGTGAAAGCGAGCACTTGCCAAGGCCAGAGACATGGAATCTTCCTGGAGCTGGAGTTATAATCGGTTGTGAGCCTCCTGATACCAGTGCTGGAGACTAAACTCAGGTCCTCTGCAAACAGCAAGTTTACTTTTACCAGCTGAGCTATCTCTCCAGGCCATAATTTCTTTTGAATTATGTAACACAAATTCACAATCAAAATAAAAGTGAGCTGGAGAGTGATGGTGTACACCTTTAGCTCCAGCACTTTGGAGGCAGAGGCAGGTGACTATCAGTTTGAGGCCAGCCTGATCTACAGAGCAAGTTCTAGGACAGGCAGAACTGCACAGAAAAACAGTCTCAAAAAGCCAGAGTAAGTAAATAAATGAAAACAAATATGAAAGACGAAAAGACTGAAGAAATAAAAACACTTGGTGGGCCATGACATGCATCTAAAACCTCAGTGTGTGGTTGAAGGGACTGATCTTGGGTGCTCACTGGCCAGTCAGCCTTGCTCTCTGGAGGACCATCTCAGACTGAGGGAAAAATACTGTCTCAGGACTGGAGAACTTAGTGGTTAAAAGAGTATTTGCTGCTTTTCCAGAGTTCCTAGCACCTATGTCAGAACAACAGGAAACTCACTCCAGGGGATCCAGCATCCTTTTCTGGTTTCTTTGGGCAGTGCACACTTGAGATTCACACACACACACACACACACACACACACACACACACACACACAATTTTAAATGATTTTCTTCAAGCTAAGAAGATGTTCCAAAGTTATGTACTTGGTGAATGGAGGGGGTGGTGGTGCATGCATTTAAAAAATTAGTTATATTCATCATGTGCATTGGTGTTTTGCCTGTATGTCTGTTTGTGCGAGGTATTGGATGCCCCAGAATTGGAGTTATAGAGTTGTGACTCCCATGGTTGCTGGGAATTGAACCTGGTCCTTTCTCGAGGAAACCCGAGGACTGGGAATTTGAAGCCAGCATGAGCTACACAGAAGGCCTTATCTTTTTTTTCTCCCCCTTTAAAAAAAAAAAAAAAGAGGCCCAGCCTCTTCTTCTTTTAAAGACTTATTTATTTCATGTATGTGGGTACACTGTTGCTGTCTTCAGACAACATGGCATCAGATACCCATTACAGATGGCTGTAAGCCACCATGTGGTTACTGGAATTGAACTCAGGACCTCTGGAACAGCAGTCAGTGCTCTTAACCACTGAGTCCCAGAGGGACTTATCTTTAAAAGACTCATTAAGCAAACAAGAGGAACTTACACAAGTATCAGTGTTTAAGTACTCTTACTACAATCCGGTCACTATCAAGTATAAAAATTTCTACACAACAAATCTGTTTTTTTATATGACTTAAGTAGAAACCTCAAGACACAAGCCATGATAGGTGAGAACACTAAGACCCAGTAAAGGAAGGGCTGACTTATACACTACATAGGCAGCTATCTCACAGCTGTGAGTCTCAAGTTTTCTAAATGCCCAGTTAGTGGTATCTGATATGATGGGTCCTTTCACCCCTTAAAGGTTCCTTCCTTACTTGTGTCTAGTAGGTAGGTCTTGGAATGCAACATAAAAATCCTTAGTCAAAGGGATCTCCTTCCGGTCTTTGACAAATGTCTTCAAGGCTCGACACAGGTAAGGGTAGACTCTGAAAACCAAACAGAAGCAGTGACAGATTAGTCTAAGTCTGTCTTCTTTTTCATGTTTGTCAACTTTGAGAGCACAGCATTTCATCTGGTCACAATCAAGCTTTACAATTTAACTGCACGATGCTTTTATCATCCCCTATCCCACCGCAAACAGCAAAGACAAAGAGCTACACTAAATATCTGTTGCTTGAGTCATTCAGTACTCACATCACAGAGAACTTTTCTAAGATAATTCAAACCTTGTCAGCATTATGTTCAATATTGTTAGTTTTCTCTGGATAGTTTACAAACTAGTAAAGCAGAACTCTATTTGGTAAGTCCTAGTTTATACTTTCCTCTGCTTGTTTTATAATAAACTCTGCTGCTGCCGGGCGGTGGTGGCGCACGCCTTTAATCCCAGCATTTGGGAGGCAGAGGCAGGCGGATTTCTGAGTTCGAGGCCAGCCTGGTCTACAGAGTGAGTTCCAGGACAGCTAGGGATACACAGAGAAATCCTGTCTCGGAAAAAAACAAAACAACAACAACAACAAAAAAACCTCTGCTGCTTATCCCTCCAAGCAATTTTTTTCTTTGTGTATATGGGTATGTGCAACCATGAACACATGTGTGAAACCAGAGGTCAACATTAAGTGTTCTCTTGTATCATTTTTTTACACACATGGTCTCTCCTTAAACCTGGACCCCACTACTGAATAGCTAGACTGGCTAGCCAGTAAGTACCCAGGAGTCTTCTTCTTTCCATTCCCCAGTTTTGTGGTTGTGGTATTAACTACCACATCTGTCTATGTAGCTGCTGGGAACTGAAGGCTGATCCTAATGCTTATACAGCAAGCACTTTCACCTGTGTGGCTATCTCACCCAGTTCCCCCTCAACTCTTCTTGATCAGCTATGAATAAAACATTTCCGACTCCTCCAGCTTCCAATCCACCATGAAAACAGGAACATGTCTCTAACGTGGGTGTCTTTACTTCTCTTTTATCACTATTAACATTCATATTTATACAAGTATTTATTTATACAAGTATTTATACAAGTATTTATTTAGAAGAAATATAGACCAATAATTGTGAACAAAGGTTTTTGTCACAGTTAAAAACAAAACAAGCTGAAGTTATTATTTCTACCCCTAAAACACTCAAGCTATGCAGGATAATCCCAGTACTTGGGAGGCAGAGACAGAGAGATGTCTGAGTCTGAGGCCAGTCTACAAAACAAGATCAAAGCCAACCAGGGTATATACTAAGACCCTGATTCAAAACAAAAGACAAAGCAAAATGCTATGCCTAAACAATTAAAATGTTTCAAAGGCATTTTATATCAAAAATTACATATTAGATCAAAAATGGCAGGACGCGTTATCTGTAATATTCTCTCCAAAACTATACACACACAGGAAGACATCAAAATGCAGTAAGATCCTAATATAACTCTGCACTTGAGAGGCTTTTGAAAGCTTGCTTCAACAGACCTACAAAGAGTGGCTACCAAGGAGTGGTAAAGTTAAAAGCATACAAATAACTTGACTTTTTTTCTCTATTTTTTTTTTTTTAAAGAATAGATACACATGGGTTGGCAAGATGGTGCTGTCACCAAAGCTGAGAGTTTGTGTTCAATCCCTAGGACTTATAAGGAGGAAGGACTGAACTGACTCATGTAAACTTATGAATTCCACATATGCACCATGGCACGCCTGCCCCTTTAAATAAAAATTTAAAAGAGACATACATTACATCCATAACCAGAAAAATAATTAAAACTTCTAACAGAACAAATAAAACATTATTGCTATAAAGACTCCTAAGTTGGCCTGAGTGG
>NW_021604666.1:1845871-1872845 GCF_004785775.1 Grammomys surdaster | reverse complement strand
AAAAAAAAAAAAAACAAAACAGGAAGCTGAGGCAAGACTCTAAACATGAGCTTAAGGTCAAGCTGGGCAGTGCCTCCATGAGACCTCATCTGAAAAATCAGTATCTTTGGTGCAAAGTTAGGACTTACCTAGATAAATTATTTTAAGTACCTACTCCAGGGGAGAGATGGGATCGGTGAAGACCAGATCAAATGAGAAAGCAATATAAAAGCAACTGTTTTTTGATATCTCACACGAGGAAATCCAAGTTCCACAAAGGCCTAGGTTGAAGTTAGACCTGCATCAGTAGGACCACTTGTACCAAAAGGCCTCTCTTTGGAAGGAAGCCATTGTGACAGCTGCCCTTCTTCCTTACACGGAATATGCAGGGAATAGAGCTAGCTTCTCAGGCTTCATGTCTATTCAAACGAAAAATGAATACACTCTTACCTATAGAACTCTTCCTGAATGGTGGTAGAAAGTTGTTGGTTAAATTGTTCCAGGTCTGCAAAACTCACAACCAGTGTGTTTCTCTCAGGACGAATTAACTCTTCTGCAAACTGCAAGTATTTAATTTCTCCATCACTACCCTGGAACCTGCAGAAATATATAAGTCACATTAAACAGTGTAGCAGGCAGTAAAAATTAATCTGGACACTAGGTAACTTAGTATATTGATTAATCAGCATCCAGTTTAAGAACAGAGAAGTCCACATTCAGTATTTACATGACTTGGGGTCAATTACTGACTTTTCTAACCTTAATCTCACAAAATTGCTGATAAGTAGATAAGGGAATATCTTTAAAATGAATTGTAGAACGCTTACACATTTATGCATTTATTCTATTTGTGTTTATACCGTGTCCCAGATGTGAAAGTACAACTTATAGGGACTAGAGAGATGGCTCAGCTGCTATGAGTGCTTGTTGATCTTCCAGGATCTGAGTTCTGTTCCCAACATTCATAACAGGAAGCTCACAATCATTGTAATTCCAGCTCCAGGGGATCTGACACCCTTTTCAGGCCTCCAAATAAAAATAAATAAATGAAAAACAAAACAAAACTTATGGAAGTTGGTTCTCTCCTTCTACCATGAGTCCTAGGGACTGAACTCAAAATTGTCAGGGTTGCAGTACCCACTGAGCCATCAGCCCCAGCCCTCACCTCAATTAACTAATTTAACATTTTCTTTCTTAAGAATTTTAGATTTATCCCAGCACTTGGGAGGCAGAGGCAGGTGGATTTCTGAGTTCAAGGCCAGCCTGGTCTACAGAGTTAGTTCCAGGACAGCCAGGACTACACAGAGAAACCCTGTCTTGAAAAACCAAACAGAAAACAAACAAAACAAACAAACAACAAAACAAACAAAGAATTTTAGATTTTATGTGTATAAGTATTTTACCTTCATATATGCATGTGCAAGTGGGTAGTGGTGCTTGAGGCCAGAAGAAGGTAATAGGTATTCCTGGAACTGCAGTTACCAAGTGGGTGCTGGGAACACAGGACCATCTCCTCAACCGATTTAATAGTTTTTTTTCTTTCCTCTTTTCCCCCTTCTTCCATGTCAGAGTTTCTTTATGTAACCCTGGCTATCCTGAAGCTTTCTCTATTCCAAACTCAAAGATTCACCTGCCTCAGCCTCCCAGTACTGGGATTAAAGGTATGTGCCAGTACCACACACCCTGATGATTTAACATTTTCTAATTTATTTTTAAATTATTGTTTTTTAAAATTATTATTATGTGTAATTAAGATCAGAGAGTTAAAATCCAAATATTAAATTTCCATTAGTGATAATTTAAGCAGAATAAAAAGTCTGGAAACATAGTTCAGTGCTAGTGCTTGCTTAGTCTTAGGTCTAATCTCTAATCACACACACACACACACACACACACACACACACACACACACACACTTAAAGCAAGCAAGCAAAACAAACACCACCCCACACAGAAATGAGGTATCACCATTAAAGATCTCAAGAAAATGAAAGCACATGAATTTTGGATGGGGGCAAAATCAACTTCTTTTCCAACTATAGCAAGAAGCACTCAAGTATAAAGTATTACATCTAATATCTAAAAGTACAGAAAAGGTAGTGTCATTTCTGTCCCAGGGCTGGCATTCTTAGGAGACAAGACCCATAAACAATAAATAATGTTTCTATTGACAAAAAGTGTCAGAAATAAAAGCCAATTATGCCACAGGAATAGCTATAATAAAGATCCACAGATGTAAAAGGTGGCGTTGGTGTCATTAAAAGGTAAATGTGGAGATGGCTCAGTGGTTAAGAGCACTGACTGCTCGTCCAGAGGTCCTGAGTTCATATGTAATGGGATCTGATGCTCTCTTCTGGTGTATCTGAAGACACTGACAGTGTATTCATATACATGAAATAAATATATCTTTAAAAAGAAAAAGGTAAATGTATGGAAAAGGAGTGGCTGGGCTTGATGATGTGAGCTTGTTAATCCTTGTTACTGAGGCTAACGGTGGAAAGTTGGAAGTTCAAGGACCAACTAGGCAACTTAGAGACTTTCTCTCAAAATTAAAAAAGGCAAAAAAGGTCCAGGTAGCTGGGTGCAGTGGTACACTCCTTTATCCCAGCACACAGCTATCGTAACACAGTAAGGTCTGTCAAATAAAGAAATAAAAGAGGGTAGATGCTGGAGATACAGCTCAGGCGCAGAATGCTTGTCGAGCATGTGTAAGGCTCTGGGTTCCTTCCCTAACATGTTAAGAAAACAAGCAAGCAACAAAACCAAAATAGATGGCTGAGCCACCCCTGGGACTGAGGGTGGTTTTAGAGAATGAAACTGTAATAGAAAATTTAGACATAGCTGGGTGGTGGTGGTGCACAGTTAGCCCCAGTGCTTGGGAGGCAGAGGCAGGTCCATCTCTGAGTTTGAGGGGACACACTGAGAAGCCCTGTCTCAAAAAACAAAAACAAACAAAAAAGAAATATTTAGACTATTCTGTAAGCAAAAGCAAAGCTACTCTGTGAAAGGAAGTTGGTTATTTCAAAAACTAAGTCTTGATATGCTTAGCTCCAGCACTTAGCTACCAAGAAAAAGCACTTTTATTATCTGCTGTGACCCTTTAATACAGCTCCTCATGTTGTGGTGACCCCAACCATAAAATCATTTCGTTCCTACTTCACAACTGTACTTCTGCTGTTATGGATCATTATGTGCATGTGGACCTGATATGTGCCCCCAGGGGTCCTGACCAACATGTTGAGAACTGCTGGTTTACAGACTTTCATCAAAAGGAGACTTGGATTTTGAAGGATGAGCAGCTGTACTGATTGCCAAGAACATTACACAGGTAGGAATATAGAATTTAAATTAGAGGGTTTTTCATTTGTTTTGTTTTTCAACACTGGGGGTTTCTGTGTAGCCCTGACTGTCCTGGAACTCACACTGTAGATAAGGCTGGCCTTGAACTCTGAGGATCCGCCTACCACTGCCCTGCTTACAGTTTTAATTATAACAGAATTTAAAAAGATAGCCGTATAGCCAAAAGGATGCTGAATAGATCAGCAGTATGTCATAACCAGTATACATGTGCCACACCATTTTATTCTGCCTTAAAAAGAAGACCCTTGACCACAATAAGCTGCATGTCTAGCAAAATTAGCCACACACACTTATCTGAGGCACCTTCAGTGTTATAAGTGTAGCAGTTGTCAGGAGGCTAGGAAAGGCTGTAACTATTTAACAGGTAGAGTTGAAAGAGTTTCAAACAGGGATCATTGTTGCACAAGTTGAATGCACTTCAGGATGCATTTGTACACTCCCAAAAGGTCAAAACAGTAAGTTTTTGTTATATACTGACATAATCTTAAGAAAAGAAAGAAAGGAATGGAGGAAGAAATGAAAAGAAAGGAAAAGAAAAGAAGAGAAAAGAAAAGAATTTTGTAAGCCAAGTAAGTCATGGTGTTTACACTCCGTATTGGAGGCCATAGGTTCCTGTCAGAACACAAGGTGGCCCAGGCTCCCTTGCAGTGCAAGCTCCCGGTTCCTGCCTGTGTGCTTAACCCTACCCAAGAGGTAACGGCCCTCCCCTCAAACCCAGTCCTCACTGGGCTGTGATGTGAGCCCTGAAATAAAACAGGAAGAGCTGGGTTTCATTCCAGGCATCCCATCAACCAGGCATGGCAGTGCATATCTGTCATTCCAGCACAGGATAAGTGGAGGCAGGAGGATCACAAGTTCAAAATCGTCTTTGGCTACACAGCGAGTTCGAGACCCTGCCTCAGAAACGCAGAGAAAGCAGCACAGTACGACGCAAGGGAGCACTGCGATAGAGAAAGGAGTCGAGGAGGCTTTGGATTCTGGCGTGGCTGGGCCCCATCCCTTCCCCGAGAACACAGAACCCAGGTCTCCGCACGGCCCGCGAGCCCCCGGAGGTCACTCACTCTTCCAGGAAGTCTAGGAACAGCTTCTGGCATTTCTCGGCCACCTCGTCGCGCACCTCCGGGTGCTGGCTTCCGGTGCCGGGCTCTGCGGCCGCTGCGAGGTCCATGGCAGCGCTGAGAGTACGCACTGCTGAGGAAAGACCACCGCAGCTACGGAAGGCCCAGCCGCAGGTTCCACGCGTAGCTCCTTCCGCGCTGCCGCTTCGCGCGCGCCTCCGGCTAGCCCCGCCTTCTCACCCCAACCAATAACAGAGCAGGAGCTGAGCTACTTCGCGCCAAACCTGTCCAATCAATGGCGGTTCTGTCCAGAGGCCCGCCCACCACACGCACTTTTCGCGCCAAAAGCAGACTCCATGAAGCTTTTGCCCATGCGCAATGTAGTCGCACCCACCCTCAGGTCTCTGGTTGTTTTGGCTTGAGAAGCTAAGAGGTGATGGATTTTTCACTTCTCTCTCTCCTTCCGTCCCTCCCTTCCTCTCTCTCGCTCCCCCTTTCTTTTCCTCTCTTTCCTTCTCTTTTTCCTTTCTTTTTGTCCCTCTTCCCCCTCCATCTCTCCCTTTCCCCCCTGAGTTTATGTAGATTTATTAAATGAGAACTTCAGAGTGAAAGGAACCCCAAAGAAGGAATACCCTTAAAACTTTTCTATTTTTATGTTTTTTAGATTCTTTCCCTGGTATTGGGAGATAAGAATAAGACCCCCATAAAAGGGAAAAGTCACTGAGAGTTAAACCTACTGTGAATTGTCTATTTGGAGGAGGTAAGGTGTACACAAACCACAGGAGAGAGCCCCTTATAAGTCAGGTGGAGAACTGGAGAGATGGTTTAGAGAGTAGTAACTTATTCTGTAGAGGACCCACGTTGGCTTCTCAGCACCTACATGAGATAGTTCATCACCTCTAACTCCAGCTTCAGGGAGTTTGATACCCTCTGCTGACTTCTGTGAACACCAGCACGCACATCATACACATACACTTAAAAAAAACAAGTTAGAGATAGATAAATTCTGACAGCGTAAAATCTGCAAAACATTTGGCTTTTTTTTTTTTTTTCCTGAGAGAGGGTCTCACATAGCCCAGGCTGGCCTTGAATTCTGGTCTGGGTTCATGTGGTACTGGGACTGAACCTAGAGCTTCCTGAGTGTGGAACAAGGGCTACCTTGCTAGTAAGTGAGCCCATTTCCAGTTTTTCCTTGGCTTTGATACTTGGTGTTGATAATTTGTTTCACCACCAATACTTTTATATCCTGGGCCTCTAGGACACAACAAACCTGGATCAGAATAAATAAGTCACTTTTTTGAGGCTTAGAGGATGTTAAAAATTTAAGACCAGGCAGAGTAGATCAAATTAATATTTTAATACGATTAAGGTATAGACTATAGAGATCTGCAATTGAAGGTATTATCTTACTCAAAGATGTTGAAGACTTGAAGCCTTGAATCCCTCCATTCTTTGGTAACTCCAAATGTAGCCTTTACTGTCTGAGTATACTGGGGTTTTCTAGAGGAACAAAACACACACACACACACACACACACACACACACACACGAGGATTTATGAAGTTTAGCATACAGCAGTTGTCTAGCTAGTTCAACAGTGGCTGACTTCCAACAAAAAGGCCAAGAATCTGATAGTTGTTCAGTCCACAGGGCTGGATGTCTCAGCAGGTCTTCATTAAATGTTGGAGTCCTGAAGAAACAAGTTCTAATACCATTAATTGCTGCCTCAGCAGTAGGATAGATGAACTTGCCAGTGAGAGTGAGGGCAAGCAGGCAAAACCACATTTTAGGTACACTGTCACCAGAAGGTGTGGCCCAGATTTAGGGTGGGCCTTTTAATTTTTTTATTTTTAGAGACAGTACTTCTATTTGTAGTAACCCTGGCCTCCTGGAACCTGATTTTAGTTCAGGCTGGCCTTGAACTCAAGAGCCTTCCAAGTGCTGGGATCAAAGGAGTGCACCACCACTCCGGGGCTTTTAGGGTGGGTCTTCTGATTACAAAAGATCCAGATTTAGGTTGAGTCTTCTCATTTCACATGATGCAATCAAGAAAGTCCTTCACAAGTGTGCCCAGATGCTTGGGTTTTAGTTGATTCTTGAAGTAAAGTTGGCAACCGAGATTAGCCATCACAGTGTGTGTGTGTGTTGTGTGTTTTGTTACTTTTTTATCCTTTTGATAAAGTTCCAGTCCAGCTAGTGCTACAAAGTGAGACTCTGCCTAAATAAATAAATAATAAATAAATGAAAAAAGAAATGTTTTTCTGAGTCAGATAAACCAACTCCAGAGCAACTGGTCTCATTTGTGGATACTAGTTTTGAATCCTTAGATGTGTGTACATAGTTAGAAGTAACAGCAGGAACCAGGAAAGTAAAAAGAACCATGGAGGTTGTAGAACAGATCACAAATGCTATGCAAGGGAAGACAATTGGAGACAGCCTGTGAGGCGGGGTTTTTACTTTGGGAGAGAGGCAAGGCAAGGCAGAGGAAGGGGGAGAGAGGGAGGAAGACTAGAGCATTAAGGGTGACTGAAAAATTATAACATGTATACATGTGAAGATATATTTTATGAAGTTATTCCAATTCCAGTTACACTCCCTTCAAGAGATAGAAACTAATACAAACTCCAGTCTTAAGCATGAAAATCTTCTCTTCAAGTTGTTGGCCAAGGAAGTCCAAAAGATCCCCCCCCCCAAATATAGTTGTCCTTGGTTGCCTCCCAGAGCTTGAAGGTAAAACCCTATTGCCAAAGACACCACACACTTTAGACATAGAACTTGGAGAAATCAAAGGAAAACTAACCTGGAAGTCTCTTCCCTGAGGACTCTCACAGGATCCAAAAGATGTAAAAATCTAATTTTTCTTTGCAAGTGGATGTCAATTGGAGACAGCTTCCTGGTTTGGGATGTGAGCTCGTATCAATTTCCCCTGCAAGTGCTGGGACTCTCTTGGCTTGAACCTGTGTAGGCCCTATGCATGCTGTCACACTCTGCATCCTAGTGTGCATCAATCCTGTTGTGTCTGAGAGATGATTCCTTGATGTCATCCATCCCCTCTGGCTCTGACAGTTCTTTGGCCTCTTCTTCCACATAGCCTCCTGAACCCTGAAGGGAGGGGCTTGATGAAGACAATCCATTCAGTACTGAATGTTCCAAGACCTCACTCTGCACATTCCACCTACTGCAAGAGGAAGCTTCTCTGATGTTGGCTGAGTAAGACCTTGATCTGAATATAGATAAATGTCCTTAAGAGTAACTTGTTATGTTCCTTTAACAGAATAGTACTTGGTTTCCTCTAGGCCCATGGCCTATCTAGTCTAAAGTCTACCTGAGGAGGTCTAGGTTCCATCTTATGGAGTGGGCTTTAAACACAGAGTGATTGGTTACTCACTCCCAGAATGTTTGTGCCACCATGTCATTAGCATGAAAAGCAGGCAGGTAGCCACTGTGGATCACAAGGTCTGTAGCTTGTGGTTAGTGGTTGCCTTTCTCCTCTGGTAGTGAACAGAGTATCTTCTTCCACTCTGAAATGTTAATCAGTGGGGGGAAGGGCTCTAAATAGGTACCATCTCCACTATGTGTTTGGCTTTCCATGATGTCCCTCTCCAGTGTTTAAAAAAAAAAAAAAGCTTAGTTTTTGTTTTCATTATGTGTATGTATGTGTGGCCACGTTGGCGTGTGTGCACTTGAATGAAGGTGCCCAGGGAGCTCAGGTGCCCTGTACCTGGAATTACAGGTAATTTTTAGCTGCCAGACGTGAATTCTGGAAATCAAATTCTGGTCCTGTGTAATAGTACATACTCTTGAACTGAGCAATCTCTCCAGTCCCGTTCTGTATTATTTTAAATGGCTACATATATTATTGTAATGGCTATTCATGTGGTGAATTTTTTTAAGTTTAAATATTAAAATTTTTTAAAATGACTGAGACAATAAGGCTATGAGATAGTCTCTTGTAGTTCAGGCTGACCTGAAATTCCCTTTGTAGTTGAAGACTTATCTCTAAATGTTAGGTTATGGGCATACACCTTCATACATGGTTTATTCAGTGCTGGAGATCAAAACCAGGGTATCATATGAACACTCTACCAATTGTGTTGTAGTTCTAAACTTTTAACTGCTGGTTTCTGCATGGGGGCCCTAAAATGGCAGAGCACAAGAGTACCTTCACATTTCTGGGGCTCTTCTTGTGTCTCCTAATTGAAGAGCTAACTCTTTGGGAATATAGACATCTAGTTCCACAGACTCTAGCAATAGGAAGGATGAACAATTCTCTCTCTCTCTCGATCTCTCTCTCTCTCTCTCTCTTTTCGAGACAGGGTTTCTCTGTATAGCCCTGGCTGTCCTGGAACTCACTCTGTAGACCAGGCTGGCCTTGAATTCAGAAATTCGCCTGCCTCTAGGATGAACAATTCTCAACTGAATCACTCACTGCAAGAGATGGTGAGCTATTTCTTCAACTTCTGTGTCCTGGACCCCTGCAGTCTACTTAATGGTGGTTATTTTAAGTTGCTTACTAAGGTATTTGGTGTACAATTATCTTTAAGGTGGTACTCTGATCAAGCCTTCAAAAGTTGTATTATTAAAAAGCTGTATTATTAAGATGCAATGTTAAGAGTAAAAGTCAAAGCCAAAATAAATAAATAAATAAATAAATAGTCAAGCAAAAGGCAGAGAAAGTGCTGTTTCATTTTCTACATGAAATGGCACAGTGCTGTGGAGTGAGGTGGACCAGCAGACATGGTGATCTTTGGCAAAATGCTCTGGTAGTTTCTTGGTCCCATAGAGAAGATGAGAAATAAGGATGAAGAGCTCTGAGTACTGAGTCACAGCGGGCAAGGTGTCTTCAAGAATCTCTATTCTGAGCTGCATACACTGCTCAGCTGGTCAAGTGCTTGCTTTAGTATAAGGATCTGATGTTGAACTTGAGAACCCATTTTTAAAAAAGCTGGATATGGTGGTGTGTGCCTATAATCCCAGAACCAGGGGAGCAAAAATAGGCAGATCTTTGGTTCTCAGTGGTTAGTCACTTTCGCAACCTTCAATGAGAAACCCTGTCTCAAAATAAGCAAAAGTTGTCTTTAGCCTCCAATACATATGTGCATACACACCTATATACACCTATGCAGCCACATGAACATATGCACACACCTGTGCATTTATATGCACATACACACAGATTCCCTCTTCCCCCTCTACAGGGTCTCTCAGCAGAGGTCCCTGAAAAGGTGGAGATGAAGGAATGAAAAGCATGGTTGGCTAGGAAGGCCTAAAGCTTTGGATTCACTTATGATTAAGCTTCAGAAAGCACATACTGGTGTTCAGCTAAGTCAGCTCCTGACCCATATATTCCAAGGTATCATGCCTTTGCTTTGTGGTAAAGTAGGACCCGGCCAAAATTGTAGCATAGGGCTCTATGTTGGCACATTGAGTTTTATCATTCGTAGGATACTATAAATAGAACAAGCTTTACAGGCAGAAGAGAAAATGTAATGGATTGTGTTTTGTCTAGGCTAAGGTAGGTTGCTGCCCCTCTCCTGGTGGTTAGTGCCTGGCATCACTAAGCTTCTACAAGATGGATGTTTTGTCTCTAGGGATGGTGCTATAGTAGAGCACAGCATAGAGTCCTGCTGTTGGCAGACAAGTCACTGAAGTTAGAGAACTAGCACAGATACGGTGTGTGTAGTTCATGTTGACTCACAGTGTGGGACCAGGAAGCTCCCCTGGAGCAAGGGTGGGATGGAGGTATGTCAATTTTCCTGAGACTAGCAGGAGTAGGATCACTTCCCATCTGGCCCAGGCCCATGTGTCCTCCCACATAACCCTGTGCTCTCACTCACCCCCACCCCAGCCAGCCAGGTAGCCCCGTAGCTAGGTTAAACTTTCTGGCAGCTCATGTAATTCCTCATACAAATGAGACATCCCCAGCATCCTGGCCTTAGCCAATGATGCATAATCCCCCAGGAGGCCCCCACCTACCCCGCAAAAGTTTAAGTAGTCGTTGTCCACCCAACCCCGCCTCCCCCAAACAACCTGTCTCACTGAAGCTATTTCCCAAGAGTCTGTTCTCTAGGACTCACAGGTGCCTGAGGTCTCCTCCATCCCTGGCTGTCCTGCCTGATCTGCACTGTTGAAGCACATCGCCTCAATAGCACCACAGCCACCACCTAGCTATTCTGAGTCAGCTGTGTCCAGTGTGCAGTGACCATGACACAACAATTTACAGTGCTTCTTTTGGTGGGTTCTTGTTCAATGGCACAAAATATATAAGATATTTACATGTTGTGCATGTTTCTGTACTTTCACATGTGCTTACTTTTCTTTTGAGACAGAATCTCATGTAGCAGAAGTCCTGAACTGTTGGCCCTCCTGTGCTCACACTCCTAGTGCTGGGGTCACAGGCACATGCTGTCATACACCCTCAGCCCTGTATCACTTTTCACGTCTCATATTAATATAAGGTCAGTTTACTTTTTATTTTCCCAATGTATATACATCAATAACCAGTTGTAAAATCAGATTTCTATAAAGTCACACAAAACTATCATTAACTGTAAGTATTTATTGAATGTCAGCTCAGAACTGGTAACAATGTCCCAGTGTTACTGTTTCTAGCCAGTGTTTCAGATGCTTCACATGATTTCTCAAAGTAACTTGTAAGACATACCAATTTTATATAAGTTAAAATCGTAGTACTTTCTCCAATTCTTTTTAGCAGTGTCAAGAGTTAAAAGTTCAAACATTGAAAATTTAGGATATTAGTACAGTGGCTACTACAATATAGAAAAAAAATTATATAATCTTAAACTGTTTAAATTTTCCTTAACATTTCCTATAGTGATAGACAGTGAATTTCAACCATAGAAATTTCTCATTAAAATGTTCAAGTATTTCCTATTTAAGCATATCTGAAGTTCTAAAATGTTTTTACTTAATTTGTACTGAGCTACTTAAAAATAATTGTGGCACTTCAGTAAGACGTTAATCTACTGCATATCTTAAATACTTCAGGTATAACCGAATCAATAGCAGGTTACTGGAGAAAATAAAAAGTGCAGCTTTAAGGTGTGAGTCGTTTGGGGTCACGAGGGAACATTGAGGTCTGACGTACATTATGCAGTCCTAAAAACAGCATCGTCACCCTTTCCAACCCTGTGGACAAGAAAGTAACAGTTAATCCCCTTTTGAAAACCTGTCAATACCAGTCCAACAGCTTTTTGGTGGAACATAATATTTTATGTTATAAAACTGAAACTATACCTATTAAATATTCGTTTCCCTCCTCCCCCAGCACAGACATTCACCAATCTATTCTCTCGTTCTAAACCTAACGCCTCTAATGATAGCAAGGTGGGATCAGAGAGAACTTCTTCCTTTGCTTATTTATTCATATATTGTCTGCACAGTTCATTTATGCTGAAGCACACATCAAAACTTCTTTTTAATAGTGATTGGCTGTGTGTGTGTGTGTGTGTGTGTGTTTTGAACATCTTATTCCAGAAATCCAAAACATTCTAAAATCTGGAATTTTGGGAGCATCGGGCAACACTCAAGGATTCTCAATCATATAGTCTATGAATTTATTCCAAACTTCAAGAAATTTGAAATATGAACATGTCAGATAGAGGATCCTTAATCAGTACCACATTTTGCTGACCCATCTACTCATGATGGGTACTTGGCTATATCCATGTCTCAGCCACTGTCAAAAATACCACTATGAAGTTGTATACATAAGTGTTTCTTTGATGTGCCATTCTAATTCTTTTGGGCACATACACAGATTTAGACTACTAGGTCATATGGCAATTCTATCTTTAGAGTATATACATAGAGGCAGACTGTTGGATCCTATGGTGAACCAATCTTTATCTTGTTGTCATGTGCAAGTGCACCTCACAGAGGAGGGACTGCTGCTGTGAGCATCTGCTCATGCACTCACCAACCATCTGTGGCCTCTTGGAGAAATTCCTGTTCAGGTTCCTTGACCATTTTGAACTTTTTATTTATTGTGGATATTCACCTCTTATCAAATATATGAACTGTAAATATTTGTTCCCATTATGTAAGCTATCTTTTACTCATATTTTAACTTGAGAAAATTATTTATTTACATAATTACACGTCTGTGTGTGTGGAGATGTGTTCAGGAGGCATCTGGTCTCTTGGATCTGCGGTTTTAGGTGATTGTGAGCCCTCTGATGTGGGTGCTAGGAACTCAACTCCAGTTGTCTGAAAGAGCTGCAAGTACACTCAACCTCAGCCATCTCTCAAGCCCCCTTTTACTTTCTTTCCAGCTTGCCCCCTGCCCTCAAAATTGGTGCTGAGAATCAAATCTAGGGACTACACAGACAAGCTATATACTCCAATTGCCTTTCCCCCATTTCAAGTAATGGGAGTCAAACATAGCCTTGTACATGCTAGGCACATAACTACTTTTTGATATACAAAAAGTAGTTTTCTTTTTTTTTTTTTTTTTTGTAAATTCTCCCTAAGTTTAATTTGGCTACTAATTATCTTGCTGTGTGTGCCATACTGTGTCTAAGAAACCAAGGCCAAATCCAATGTTCTGATGCTTTTGCTTTTTTTTTTTTTCTTCTTCTAAAAGTTTTATAGTGTTATGTTTCTCACTGAGGTCTTGGATCCATTTTGGGTTATTATTTTTATATGGGGTTAGGTAAGGATTTAACTTTATTCTTTAACATGTAAATATCAATTCTGTTCTCATCACTGGGAAAAAATTGTTCTATGATCTTTAAAAATTATTTATTTTTAATTTACATATATGTGTAAATATATGAATTTATGTGTACTGCTACATACGTAAGAAGCCTGCTGAGGTCAGAAGGCGGCATTAAGTCCCCTAAAACTGGAATTATAAATGGCTGTATTGTTATGTGGGTGTTGGAAACTGAACCCAGGTACTCTGCAAGAGCAGCAAGTGCTCGTAACTACTGAGTTGTCTTTCCAGGTTCCTTTTATAGTCTTTAAATTTGTTTTTCACTTGAGTTTATGTAATTATTTATAAGTAATAGCAGTATTACCAATGCCACCACCAGCATGAGGAGGGGCTCCAAAGCGGAAGGAATCAATGTAAGCTTTGATTTTCTCCAAATCTAAAAAAGAAAACATATAAATTATCATCTTAGAATTAAAAAAAAAAAAGCTATTACTAAAATGAAGATGGGGAGACTTACTATGAGACATCTTTAAAATGTTCACAATGTGTTATTTTTATAATACACACTGTTAAAATATTTTAAGTTACTTACCAATTCCATGGTGTAAAGCTCTCTCTGTAAGCAACTGAGGATCATGTATTCTTTGTGCTCCGGACAATATTTCTTCTCCTCTCATGAACATATCATAAGAGTTGGACTGTTTCTGCAGAAGAGAAATGAGTGAGCCACCACCATTCTACTGTGGTGCCACATTTGTCTCAGGACAAACATGTGGGGAGAAATGGTGACCGAGTTAATGATGACCCCTCTACGTAATTTCCTCTTGATGACAGAACTGCTAAGGGCAGAATAGTTTTTGTTTTCTCTGTTCAGATTTCTGTTCTATCTTATCTCTCAATAATCAGAACACCTCATCGAAAACGGTGGTGATGGTTTCATTTCACTTTATTGCCTGAAAATTGTTTTTTTTTTTTTGGTTTTTCGAGGCAGGGTTTCTCTGCATAGTCCTGGCTGTCCTGGAATTCACTCTGTAGACCAGGCTGGCCTCGAACTCAGAAATCCGCCTGTCTCTGCCTCCCAAGTGCTGGGATTAAAGGCGTGCGCCACCACCGCCCGGCACCTGAAAATTTTTTTAAAAAAAGATACGAATTTTGGTCTGTTTTGATTGCAAGTTACCAATAGGTATTTAGTCTATTTAACAAAACTCATTTAAGGAAAATTAAATTGAAACTGAATTAACCTATGCTTAACTTGTTGCCTATCAGGCATATGATACTATCAGTTTTAACTTTCCAATAAACAATGACTCTGATTCCCAGATCACTTCAGTATTACCTGGGGCTTGTTATAAATGCTAACCTCTAATCGCTGCCCCAGACCAATGATTAGAAATGCTAAGGTTAGCGTGAAGCCATCTGGTATGTCAAAAAGCCTTCCAGTCTGGTGCTGCTGGTGTACACTTGGGAGGCAGAGGCAGTCAGATCTGAGTTCCAGGCCAGCCTAGTCTACATAGCAAGTTCCAGGACAATTAGTGATAGATGGTAAGACCTTGTATTAAAAAAAAAAGTGTGAAAATAAAACAAAACAAACCCCAAGCCCTGCAGATGGTTCATGAATACTAAGGGCTGGGAACCACTGTAAAGCAAAAAGCTCTAAGACATCTGGAGTATTAACTCCTAAATATAATGTAAGCTTTGATTTTCTTCAAATTTATCAAATGAAATAATTTATAGGCTGGAGAAATGGCTCAATGGTTAAGAGGACCCGGGTTCTATTCCCAGCACCTACATGGCAGTTTACAACTGTCTGTAAGGGAATCTGACTCCCTCACACAAATGCATATAAAATTAAATAAACTATAAAAACAAAACAAAAACAAAAAACACCCCACAATTTACCACCTTAGTATTAAATTTAGAGATGTGACTTCCCAGTTCAAAGTGAAGAATGAGACTCTGACTAAATTCTGAGTATCTAGTACTATTTAGCACGTATAGCCTCATCCCAATAAATCCTTAGGAAAAAACGACCTAGGATATTAATTTAGGTTATCACAACTAATTTGTTACAACATTCAAATTTGGTTATTAGAGAGTTTTCTTTCTTCCCCACAAATAGATGATTTAAGATCAAATTACTTACAGGATTTTTTGGATCAGGCATGGTATAGAAAGGTCTTACAGCCAACGGATATTTATCAAGAACATAAAAGTCTGTATCATACTATTAAAAGAAAGAAACTGTGTTAGATCTATATTTTGTGGATATTCTGTAATATTAATCATTATATTAACATAAAACCTCTGAATTATTTTCCCAATAATTTAGTTTTCTGTTTAGATACATATGTAAAGAAAATTGGGTAATGTTCTTCAAGTGGAAACAACTGAAAAAAGTATTGTTAACGCGTTTGACATTTTTTACTACCTCATAGGCTTAGTTAAAAAGCAATTGCATCTCAGCTCTTCCCCATGCCACATCCTTTTGTTAAAGCTGCAGATGGGAGAGAATGAGAGGGTGCTGAGTGCTGAGACAGCATGCTCAGGCCTGTCCTAACCACCACAGGGCTTCACGGAAAGCCCGGTTCCAGTAAGCTAAACTATTTCAAGTGCAACCAGCAGGAGGAGCTCAAGGACTTTCTACATTTCATTAAATTATTGTCCTTAAAAAAAAAAATACAATGGAGATAAGCTTTTCTCTCCTTTGGTTTTAGTTTTAGAAAATAAAAGCAAGAGTGTACAGGTTAGACCTTTATAGCTCAGAGACCCTTCGCCACTAATCTGATAATCTGGTGTCCTTCAGAGACACTTCAGTGTGGCTGTACAAATGTCACACAATGAATTCAAATGGTTGGTCTAAGAACAAAATGGTTGTTTTCTAAGAACAAAAGTATAGTTCTCTTTACTAACTCTGGAGACATACCACTGCAGGGAGATGGTAAAATACATTCCTTTTCCTAAGCAACATTTCAGATAAAAAAAAAAAAAATCCAACACATGTATGAATCCTACCTTTTCCTTCACCAAACGACCCAACAGTTTTTCATTTGGTGTACTGAAAAAGAAACATGAAAGTAGTATTTGAGGGTGAAACAGAAAGTCTCTTAATTTTAAGATTTGCCTAAGCGTGTTGGATCCCCTAGAGCTGAGTTACACAGGCAGTTGGGAAGCAGCCTGTTGTGAGTGCAGAGAACTAAACTGAATGGGCAGTCAGAGCGCTTAAGCACTGAGCTAGCTCTCTAGTGCCCACTGAGTCACTACTGACAATACTTTTTATAGTAGAAAGGCACCTTTCTATTTGAGGTTCTCAAAGGATAATGAACACACTGTCAGCTGTATACCCTGCTTCTTTATTAAGACAAACATTTCAGGAAGCCACCTACAAGTGCACCTCCCCCAGCTACTTGGTGCACACACATACACACTGCTCCAACACTTAAAACCAGGCAGAGTTTAGGATTCTGCTGATCCAGAAACAGGAGGCAAACACTTTCCAATTATGTAAAATAAAATCTAGTGGGTTAGCATTAGAAGGTCTTGTCATTAAATAGTCTCCTTTCCTATTACCCCACAAAGGTTTGTAATACAACAACCAGTATATCCAAGTCTTTAAATAAACAAACATGGGCTTAGAGTCAAATATATTTTTTGAATAAAAAATATTAAAAGCAACCACCTTCTGCTTCCACATATCTCTTATGTACAGTCATGATAATTTAACTATTTTGACCAAGAAACTCTAAATAAAATGTATATTGACAGCAATTTTCTTTCTATTTTTACTATGCAATTTATTCCTAAACAATAAGGAATATGAATTATGTTTAGGTAACAAAATATGGAATATTGATAACATACAGACATTAGTATTTTATGCCCAGTCCTGTACAGGGTGATTTACAATGTTCTCTACCTTTTTATCATAGTGATTTTTAAAGTGAAGTAACATTATAAATAAAAATCACAGGCAAAACCCAGGTATGGTGGTGCACATCTTTAATCCCAGCACTTGGGAGGCAGAGGCAAGTAGATTTCTGAGTTCAGGGCCAGCCTTAGTAGTGAATTCCAAGACAGGCAAACAAAAACAGGAAAAACTCTTCACATTCTTTCTTGTTCTACTAGAGTCTTTCATAAGATAAGTTAGGCTTTATGCCCTCTATGGCCCTCCCCTCTCCTCTGTGTGTGCGTGTGTGTGTGATAATTTTGATTTTTGAGACAGGGTCTCTTTTCATAACCTTGGCTGTCCTGGATCTTATACAGACCAGGCCCCTGCCCCAAGTGCTGGGATTAAAGGTGTGTGCCACCATGCCTGGCCATAAAATTTTTTTTTGAAGATTCATTTACTTTTATTTTGTATGTATGACTGTTTTGCCTGTATGTACATATGTGTACTACATGAATACTTGGTGTCCTGTAAGGCCATGGATCCCCTAGAAGAGGAACTACAGATGGTTGTACACCATCTGTACTGGAAACCCAATCTGGATCCTATCAGAGCAGCAGGAGCTCCAGTCCTCCACCCCTCATATATGTAGGTATACAAATTATATATTATCTATGTTATGTATAGATTATTATCTACCTATCTCTCTATATAATGTATTTATTTGTTGTGTGTTCCTTTTTGCCTACATGTGTTCTGCAAGAACGGCAAGTATTTTTATCCACTGAGCCACCATTCCAGATCTCCTTTTCATTCATTTTGAGGCAAGGTCTAAGCTGCTCAGGCTGGCTCAGATCTTGTTCTGTGGTCCAGGCAAACTTTGAATTAGTAAAACTCTTGCCTCCTGAGCACATGGGATTACTGGCTTGTGCCACCAGGTTTGTCTTCCTACATTTGTCAAAGGGGAAAATATTTGTCAAAATAGAGGAAAAACCTAAAAAGTTATAGACAAAATTATTGAAGCACAGGCAAACAGTATTAAATGTAACATTTTAATTTTTATTATGTAAAATAGTATTATGCAAAATGTCAATGTTACTAAGAGTTATCAGCTAGGTGAAATACATTAATCATTACAGTTAAAGGAGAAAGTATCAGAGACCAACCTTAGATCTTCCTCATCGTCCATTTCCACTCCTGCTTCTCTAAGCATTGCCAAAGCCTCACAATACTCCAGTCTTAAAGTTGGCTCCAGGAACTTGAATGGCTCACATGGGAACTGTTTACTCACAGTATGAATTTCAGTCTGAAACCTGTGCGTTAAATGCTTTAGTTAATAAAATGTTAGTTAAATGTTTCTTCCACAAGAGGGCACTGTAAGCAATATACAATATCAGTCTTTGAACCAGTGACTGAACCAAGAAAAGTATTATCATACTGTTTAGAATTAACGTACTTAAAACATCTCAGTTTCATGCTTTAAAAAAAAAGTTACAGTAGCATTAAAGGATTAAAATTTTTATTTACAATAACTATCAGCTAACACTGTTAGAAACACAAAATACTCATTTTGTGAAGCATTAAAAAACCCGACTTTTTAATCCTTAAATACTTCTTATCCACGAGGGCACTAATGCAGGCTTGCTTTGTTCTTCCATTCCCACCATGCTTTGTAAGTTATTTAAAGAACACTACTTCTATTGTGATATCCCTAAGGTCCAATGCCTACCTTGAACATAGCAGGACAAGAAAAAAATGGTAACTGCAGAGACCTGTATTTCTGTTGTGAAGGATATGTTTTTTTCTGAGACCCTGATTAGACTCACACTTGTGGTTCGCTATGTCACTGTCTCAAATGTGATTTAAAGATATAAGCCACCATACCTGGCTCAGAGATTTTTTTTTTTTTTGCTAAAATATTTATGGATGAAATGACAGGAAACTTGCTTTAAATGGGGAAGGAAATGGGCATAACAAGAATTGGCTGTAGACTAGCAATGCTAATTTAAACATGTTTTAAAGCACAAGCTGGAGATATGCCTCAGTGGTTGAAAGCATTCTTCTCTTGAAGAGGACCCAAGTATAGTTCCTAGTACCCACATCAGGAGGCTTGTAGCCACCTGTAACTGTAGTGTAAGAGAAACTGACACCTTCTAAACTCTGAGGACACTTGTACTCACAACATATACACATAACGCCCCCCCATATGCATAATAAAAAGCAAAATCAGTCTTTACTCCCATATGAGATTCCAGGTGTGTGTCACACCTGGCACAGTCACTGATTTGGAAATGACTGCTGCTTTGACTGTTCTACTCTCTGAGACTCTGCCAGGCCCACCCCAACAGTTGACAGGTTCCATCTGCATACTGTCCTGCATCATAAACATAAGTGGGATACATCACAAGCCTGACAGTCCAAATTATAAGAGACAGAATAACAAACAGTTTCTAAATGAGCTATAAACTTAATAGAAGGCTGATTTTCAAATTGTTGCCTCCATGACCCCTCCCCAAGCCAAAGAAACAAAACAAAAAACTGCCAATTGTTTTGAAATTAAGGCCATTTCAGGATATTAAATAATTTTAACCTTTCTTGAAGTCCTTTGAATATTTGCACCAAAGTGTCAGCAATCTCTTCTACAACTTCATGGTAATGATAATTAAAGGCCATTTCAATATCCAAACCAACAAATTCAGTCAGATGTCTATGGGTATTGGAGTCTTCAGCTCTGAACACTGTTAAGTTAACCAAAGAAAAACAGCACAATATTTTAAGTCTTGGGTAAGTGAGGACTTAAGTGCAGATTTCTATTTGGTAGTGCCCAAGTGATACTGTTTTCCCACCCCACAGAGCGAGATGGAGCACTGATGAGCCATCTGTTCCAGCATTCTTCTAGACAGCAAGTTCATTACAAACTCCCAAGTCATAGAGAAAAGCAGAACTAAATGCAAATTAATAAGAGGCTCTTGAGAACCCCCAGGGAATGCAAGATCCTGAGGCACCACCTCAATAATTAAAGCTAGACTCAATTATGACCAATATAGTGAGTTTGTCTCCATTTTATTAAGATATGGCTCAAGCAAAATGAAACTGCATAAAGGAAGTAACATTATACACTTTCCAGCAACTCCTAGCCCAGCTCCTGTGCTCTGCATCTCCCTGCAGTCCTTCTGACTAGCTTGGCTCATCTTTCACTCGACTGCCACATCAAGATTCCTGTAACACAGCCCTGCTTGGGACACTTACAAGGACTCCCAAAAGATTACTAGAACAAGACACAAAATGACAAAAGTCTGAAACCTTTATACTTTGCAATTTAATCTTAACCTATCCTTCTATTTTCTAACCACTCTTATTTCTGTTTTCTCTGGTACTCTGTACTTTTTACCCATCCTGGTCCCTCTGACTAGAAGAACATCTCAGTTTTTATATATCCTACTACATCCTTAAAGCCCACTGTAGTCTGAATTTTCTTTCACAGAGATTCCAGCAAACAATATTTCTACACTCACTGATAATTTTACAGCACATTCTAATTCTTCTTTTACTTCTGAGACAGGGTCTCAACTCAGTAGCCCTAGGTGAGTGGAACTCAGGATGATTCTCCTGCCTCAGCCTCCTGAGTGCAGGGTTACAGGCATGACCCACCACATGACTCCCTGACACAGACTTAAAGGTGATGTCATTTGGATATATAATCATGGGATTATTTTCCAATTCATTTGCTTGTTCTCCGTGACTTATCTATGGCATATCTATACAAGAAGTGGGCATAACATGATATCTTTTTACTCAAGGCATGGTCTGTAAACTAGGAGTAGCAGCAGTTATCTGGGTGTTTGTAAGCCCAGCCTCGGGTTTTACCTGAGGATCCATCAGAACCTGCACCTTACCAAGATCCCCATCAGCATTACATGAGTGCTGTTGATTCTTCTAAAAACATGGCAGCCAGCATAAGAATATATATGCAATAAATGTCTGGCAAATAACTCCTTAATAATTTCATAAAATTAAACATTTAATCTTTGTCCTAATTTCTCTAGTAGCAAAAAAGTTTAAGCTTTGTTCAGCTATCAAAAATTGTATACTGTATGGCTGTGCATCATGTTTGTGCAGTGCCCACAAAGGCTAGAAGCAGGCATCAAATCCCCTGTAACTGGAATCCTAGTTGGTTGTTGGATGGCTCAGCAGTTCAGAGCACTGGCTTTTCTTCCAGAGGACCTAGGTTTGATTCCCAGTACTTGCACGAGAACTCATTGAGATTCATCTGCCTGAGTCCTGGAATTAAAGGTATATATCACCAAGCATGCATGGCTGGTCCTCAAAGCATGAACTTTTAAGATGAGGCATTGTCAATGACACATGCGCACACGTTTTCATTTCTATCGTAAAGTTCAGTTCAGTATTTTTTTCCTTTCGTTTTTTTGTGAAAATGAATGGAGAGCCCTACACATACTAAGAAATGTTCTACCACTGAGCCAGCCACATCCCCTGCTCTTAGATTCTTTTTTTATTTTTTATTTTTTGTTTTTTTTTGAGACAGGGTTTCTCTGTATAGCCCTGGCTATCCTGGAACTCACTCTATAGACTCAGAAATCTGCCTGCCTCTGCCTCCCAAGTGCTGGGATTAAAGGCATGTGCCACCACCACCCGGTTCCCTGCTCTTAGATTCTAGTGTTTACTCAGCATATAAAAGGATTTAAGCTTTTAAAGTATCTAAATTCATAACTACTCTAAAGTTAATGGACTTAATACAATTATTTAACTCAACATAATCACACAATTAATAAACATATAAGTCAGGCAGTGGTGGCGCACACCTTTAATCCCAGCACTTGGGAGGCAGAGGCAGGAGGATTTCTCAGTTTGAAGCCAGCCTGGTCTACAGAGTGAGTTCCAGGACAGCCAGGGCTACACAGAGAAACCCTGTCTCGAAAAACAAAAAACAAAACAAAAAAACTATATATATATATATATATATTTTAATGGCAATATCTTACCTGGTCCAATGCAGAAAACCTTCTCAAAATCAGCACAGATGCACATCTGCTTATACAGTTGTGGAGACTGAGCAAGGTAGGCATTATTTTTAAAATAGGACACAGTAAAAACGTTGGCTCCTCCTTCACTGGCAGCTGAAATATAAATATTTGCATTATCATAATCAACTATATGTTAAGTCATGTAAATTCTTAAAAGAAAAAGTAGTTCACTTAGAGAAAAAGGAAAACCTAGAAAATTGAGAATTACAGATAAATGTTTCCTTTCCTGAATGCATTTTATATCTATTACTTTAAGGCTATAAAAACCTAAATGAATAAATAGAAGGAAAAAAGATATTCTTATTCCCTTCCATCCTTTTTTCTGAGACAGGATCTCATCATGTAAGGCTACTGTCTTAATTATTTTTCTAACAGCTATAAACAATTTCCTTTTGGAAAGGGGTTCTCTGCATTTCCCTGGCTGTCTTGGCACTCACTCAGCAGACCAGGCTGGTCTTGAACTCAGAGGTCCACCTGCCTTTGCCTCCCGAGCAGGGGGAATAAAGGTGTGTGCCACCACGTTTGTCTGGCATTTTAATTTTTTTTTTTTTTTCGATTCAGGGTTTCTCTGTTTAGCCCTGGCTGTCCTGGAACTCACTCTGTAGACCGTCTCTCCAGCCCCATGAATGATAGTCTTTAAAAATATTTATTGACTTAGTGTATATGCTCGCCTGTGGGGCCACAGGACAGCTTATGAAAGTTGGTTCTCTCCTCTTCTCCTTGTACTATGTGTCCTGGGGACTGAACTCACACTGTTAGGCCTGGTGGCAGTGGCAAGCCTCTTTACTCATTGAACCATCACACACTGGCCCTGAAATGATTTTTCTCCCTTTCGAGAAAAGCTCTCATTACGTAGCTCTGGTTAACCTCAAACTCACAAAGATCTACCTGCCTCTGGATCCAGAATGTTGGGATCAAAGGTGTTTTGCCACCAGACCAGCTAGAATGCTATTTGTAATACATCTTTTAAGTGTTATGTCAGCTCTTCCAAAAGGGTAAATGATCACAAGATTCTCATGCAAGAATGACATCAATAGGTATTTAGTGATTTTTACAATGCATTTTATATAAAACCAAATTGCAGTACAATTTTGACGTAAAGGAAATTTACATAGTAAAAATTTTTATTTATGGTCTAGTAGGAATTGTGCTGTGTTGGCTACTGTTTTATTTCCTCATAATTACCACAAAATGACTCTTGAGGAAGAATATGGAACACTGTAGACCATGGTATTACTGACCTTGAAATGGAATTAAACATTAAGGGACTCTTGGGATTACTCAGTTAAAAATTAACACAAGCAATGTCTAGGGAAAAGCAATTAATTTTTTTTAATTATAGGAAACATTATGAAACATACCTGAAATAATTTTAGGAGTTTGGATTTCCACAAAACCTTTGTTAATTAAAGTTTCTCGAAAGAGATGGCAGATGCCGGACTGGAGACGGAAGATGGCCTGACTAGTTGATGTCTGTAAGAGGGCATCAAAATCTACTTAAATCAACGTGGCACACCAAACTCTCACTAAGAGCAAGTTCTCAACAATTTTTAAGTCCAACAGTACTGGAGAAGATGGAACACACAACAACCCAAGCCAGAAGGTGATGAGACACATTGCAATCTAATGAAAACATATGACCACTGAGCCATTCCGACTAGTAATGCTTCCTGAGCAGATGGTCTAATTTGTAAGAATTCCATTTGAGAAAAATATTCAACTATTAATGAAACACCTTGCCTGTAGATCCTCATGGGGATTGTTTTTAGAAGCGATCCATTAAATGAGATGTATCAATATTTACATAGCATGCAAATACTCTCCTAAGGAAGAGTTTAGCATGGAGAAACAAATTACTGAAGACAACACAAATGTTCATCTTAATCATAACAAATTATATGCTAACTGTAGATAGCCATGCATTTGTTGAATTAAACTAAGAAAATCAATATAAAAAAGGCATAAGCAGCTTACAACTCTGGCCTACAGTGGCACATAAAACAGTAAGCAGCAGCCCTTTAAGAGCTTGCTATTGTCACCTTTTCTATTTTCTCTCATTTTTCTTCTTTACCTTCTCAATTACTCTGGCTTCCTTTGTTTACTTTCAGTCTCAATCAGGATTGATAGTGGCCAGAGCTCTCTATTAATTATCTGTGCTCCAATCAAAAGAAGTGGCTTCTTAGCATTAAGTCTTGCCTAACATTAAAGAAAAAAATGTTATAACCAGGTAGGTGTTTGGTAAAATACCCACCCTCAAACCACACCAGGGTGGTCACTGAGTTGGTATCGAGGCATTTCAATGAATTGTTCCATGGCCAGTCACAGCTCACTGCTTAGGCACACACAGCACTCTGACGCAGACACTAAGGACCAGGTCTCCTCTTTTCATCTCCTTTATAGAAAAAGAGAAGACCTGTGCTTATTTTTGCTTGTGTGTATGTTTGTTTTTCAAGACAGGGTTTCTCTGTGTAGTCCTGGCCATTCTGGAACTTGCTCTGTAGACTAGCTGGCCTTGAACTCACAGAGATCCTTTGCCTCTTGAGTGCTGGGATTAAAGACTTGTGCTACCACCACCACCCGTTTGGGGGAGGGTGTTATTTTTTATATTTTATTCTCTGTGTTTGTATCTGCGAGGTCAAAGAATAACTTACACAAGTTGGCTTTCGTTTTCTACCACATGGGAACTTGGTATGGAACATCAATCAGGCTTAGTTGGAAGTGCCTTTATACCTTGAGCCATCTTGCCGTCTCAAAATGGGGCACATTTAAGCAATGTTACTTTATAATTCAAATTCAAAGATATAAATCAATGATTTCTCACAAAATAAATATCCTAAAATCCTCCATAATCTGTTTAATTATTCACTTTAAAGACATTAACATTTAAACTCTAGAGGATGTGTGATTCTATTTATTTACATTCATTTATTTACTTTTTGTATCAAGTGACTTAAAGAAACACCAGTTCACCCAATCACCACAAATTGTGTACCCTTCTGTTTTCAAAACCTAGTAACCTATACATCAAAGAGGTATGTCATTATATTGCTACAAATAGGAGACTCAATTCACTTTAGTGAATATACTCTGTAAGGAACACTAGTACACTTCATCGCTATTTATTTCTTTTAGCAAGCATAATTAAAATTAGTATTTTTAAAAAGCAAATTTTAAAACAAGATCAAAAAACAAAAAGTAAATATACCACATACTAAACCACTATTTTTGGTTTCCTGATTATATCATATCAACAAATCTGTCAATGTGTGTGGAAAATGGACCGTGTTATATAAGAACAAACACTTCCCTGCCCCATTAGGTTCCTCAAGGCACTTGGTGGCTGCTAGAAAAACAGGTACCTATTTTATTAAAAAGCAGGAACTGGGGCTATAGCTCATTGTCTAGCATGCTAACATATTCAAAATCCTGTGCTCAATTTGTATTACATAAGAAGAAAACTAAAAGGAAGAAAGCAGGAGTGTAGCTCAGCAGTAGAGTTCTTGCCCAACATGCACAAGACCCTGGGTTTAACCTCTTAACACAAGAAAACCAAACCAACTTCCACCCCACCCCGCAAAAAAACCAAAAAACCAAGACACTGTGAACAGAGTTACTTAGATGATGATTCCAGCATGTCCCACTTCCTACTTAACTCCTTTATGACAGAGGGTATTCTCCAGCAGATTCTACCTTAGAAATGGCTTGTGATGATTCTAGCAGTGCACACCTGTGATACCAGTTCTCAGGCTGAGGTAGGAGGACTGCCACTGAGGGGGTGGAGACTGAGGATTGCCACAATGAAGAATAAGGTTTGTAAGAAGAGTTAATCAGAACTTCTATTTTGGAAATATGTTTTTATTTTTTGGTTTTTTTCGAGACAGGGACAGCCCTGGCTGTCCTGGAACTTACTCTGTAGACCAGGCTGGCCTCAAACATCAGAAATCCACCTGCCTCTGCCTCCCAAGTGCTGGGATTAAAGGCGTGCGCCACCACTGCCTGGCTTATGGTGTTTTTAAACTTCAGTCCTATCTCCAGAGTATCTCAATATGTACATGCACATACTCCTAAATCTGAAAAGATTTCAAAATATTTCCAGTTCCAAGCACTACATACAAAAGACATTCATTCTGTCATAAAAAACTGGACAGAAAGCTATTTCTAAAATATACCTTTTTTTTTCTTCCAAATGAGCTTTTTTTTTTTTTTTAAAAAAAAATCAGGCTGATGTAGAATTTATAATCAAGTAACCTCTATGATTAAAAACTAAAACAAAAAAACAACCTGGAATCACTGTAAACTGCAATTATATTAGCATACTAAGGGGACTTCAGCAGAGCTCAAGCTAAATCCCAGTCAAGACTCTCTCGGACGCAGGTACTACAGCATATGATAAAGGTACTGCAGACTGAGAATGGGTGGGTTTGCAACAAAACAGGCTCAGGCATCCCTAAACATTAATTCAGGCCAACAGTTACCACACATCCAGGACACTCCCTGAACTACCTCAGACCATCTGAAACTATGTTTAAAATGCAATAGACTATGGCAACCATCCACTTTTGGTTCTTATAGCACTGCCAATGTTCTCTGTGCTGCTCGCATAAATCGGAATTATTTCAACTTGTTCCTGCCTCCACTCATTTCTGTCATGGTGGATTTCACTTATATTACCATTATTTCCCTTTAAATGACACCTTAAATGGTGTATCCTTAGCAATATCATCTATGAACACATGAATTTAATTTGCAAGTTAAATCATATTAGCTATTAAAATAGAAAGTATGCATCTGTTTAACACCCAGAAACCACTGTATATTTCCAGTTTTAGAAAAATATTGCAAAATTGAAATGTCATAAATTTTAATATGCTGGTATGCAAACTATATTGCCAAGAAAATCTTTTGTTTTCAAAGGGTGTAAAAATTCTTTTGAGATACAGATTTTTTTATTCTCTACTTGAAAAAGAAGACA
>NW_021604666.1:1844002-1845771 GCF_004785775.1 Grammomys surdaster | reverse complement strand
TCCTCTTCTGGTGTGTCTGAGGATAGCTACAATGTACTCATATACATAAAATAAATAAATTCTTTTAAAAAGGGGGGGGAATACATTTAAAAAATTTTTTAAGACTTATTTTATGTATATAAGTGTTTTGTATAAATGTCTGTATGTACACCATGTGCATGCCCATTGTCCTCAGATCAGAGGTCAGAAGAGGCCATTATTAGATCCTCTGAAACTGGACTTGTGCTTCCATGACATTGCTTGGAAACAAACCTGAGCCCTTGGCAAGAGAAGCAAGTGCTCTTAACTGCTGTGCCATCTCTCCAGCCCCCCACCTCTAAAAATGTATTTATTAATATTTGTTTTAACTAAAAATTTATGTATATGGGTGTTTTGCCTGCATGTATGCCACGTGGTTTCAGTGCCCAGGGAGGTCTACAGGAGCATGTTGGATCCCTTGGAATTGGAGTTACAGTCAGTTACAAGCTGTCATGTGGGTGCTGGGAAACCACAGTGCAAGAACAATAAGCACCCTTAACCACTAAGCCATCTTTCCAGCTCTCGCCTAAAATAAAACAACATAGTGTGGGAAGGCAGGTACCTGCCACGATGCATGTGGCAGTCACGGGATGACATTTAAGAGTTGATTGTCTCCTTTTATCATGTGGGTTCCTGGGACTAATCTCAGGTCATAGTGCTTGGTGGCAAGTACCTACAACACTGATGAACCAACTTGCTAGCTCCATGAATGTTAGGATGATAAAGCCATTTTGATTCTCAGAAAAGTCTGAGTTAAATGCCTTTTTCTGTAAGAGCACTCACCCAGCTCCTATTATGGATCACTGTGGCAGTTCATTTCACCCTCCAAGGATGGCAGGGTATTTGTGAGCCTCTGTGGAAGGGTTGCACTTAAATCAGTATCTCTCTTTGATTTCTCCTTATTCTTAGGTACAGATAAAAGTTGCCAAAAATAGTAAATACTTATATTTCCTCTTGGGGATTCATTCTGTAAATAACAATGTTCCCTAAATAGAAATATATTACTTTAGTTAGTGTAACACTACAACTTATTTCACAAAACCTCTTACGGTTTTATGTGTAGAAGTGCTGTGCCTGCATGTTTATCTAACATCCCATTCACATAATGCTCTTGGGAGCCCAAAAAGAGCACCAGATCCCCTGAAACTGGAAGTTACAGGACTGTTACAAGTTGTGGCCTGCCATGTGTGTGCTGGGAACCGAACTCAGGACCTCTGGAAGAGCAGTCAGAGCTCTTATCCACTGTGTCATCTCTCCAGTCCACAATTTATTTGTTGGTTTTTTTTTTTAATTGACCTCCCTGCACTAAAACATTTATGCTCATGTTACCAGTTTCATATAAACACTGGAATATACAGCATATACCTGCTCTTAGGTATGAGGTAGAAGTTCTTAGGTAAAGAACTCTTGGGTATTTTTAGGAGATTAGACCATTGTGTGAGGTCTTAGTGCAGTCGTACCTCCCTGGGGTTGTCAGGTTATCATATAAATTGAACTATTTTAAAAAGCATATCACATTTAAGCTCTGGATATAGCTAGGTCGGTTGAGTACCTACCCAGCATGTTATGAGGACCTAGATTCAATCCCCAGCACAACTGGATGTAAAACTTGAGAAGTAAAAGCAAGAGGATCAGAAGTTCAAGTTGTCTCCAACTATACAGAAAGTTCAAGGTTAGCCTGAAATGCCTGAGGCTTTGTCTCAAATACATACATACATACATACATACATACATACATACATACATACATA
>NW_021604666.1:1794419-1843992 GCF_004785775.1 Grammomys surdaster | reverse complement strand
ATACATACATACATACATACATACATACATACATACATACATACATACAGGAGTCTGATGAGATGGCTCAGTCAGAAGAGATGCTTGCTGCTAATCCTGATGACCTGAGTTTGATCCCTGGAAACTACATGGTGTAAGGAGAGAACCAACCCCCACAAGCTGTCCTCTGACTTTCACATGTGTTCCATGGCACGTCTCCCTTCCACAAAATATATAAAATGGCCCATGCAATTGTTAAGGACAAGGGTTTGGCTTACTAGTACATAGAAAGGCAAATGGATGTGGAGATCTGCTTAGAATCACAGAACTATGGAGCTAGATACAGGAGTAAGCTGGTTAGGGAGACCAGCCTCAAACAGTGAATTCTGCATTCAGTCAGAGACCCTGCCTCAATATGTAAAGTGAAGAGTGGTCCAGAAGAACCTGGGCAACCAACTCAGGCCCCAACACACAGATGCACAAAGGGCACAGACACTCTCACACACATGTATCTTTACACACATAACTCCATATAGGGGAATATACACATACATACATGCAAACCACAAACACATGAAAAAAGGTGTTTATAAGGGGCAGACAAACAACATGATTTAAATAAAGGCACAATACTTCTTGGTGGTATGGGACAACAAAAAAGGCACATAACCTACTTAGTATTTTAGCCAACATGGGCCTAGGACTGCTAGGATCTCCAACTTTTCAAGAAAAGTCATTTGGATGTTAGTATGAAAACCTCATCCTTCTTTTCCTCCCTCAGACCACAATACTTGACACAAGTCACGTAAATATTAAATTACTCAAACTCATTTTTCTTTCATTTGTTTTTGAGCTAGGGTCTCATTACTGTAGTTAAGACTAGCCTCTAATTTCCTATGTAATCTAAGTACACTTTGATTTTTTACTGCCTCAGTCTCTTGAATGTTGGGATCACTGGCACACACAACCAAGCCTGATCACATCCTGGGTTCAAGTGATCTGTCTCAGCCTCTTAAATATCTGAGATCACAGGCCTGTGCCATTGCACTCAGCAAAACTCCCATTATTCAATGGTGGCAATGCTTTTAAATTAAAACACCAACACCACTAACATAATTTTTTTGGGACAACCTATAGCATAAGCCAGTAACAACGTTCAACAAATAGTATGAGCAAACACATTCTATCTAACTCTTATGCCCAAAATACAGGGAAAAAAAAAAACCTAAGCTTTCTAGGCAGTACGAGGTCACTTTTTCCAACATTAATTAAAATGGAGATTAAAAAAAAAAAGACAGAAAGCCAATAGAAGAAATGCAAAGTGTACTACAAGGGGACACTCACAACTTCAGAAGAATCAAAGTCAGAAAGAACTTGGGGGAGCAAAGAAACTGAGCATGAGACAGACTACTTAAGGAGGAAGATGTGGTCAAACATTAAGAAAGAAAGATGACAAACCAATGATGAAACCACTGAACTCTTTCACTTCAACCAAACCAAAAGGGAAATAGAAGCCCCATGAGACGGCAGTGTAAGCCACGAAGGACAGTGACTTGCTTCTTCATAACAACACCTGTCCCTACCTGGCTGCACTAAATTGTAAGCAATTTCTTTCACATCTTGTAGCGATTTAATGGTTGCAGTTCCACTTGCTGACTAACCTATCTAAAACAGACACCACCTGGAATCCACCCAAGGTTTTCATAATCATCTGTTGTTGTCAATCAAAGCAAGTCAGCATCCTGTGGGCATCCTACTACTTACCTGCTCCTGTTACTGGCAGCTCTTTCTGTGGGAATGGTCACTCAGAGAGGTATGCTATATCTTGCTTCATGATACTTACACATTAGGCACGTGGCAATTAGCTTTATGCTATCTCCACCCATTTCAATGTTGGCATAATCATATCAACAAACAAATGAGGCATACCCTAAGGTCAATGACTCTGTTGTCTAATCTTGTATCTTGGTTAACGGTAGCTCTTCCGTCCTTAAAACAAAAAAAAAAAAAAAAAAAAAAAAAGAAGGGTGGGAGGGGATGAGAAAAACAGATTTTACCAGTATTTTGAAGTACACAAGCACATATACACCCCACTCTAAGAAATAATGTTCCCTTTTAGTGAGAGATGTGTTAATAATGTACATGGAAATCACGAAGCCAAGATAATGAACAGAATAAAAAGAAAGCCAGGGAGAAGTTGGTGTTAGAAGACAGAATTGATGCTGGGTATGGTATGGAATGCCTCAATGCTAGCACTTGGGAAGCAGAGGCAGGTGGATCTGAGTCTGAGGCTAGTTAGAACTCACAGTGAGACTCTGTCTCAAATATAGCCCCTCCCCCCAACCAACAAAAGAGAAAAAGGAGTGAAGGGGAGGGAGACTTAGACTAGATATGTCTCAGTGGGTAAAGCATGTTATAAAGGATGAATACTGAACTTCAAATCCCAATTATCACTGGTGGTAATACATGGAGGTAGCTAGACTAGCTTAATCAGTGCGCTCTAGGTTCAAAGTGAGATACCCTGTCTTAATATAAAAGGTGAAGAGTGGCTAAGGAAGACAGACAGACATTATCAACCTCTGGCATCCAGTATGCACCCACATATGTACCCACATACATATATACACACATGCATACACATACACACCCAGCCACCCACACAAAGACAGAGAGAAGGTAAATGAGAAAGAAGCTATAAGCGCTACTGTTTTCTTTTCCGTCTCCAAAGCTGCTCACTAGTGGGGCACCAGAACAACTACCAAAGGTCCCCTAAGACTTTAGGGAATCCCTGGAATCACTCTCAAACCCCCTCCCTTTCTGAGGGTGAGACAGTGTTTCTCTGTGTAGCCTCAGCTGTTCTAGAACTTGCTCTTGTAGGTTAGTCTCAAACTCAGAGATATACCTGCCTCTGCCTCGAATTAAAGGCATGTTCTGCACCACATGTGGCTAAATCTCTTTTTCTTACAATACTTCTCATTCTTACTCATGAATGTATTAAGAATTTGTAAAAGCTGTATGATTGGTAACTTCTCAACACTATGAATTAAAAAACTATGTGAGAACATAGATGTATACAGTCAGTTTTTATACACTTTGTCCATATTTAACATGACATCACACTTGTAACAGGAAAGTTTTGTTTTGGAAAACATAAAGTATGTTTTGGACACTTACTTTTTATCTAAAATATATTCAAGCATGCAATATTTTACTGACAAACATCAATAAAACAAAAGCTTATGGGTTATCTTTTATATTTTTAAGAAAATAAAAAAGGGCTTTTTTCCTTTTGGATTCTGGGACTCTTGCCTGCTAGATAAACCTCTACCACTGAACTGCATCCCTAGCAGTAAAACAGATCAGGACACCAAAAACTTCTAGAGATACGCTGGTGTAAGAGCAATGTAATTGAATACTAGATTAACCCTCTCCCACTGAGCTAAATCCCAGCCCCTCTAAGTTTAAGAACAGAACTCAAATCAATTTCCAAATACACTTAATATAATCAATGTTACAGACTACCCAGAGCAAGCACATACTATGACATAAACTTTACCTCTTCTCCTTCCACTTCAGGCCGAATGGCATCATCCAGCTGCAAGGGCAGCCGAGGTTCAGCCAAGCTAATCACATAAATCTGAAATTGAGAAATTGCCAAAAGTATTAAGGAGTCAACAAAACCTGATAAATCTTGTTTAAAGACAATCTACATGAACTGATGTTTGCATACATCTTTAATTTAAACTACTTGGTGAAATAAAATAAGGTAATATCTGTTTAAAAATAAATTATTTATTTTTATTATGTGCATTTGTGTTTTGCCTGCATATATGTCTGAGGGAGGGAGTCCAGTTCTCTGGAAAGTGAGTTACAAACAGTTGTAAGCTGCCATGTGGGTGCTGGGGATTGAATCAGGGACCTTCCACATCAGTCATTAATCAACTGCCCCTGAGCCATTTCTCCAGCCCGGGTAATATCCATTTTTAATCTATGTAACAGAGATGATATTGTTGGCTTTTTAGATTGTTTGAAGTCAACGAATATTTTATAAATCCTAGGTATGCACCAATGTAATAAACAAAAGCTGTAATTAAGGAAATCAATTCCAAAGCTTCAATTAAAACAAGTCTGCCACAAGAACCAAAGCATTAACATAGGAGTTGCTATTACTGTTAGCAGTACTCAGCCATTCCCCACCACTATGACCAGCCAGGCTACACCCACCTTCCTTTCTTTATTCTTTGTCTCCATTAACTGTCTCCTTTCATCAAACATCACATTTCTCTTCCTGCTCTTCTGGTCGGGAGCTGCCTCACAGGGGATGTTCTTTTATGCTGTCAAAGTCCCTCAATACTCACATATACTAATTTTACAGTTTAGTGATAAAAATAGTGAGTTTATAAGTAAGGTAAGGTTTCCTGAACACCCTTAAAAACATATTACCTATCACTTACACCCCGTGAATCACAAAAGGGAATTTCCTTTATTTAGTTAAGTCAGGAAAAGAAGCTGTATTTCTGAGAGAGGGAAGAAACTATTCCTTGTCTTGAAAACTTCTTAAGCAAACATTCATTCATTTATGTATATATTCTCTCAATTTGTAGATTACACTTGGCATTCAAAGAAAGTGTCAGAAGGCTTTACTCTAAAGTAGAATTATCCATCATGGTTCCCTACACTCAAGTTTTAGGCTTCCTTTGGTTAACACAATCTTGACCTTCAAATCCCAAGTTGAAGAACCCAAGTACTACGACTTTCATAACCAGTGGAAGGAAATTCACCCTCTCCTTCATTGGGTCTGAGTTCACATAGTACTTGGCACAAAATATATACAAGCAGTAACTGTTGAATATATAAGAATGAGGGACAGTCAATAGCTTATGATACAATTTAAATTTGTTGTAAAATACTTTATTATAATATTATTAATATATAAAATGTTATATTATTTATGATGAAACTTGTAAGTTTCTAAGACTTAAATATTTATTATTAATACTTCTAATGTAAGATATGTGCTCTGCCATTGAGGTAGGCCCCTCCCAGTAAAAATCAAAAAAGTATGTGTTTTATTTATTTACTTATTTATTTATCTATCTATTTATTTATTTTATGTATGTAGTACACTATAGCTGTCTTCAGACACACCAGAAGAGGGCATCAGACACCATTACAGATGGTTGTAAGCCACCATGTGGTTGCTGGGAATTGAACTCAGGACCTCTGGAAGAGCAGTCAGTGCTCTTGACCACTGAGCCATCACACCAGCCACCCTTATTTAAAAAAAAAAAAAATCATTACATTTTCCTTAGTAGAGTACTGAAAACACATCAGTTGGAAGATAGTGGTGATATATCCTTTTTGTCAATATAAATGGATTTCTTTAGTAGACTCAACAAAAACCAAAGCAATGTGTCTGATCAGCTCAGCAAAATACAAGATTTTGAGTTCTATGACAATTAACTCCTATTAAATTTAACTTCATTCCCAAATCGGTGGGTATAGATGTCCTGAACTCTCAACCAGTCATTCTCACTCATGCTCTGAAGCACTCTACTACTTCCTTCTGTGGGAAGGGGTCTTTGTGTACATGTTCTTTCTGAGAGAGGGAAGAAACTATTCCTTGTCTTGAAAACTTAAGCAAACATTCATTCATTTATGTATATGAATGTACACATATATATGAGAATTTATGCTCACATGATAGGACAAAGGTGGAGGCCAAAGAACCATTTTATGAGTTGGTTCTCTCTTTGTATTAAGTGGGTCCCACAGCACAAAACTAACTGATTCTGTGATTAATGTAAACCTCAGAATTTTACATCAACTTGTTGTTGTTGTTTAGTTTTTCCCTGAGACAGGGTCTCACTAGGTAGATCAAGCTCACAGATATCTGCCTACTTCTTGCCTCCCAGTTGCTTTGATTAAAGGTATATACCAATATGCCCAGCTACAACTATTAAGAACATAAAGATCTGTCATAAAATGGTCAAAGAATCCCTCAAATCTATATATAATTTTATCTGTGTCTCTCTTATTCTTTCTTTTCTTATGGGTCAAATGCAGGGTACCATGCATGAAGCTGTATCTCCAGCCCTTATATTACAAAATGAGTTAGTTACCTTCTGGACGTGCAACTCAACATCCTGCTGTGTACAGCTTCCAATTTTCTGATTTACTTTTCTCACAACACCTTCTACATCAATAATACTTTCTTTGTTGATGCTGTCAAGAGAAAAAAAATCCTCAACGTTAATAATCTCATTAGAGGTGTCAGAATTCATTTGATATTTAAGCAGCAGAATATGTCAAGCCATTCTTTAATACAGGAGACAGTTTCAATAAAGCCAGCCTCTTCGATCTACTGCAAACAAGCTATTTCGCAGTATACTTTGTGAGACTTGTTTAAAGAGATGACTTTTTAAAAAGATGCCACAGTTTAGTAACCATTTATAAGATACTTGGGAACATAAAAGGCAATAGGACAAAGTGAACTGTGAAATGTAGTAAAGTCTTTGAATTATTAAAAAACCCTTTCCTTCTTATACTTGAGATTCACTAAGATCAGCATTTCCTATAATAAGAAACACTGGCTTCAATAAATGCAATTACTGTTATGTAATGGAATTAAATAATAGAAGAAGGTCAACCAAAAAGTGTTTCAAGCACTAAGGTTATTAGGGTGCTTCTTTGCAATTACAGTTTCATTGCCTAAGTTTTTTTTTTTCTCTCTTTGCCCCTGGACTGTGACTGATAACCTGGTCGTGCACTCACACTTAAGAAATGCTTGTGTGATACTTGTATTTGGTGAAAAATGTAAGATTTAGTGTTCATGGAAAAGTTCCTTTCATTCTGATACAGAATTGCATCTTCAGTAGTTGAGATGTTATTAGACACCCTAGAAACCACACACTGCCACCTTTACACCAGAAAACCACAGGAAGCTACAAGGTAATCTATAATGGGTTGGAAAGCCTAGGCTATACTGACTAGGATTCTGTCACCAACTACCTTTTAAAAAAGAACTAACAAATCAGGCAGTAGTGGTGTATGCCTTTAATATCAGCACTTTGGAGGCAAAAGCATTAGGATCTTTGAGGTCAGCCTGGTCTCAGATTGAGTTCAAGTAAAGCCAGAGCTATACAGAAACTCTGTTCCAAAAAAGAATTAAGTACTTGTAGCTTTTCTCTCTCGAGTATCCTATACTACAGCTATCACTGAATACCTAGCTAAAAAAAAAAAAAAAAATCGTAATTTGTAATTAAAAAGTAGGTGGTACCTGTAACCCGGAAGGATCAGGTTTACCGATCCGTTTACTACAAAGAGCATTTCCCAACCCTGGCACTGTAGTGTCGGTCTATCTTCTAACAGCTGCCTCTCTGCATGCATGAGCATACCCGCTGCCTGAAGAGACATCCAGGGCTTGTTTCACATGTCTCCAGAAGGAAAAATTTTTCCTCACTCATCAATGTAATATACTGGCGACCAACCCTACTCCAACTAGAGCACCAATCTTCCTGTTGTCCATAAGCTCATGGCTCTTTGGTTTTACATCCCATATAGAGGCCTCTGATAATCCTCTCAATCTTCTGTCAGCAGGGAGTCTTTTTCAAAGCCACTTAAGTTAAACATGCTCCCCAAATCCCTTTGAGATAGGGTTTCATTATATTGGCCTGGCTGGCCTAGAATTTATGTAACCATGGTTGGCCTCAAATTCAAGAGATCTCCCAGCCTCCTGAGTACTGGAATTAAAGGTGTGTTACACCATGCCCAGTAACATTGCTTTAAAAAAGAAAAAAAAAAAATCACAATGACTTAATTGTGTGTATGTATGTGTGTGTATGTGCGTGCGAGCACACACACATGTAAACCAGTAGGAAGCTGCCGTGTATGTCTGTCTCTACATATGGTGTACAGACATACACGCAGGCACACACTAAAACACACGATAAAATAAAGCTCTACCTCGATCAGTGAGCTTGGCATTCTAGCTTCTCACCTGACTTTGCAAGGTCACTAAATAAACTGCCGCAATTTCACTACTCTGAGTCTCCAGTGATTTATTGCAAAGATGTTGTTTTGGGCACAGTGGCTCAAAGTTGTTCTGAGAATGTATGTTTGTTGACATGAACATAGCCATGTCAAGGACCCCCAAACCTCAGACTCATGGGAAAATGGTAGTTTTCCTCTGGACCATGTGCAGATGATGACAGGTGCAGAAAATGTTCCCCACAGCTTACTCCCCACTAGACACTTACTGCCTCAGGACTGCTCCCTACAGAGACTACTCCTACTAAGATTAGCTAAACCTGTCTCCTTAATCCAGCTGTATACTATAAACCTTGATTAAATTGCATGCAATAACCTGCCTTTCTGTTTACCTCTATAAAATAAACATGTTGAACTACCAAGGTGCTCAGATTCAGACGACAACTTGGGGAAATCAGTTCTTCAATCTGACCATGTGGGTACAAGGGATCAAATTTGTCAGGCTTGGCAGCAAGTACCTTTCCTTGCCAGACTACTTTGCTGGCCCAATCTCTCCACTCTTTGTATTTATTTTTTAAGATTCACATGTGTATGATGAGTGTTTTGACTGTATGTATATACAGGTACCATGTGCTTCCCTGGTGCCTACGGAGGCTAGAGGAGGCTGAGTTACAGATGTCTGTGAATGGCCATGTTGTGAGAACTGAATTTGGGTCCTCTGTAGAGCAAGTACTCTTATCTACTGAGAAATCTAGTTTCACACTAGTTTCCTTACAGAAAAATACCGAAATGTGAATGTGATGGTTTGTATATGCTTGGGCTAGGAAGTGGCACTATTAGGAGGTGTGGCCTTGTTGGAGTAGGTGTGTCACTGTAGGTGTGGGCTTTAAGACCCTCATCCTAGCTGCTTGGAAGCCAGTATTCCGCTACCAGCCTTCAGATGCAGATGTAGAACTCTCCACTCCTCCTGCACCATGCCTGCCTGGATGCTGCCATTTTTTCCTGCCTTGATAATGGACTGAACCTTTGAACCTGTAAGCCAGCCCTAATTAAATGTTGTCCTTTATAAGATTTGCCTTGGTCATGGTGTCTGTTCACAGCAGTAAAACCCTAACTAAGACAGTAGGCAAAGATCCTCTACTTAGGACTGGTGGGAGACTCCCTTATTAGTACCAGATGTTAGGTTTCAAACCTGAGACAATTGGATGAGGTGCCTATTTAACATGTCAAAGGGGACCTGGAGGCCAGGTTCTCCCTGTATTCCTCAGTCTCTACCAGTTACAAGGCCACCCTGGCTGGCACACCACACCTCTTACTCTGAACTCTTCAGCCCAGGGGGTTAGGCTTCTCTTTCCTATATAATCCAACATTTTGGTTACTGGCCTTCTTTGTACCTTTGGGCCTCTTAGCTGCCGCAACAGTCCCCCCGCCCCCCACCCCTCACCCCCAGCACAACTCAGTCTGGTCATGTCCATTCTGGACTATCCCAGATGTCCCTGCCTCTGGATATGCTCTCCCACATGTCTATAGGAAACCTTCTCTTCCAACACATCTAGAAACAGTCAGTCATATTCTGTTTTCCTAGTTTTTTTCATTCACAGATGTTCTTTAAATTTTGGATAATCTATTTAATATTTTTATATATCTAAACTTACGCCTTTACTTACCCCTATTTGCAGAAATGAGTAAATTCACAAGAAAAAGAACATAAACAAGAAAATTAATTTATAACAAAGGACTAACTCTAAAACTTTCTGGTAGAACCTGTAAGCAGCTGAGAGTTTTCTGTGTATTTGTGTGTGTAGATACACATGCACCCTTAAGGTCAACACAGTGACAAAACTACCTGCCAATCTAATTGGTTTATTTTTCTGAGTTGGGGTGGTTTTTGGAGACAGTTTCACAAACCCCAGGCTGTCTTTGAATTCATTATGTAGCCTAGGCTTTCCTTGAACTCCTTACGTCCATCTGAGATTACAGACGTGTATGTACCACTATACCCAACCCCAGTGTAATCATATGATTTTTCACTGACTTATACATAAAGACAGTGTATATGATACAGTCTGTCACCAGAAAGACACTGGACTAGGTAGCACAGAATTCCACGTTTGAAAACAAACATGCCTCTATGTCTGCATTTTGAAAAAGGATTATATCTACCAGGTAACTAGAAAGCTTCAGTTTCAGAGATGATGTGTAATGCAAAATAACCTCTGGTGGAAAGCAAAGGAACTCCCAGGAGCTGATTTAGTACAGGAGAAATGGATGAAGTAAATTAAACACATCTCCTCAAGAGCTAGGTCAGCTGTTTTTATTATTAATGCCTGAAACACACTGCATCGTATTCCATGCCTCTCATTTTCAACCATTCTTCTGACTCTCCATATAATTAATCACTCAGAAAATACGATAAATTAGTACAATCTTGATATCAAGATGTTCTTAAGGAAAAGGCAAAACAGATTTCATGCCATCCATTAGGAACTGCCAACCACCAACTTAAATTTTAGCTATAACCAACAGTTTCCTTAGGATAAAACTGCAAAAAGGATCATTTTTTTATGTTTTATAAAAGCCTTCTATGAGCTTGGCTTTGTTTTGAAGGTTGTTCTATTAATCCATGTTGGCCTTGAGCTCACTGTCCTCAGGCATGTACCACCATACTATTCCACTTGCCCATTTTCAGGGGGTCAATTTATTAAAACATAATTCTGACCTAGTTAGGTTTCTATTGCTGATAAACACGATGGCAAAAAAACAATTCGTGCAGAAAAGGTTTACCTCATGTTTTAGTTGTTGTCCATGAAGAGACTCAGGGTAGAAAGTCAAGGCAGGAGCCTGGAGGCAGGAACTGAAGCAGTGACCATGGAGCAGTGCTGCTTACTGGCTTGCTCAGCCTGCTTTCTTATAGAACCCAGGGCCACCTGCCCAGGAGCAGCTCAGATCACAATGGGATGCCCCCACCCCCACCCCTTCATCAATCATTAATCAAATAAAAGCCCCACAGGCCATTCTGGTTGAGGGTATTTTCTCAGCTGAAGTTCCCTCTTCTCAAATGATCCCTGCAGAGGTCTCTGTGACCACCATGGCCTACAGAGTTAACAATGTGTGGGAGGCAAGAAGGTGGTTCAGTTCAGTAGCCCATGTTGGTTCAAACTCCAAACCTCAGGAATCTGACACCAAGTAGTTTATTTTAAACATATTTTGTTGAGTTTTCCTGGTGATGATTAACTTAATCTTGTATGCACAACAATAAAGCTCAAGTTGTAACTACATTGAAACTCTTTGTAAAATACAATACATGTGACATCTTCCATAAAGATGAGGTCTACAGACTGACAATCTCAAGACGTGGGTCTAGGGGAGGACCTGGTGTGGTCTCAGCCACACTGACAGCACAAAGAGGAGCAGGCTATTCACCATGTCCACTTCCAGCCTTCTGGGGAAAACAGGTTATACATCCCTCCCTTTGAAGGGACATTCCTGGCTCCCCTCATGCTCATCTGTGAGCACAAGGACCTTGACACCCTCACACCCTCACACCCTCACACCCTCACACACACACACACACACACACACACACACACACACACACAGAGTACAACTTACCTCTTGTCAACTTAATACACAAATGTATCACTATTAAAACCATAACCTTTCTTTGTCCCTAGATCTCATGTTAATATTAATATCATAATACAAAACATAAATAACTTTAACTGTTCCAGTCTTTTAAAAATTCCACTTATGGGATTGGAGAGATGGTCCAGTGGTTAAGAGCACCTGGCTGTTCTTCCAGTAGACTCTGAGTTAAATCTGAAGCACCCATATGCTAACTCACAAATGCCTATAGCTCCAGTCCAAGGGGACCTGACACCTTCCTCTAGCTTCTGCAGGCACAAGGAAAACAAGTGGTACACAAAGCTACATGCAGACAGACCATTCATACACATGAATTAAAAAAAAAAAACCAGCTAATTAGTCACAGTAAATTGAAATTGTTCATAATACAACTGCCAGTGCATCACAACACAAGGCTGTCAGTCAGCCCCTTCTCATGACTGAGACCTTCAGAGACATCAAACGCCATAGGTGACATGACAGCCTGAGACACAAGACTGTAACAGGCCTCCTGCTTACTCCAAATTAAACATTAAGAAGATCAAATACTTTCTAATCCTTTCAGAAAAATAAAGTAGGAAACTACAAATGGATGAAGGGAGATAGGAAAGGAAAGAGGAAGGGAAGGAAGGAGGGAGGGAAGAAAAGGAGGAACGGGCACAAAGGTGGATTAGTGAACTTTCTTTCCCTCAGTAGGTCATTGTACTCTGGAGATCAGTGGGCTAAAGAACAAAACTCATAAATGCCATGAAAAGGCTCCTGTTGAGTAGATAGTTTGAAGGTCATGGCTCAAATTTTCATTTCTACTTAGGCATTAGATGAAAAAATGTTAACTAGCACACCACTCTAGTCAAAGGCATGGCAATACTGCATGCACATGGGGAAGATATAAATGTGGGGAGGGAAAAACCAGCTCAACTTTCTTATCTTGGCTTTGGGTCCTGGGCCAAGTGCCAACTCTTCCACCCTCTTTTCTTTTTTCTCTCCCTTCCATTCATCCAGTTTTGTTGTCTTTCTAGAGTATAAGGAATCACCTAGGATGGGTGTTAGCAAATGTTTGCAATCCCAGCACTCAGGAGGCTGAGGTAGGACTGTTGTGAGTGAAAAGACACTTGAGCTATGAAGTAATTAGAAGCCAGCCTGGGGTATAATATGGGACCCTGTAATCTATCTAAAAACATCAACCAAACCAAACCTCCAGCTTAGATTGTCACTTACCTGGGAAGGACAGAATGTTCTTAGATTTTAAGCTATTTATTGGCTGTGCTGTGGCTAGAAACTTGGGCTTCATCGCTCATGTTGGTGAAGTGTTCTACTTCCTACTAACCTCCAGCCTTAGCCTTTAAGCTATTTTTTAAAAAAATTAAGAAAATAGGGTTTTAAAACTTATTTTTTGGGTTTAGTAGTTAAGAGACCTTGTTGCTTTTGCAGAGGACCAGGTTCAGTTCCTAGCACCACATTGTGTATTTACAAACATGCAAACAATCATACACATAAAATAAAATGATTTTTAAAAAAACCTACTTACTTATTATCCAGATTCAAATGCTACAACAACTTCATCCTCTATGGTCACTGGTTTCTATTTCGTACACAACTCCACATTTTTTCTCTCATTTGCAGAGAATATGGAATGCTTTATAATCTTTATGTCACCATTTCACAGTATTCTGTTGAGTTTATCTGTGTATTTTTAAATGCTGAAGAAGCTTAACACACTTTTATTTTGTAGTTCATAAGTCACTGTTAAATGAGTTCCAGGACAGCCAAAGCTACACAGAGAAACCCTGTCTCAAAACACCAAAAAAAAAAAGTCACTGTAACACACAAATCTCTACAGCACTGCCTGCATTATCACTCAGACATTTCCTTCTAAATTCCAGTTATGTTTAGTGCTTGAGAGACACAAATACCATTCCATTTAAATGTTACATGTGACCATAAGGCAGGCATTATCATTTAAAGATGACAAAAAATAAAATAAAACAAAACAAAACCAGATCCTGAGAGGTTAAATAATTAGCTGACCATCATGCAGCTGGCCAAGTCAAAGGTTATTTGTTACTGACCCAAAAATTAGCACTAAATTTAAATATAAGTGTATCTTCACCACACTTGTAAACAATACACTTTCCTCCTCCTCCTTCTCCTCCTTCTTCTTCTTTTTTTTGGTTTTCCTAGACAGGGTTTCTCTGTGTATCTCTGGCTGTCCTGGAACTCACTCTGTAGACCAGGCTGGTCTCGAACTCAGAAATCCACCTGCCTCTGCTTCCCAAGTGCTGGGATTAAAGACGTGGGCCACCACTGCCCAGCACACTTTCATTCTTAAGACTCTATGGGCTACAATGTTTCTCTAAAGCTTTCCTGACACCCAAGTAATGGGCCATCTGCTAAGAGTTTTCCAATGTTCACCAATATTATTACCTTCTTCAATAGCGCTGATAGTTTGATGCCCTAATGTCAACTTTATTTAGCAGAGCTCAGCAGAATCTTTGTATGAAACTAATGACCTCATTAGTTATGATTTAATGCCATAAAGTAGCTGGGAATTTCTGACAACAGATTTTAGATTTAATCTTACGTGTATATGGAGCTCCTAAGTTCAGAGAATAACTTAAGACTGCCAGTCCTTGCCTTCTAGTTTGTTTGAGACAAGGTCTTATCATTTTCCTGCTTTGTACGCCAGGCTAGCCAGCCAGAGCTTCCAGGGATTCTCTTTATTCTTTTATATCCCCGTAGGAGTACTGGGATTACAGATCCATAAGATACCATGCCTGTTTTTTACATGGGTGATTCAAATTTAGGTCCATAAACTTGAATAGTATGGCAAATGGCTTCACCTACTGAAAAATCTTCCCAGTCCTAGACTTAAGTTTTAAAAAAAAAAATACTTACTTATTGCCATGTACATGGGTGTTTTGCCTGCATAATGTGTGTGCACAGTGCTTATGGATGCCAGATGAGGATGTCAAATCCCCTGCAACTGGAGTTATAAACAGTTATGAGGTACTATGCAGCTGGGAATCAAACCCAGTTCTCTGCAAGAATAATTAGTTCCCCTAATTGCTGAACTATTTCTCCAGGCCTCCTAGACTTAATTTTTAAAGCATACCTTTATCCAAAATTTCAGGACAGAGCTACATACAGTTATTTCTTCCCTAGCAGATAGCAGTTTGTTCCAACAAAGAGTCAATGCATGTAGGTTCAAGGAGCAGCAATGAATAACAATGCAAAGGCTTAGCCTAAGCTACCAACTTATCTAATTGGCTTCTTTGGGTCTCAACTCTAGGTAAGTATTTACCCTTACCAGAGAACTAACATGTCTCCACAGGTTTTAATCTCTTTCCCCTTGTTGACCCAAGTTTGGCCAGGTGCCTGGACCAATGCATGTGCTAATAAATAAGTTTTCTAAGTCAGTGAGACTTCTGAGTACTATTTTTTTCTATTTCACAGTTCTAATAGTTAATGTAGTAAACAGAAATTTTATACCTTCCAGCCAGTGAAATATCTATTTTAGGTGAAATATCTCAAAGGACAGAAAGTAAACAAAACTAGCATGTAGCTAGGTGACTCACTAGAGAATGAGGGATGTACCTGTGACTCACCCAGCTATCAGTAAATCATTTAACCACAATGACTAATACAAAGAAAAATGAAGCCAAACATATATTTATATACAGAATAAGCTTTGTTTTCAGAATCAAAACAGCCTGATGTTTGGGGTAGAGTGAACCTGAAGAATAATATGTAATTCTTAATTTAAAAACTACTGGAGCAGAGGCCAGGAGAGCTCTGTGAGTTCCAAATCAAACTTGTCTACACAACAAAGTTCCAGGCCAGCCAGAGCTACAAAGTGAGAGAATGTCCCTAACAAAGCGAGCATCAAAACTACTATCCATATAAGTTATAGTTCTTTAAAGCTGCTGCTACAAAATCAGCCTTAACCCTCAAAATGTTGCATTTATATTAACTGCTGTCCTCTATTAACACTTGATACTGAAAGGCTTCCAGAGCACTTTACCAAAACAAAAAAACAAAACAAAACAAAACAAAACAAAACAAAAGCTGCCTTTATAAGACTTAATTGTAACTCACAAATGACACTGAATTAAAAACTTTTTTCAAAAGAAAAAAAAAAGTCTGACTTCTTGCTCAACTCTGTAAAGAATCAGGTGACAATGTAAAATGAGGTCAAAAGCACAGCCTTCTGCTTCCTGAAAATTTTCATTTTCAGAAAGACCGTCAACCATTTCAGACACACAATTAGGATTCTGGCCTTAAATCCCTATGGAGTCAGATGCCCTGTGTAATTCATTTGGTTGCTTCATTTTTCTGCTCATTCGGTCACAAGAAAATTGATCTAACACACTGATTAAAATGATCTGCTCAAGCGTCCTATGGCACTGAATCTAATTAGTGAGCTAACTTTTGGGTGAGAATATTGATAAACTGGATTATCCCTGGACACATTTTCCTTCACATTAAACTCCAATGTTTCTTCTCAAGGAAAAAAAAATTCAAAAGCTCAAAATTAGCAATACAGTTTAGTCAATAAGGCCTCAGATTTAATATCTAAAGTAAATGCTAAGATCATTATCTACTTAAGATATTAAAAGTGACCTTGATTTTTGCCTTTTAAGTGATTAGGAAACCCCAGCTGGAACTATCTGATTTGGTATTTTTAATAGTGGAGTCCTAGCTTTTCTCCACCTGGTAAAAGGCCAATGGGAATAGGGTTAAACATAGGGCTGTATGGAATTAACATATAAATACCATTCTTTCCCCTACTTTGTTCTCAGAGTTCATGTTTTATTGTCCAGTGTCCTTGGGTTGCAATCTTCAAAATGGAAACACCTAGAGAGCCAACAGTGTTCAGGTGCTCCCTCTGCAGTAAAATAGCCACAAACATTTCATATGTAAAAACTGACCCAGGAGAGAATAAACAGTAAGTGGGGATTAAAGGCAGCCTTTTCCTCATACACATATTTCTGTGGGTATTATTTTCTAAACCAGATTCTGGCAGCACTGTTGGCTGGCCCACTCCCTAAGCAGCTGGCTTCCCCCAAACAATGTGCTACAAAATATTCTTTTCAATCACTTCATGCTTCATTGGTCCTCAAATTTTTAACGTCAGCTAAAAACATAAGCAAGCTTTTCATTTTATATAAGCACAACACCCAAAAGTGGTTTAGAAGCTGGTCATGTGCTGTTTTGATCTTAATAGGAGGCCACTGCGTATTTTTACAGAACCCATTGTTTTCCAAATTTTTCTTGTATAATCATACTTATAAATGAAAAGATAAAAAGCAAAGATCCTCAAGAATTCTGCTAACTAAGTGTCTAAAGACTGTAAGTCTTCCATTTTTGATTCCCACTGTCAGGCAGAATATACAGACAGGCCCAGCTGAGTGGCAGATTGGGTCACAACCCCACACAATGGCCTCAGTCTGGGTGTGAGAAAAGCACCAGGAGTCTTTAGAACAGGGAACTTACAGACATTGCCAGGCAAGGGGAAAAGAAAGGAGCAGAGGATAAGGGAGTTCTGCGTGAGGAACAGGATGATGAAAACAGTGAGGGAAGGGTTCTGGGAGAAGACCAGCAGGATGGGAGAACAGTGGAGTCATTTCTACTGAGTTCCCTAAACTCTGAAGCCATCTTCCACTCCTGTGGAAACAAACAGGCAAGACCTTTTTCAAGAAGATGTAACACTTGTTTAAGAACAATGCCAACAATATCTGTCTATGTTAGGCATCACCAATGAGAAACAGGAGGCCAACGATCACAGTGGTAGTAATGCGGGTGATTTCAAGCATGAAGAAACATTTGGAACACATAACATCCGTGACCCTGAGTTATTAGCTACATCCATTTGTGGTTGTTGTCCTACCTTCCCTCCAATTCCAGGCAGCTTCCACACTACTTCACAACAACAGAAGCAACATTTCTTTCACAAGCAAATTACAGATATTTTTCTCAAAGTAAAGTGCTATGTATTTACTAACCACTCAACATTTGTTCAACCTACCTTTAAAAAGTCAAATTCTTACCCTTTAAACATGAGCCATTAAGTTTCTCAGCATTATGCCATTAACCTCACCTACCCATAAAATGTCATCTTACTGCCCAGCTTCATGTTGCACAGTGATTTTCAAGGATATGTATGTCACACAACAGAACTGACAATAAGTCTCATTTTAGAAAAATGTAATTTAATAGGATGTTCATGTCTGAATGTTGTGGGAGCACTTTCTCTCGGAAGAACAGAGAGAGAGAGCAATTGGGGGAGTTTTAGCTTGTACAGCAGCTGGGTGACAAATACCTGCAAGGCAGTACATCGAGCAACAGGACCAGCCAGCCAGCAGATGCTTGTGCTTTACAGAAGCTTAGCAGAAGGCAGTTACTTTGACTTCTAAGTCTATAGTTGCACTCTCCCCAACAGTTGCATTACCACACAGCTGCCTCACTGGGGGATTTTGCACTTCATTCCTCACAATGGGAGTGAGAGGAATTATAAAATACACTGCTGACGGCCATGCTGGCAAGGAAAAGGCCAAAGCCTCATCAAAAGTATGTGGGATTATTAGATCTATCTGGTAGCATCAAGGTTCCGTGTTTATAACTATTAAATTTTTTATTACTGAGATTATTGAGAAAAAATAATTGTCATTGCAAACAAAAAACTCAGTTATAATTCCTTTTCTCCTATTGCTTTTACAGCATGCTTTTAAATATGGGGTGATTCCTTGGGAAGGCCCTTTATAAAAGAAGCAAACATTAGCATTAATGTTAGAAAACTTAATTCTTCCTTTGGAATTGTTTTTGTATCAATGAATTCAAAATATTTCCCTTTACTGTATAAACCCCACTATCCTCCCATCCTGCTGGTCTTCTCTTAGGTTAGACCCCTTCCCTCACTGTTCCCATCAACCTGTTCCTCACCCAGAATTCCCTTATCCTCTGCTTCTGTGTAAACTCAGTATTTCAATCCTGTATCTCCTTTGTAAAGAGAGACAGAGAGACCCCAATCCAATGCAACTCATCTGGAGGTTGTACCAATGTTTTTAAGAAAACTCTCTTGTCAAGCAACCCAAACAATTACCAATTGTCACCATGAGTCTTAGTCCTAAGAATCTTCATTTTTTACAAGGTAACAAAAGCCAACAATACACTTTTTATTAATTACTCTGGCTTAATCCTTTAGTATATCAGTGCCAAAAGTTACATAATTATAATCTTAGTATGATGTACTAAAGCTATTGTATAAAATTGGCTACATCACTTACATGTAATTAAAGGTTTTATAATTTGTGATAGCTTACTTACTCCCACACATTGCTAGCTGTATAAAGTCTAATTTTTAATGCACTAAATAGATACATGCTTTAAACTGTTTTTTTAGCACATGCCTTTAATTCTAGCACTTGGGAGGCAGAGGTAAGCAGTGACAGACAGAAGCCCTGTCTCAAAAAACCAAGCAACCAAAACAAAACCCAAAGAACAACAAAATCTTATAGCTTAACTGTTAAGTATGAATGCCATCTAGATTGAGTTCTACTTCATAAACCATGAATATAGAATTATATATTCTATATTTCTGTTTAAAAGAAAATTAATTTCTTGTATTTGTGAGGTGCATACCCATGGAGGTTAGAGGACAACCATTGGTATCATTCCTCAAAAATCATCTACCATTGTTTTGAGAAAGGGTCTCTCATTGGCCTGGGTCTTGCCTTGCACAATAGGTTGGTTGATTAGTGAGCCTCAGGGGTCCTCCTGTTTCTGCCTTCTCAGTGTTAGTATAAGAACAGATCACCATGCCTGGATCGTTTTTTTCAGTGGGTTCTGGGTATTGAACACAGGTATTCTGCAAGTACTTTATCAACTGGCCAGTCCAAGAAAATTCATTCTTGACTATCACTTCTGCAATGGAAGCCTTACCTTTTTTAATTTATAATTATAAACATAGGACATTGGTGAACTGCATTCTGTTTGGGAGACTATTTGTAAGTACTTTTACCAGCTAATAAGTTTGGGCTGATATATCAATTACTGTTACTTGTTTAATTCCTGGGAATTCCTGAAAGATCTGAACAACAGGAATACTTTTTTGTGGACCACTCTAGATCCCTCAGAAACCGACCACCCTCAATCAGTAGGGGGCCCCTAAGTGAATATTAAAAATTAACTGATTTTTTTTCCTTCTTTTTTTTTTTTTGTTTTTGTTTTTTTTCGAAACAGGGTTTTTCTGTGTAGCCCTGAATATCCTGGATCTCACTCTGTAGACCAGGCCGGCCTCTAACTCAAAGAGTGCTTGGATTAAAGGCGTGTACCATCAACAGCTGGCTAGGGTTAATAGATTTTCATAAGGCTTTTCAACTGTAATATATTATAGATTTAGGAATCTAGCCCTAAAGTTATAACAACCCAATAAAGTGTGTGCTAAACCATCAGTATCATTTATTAGTTTCCCAGAACTAAATAATATATAAAAGACAAAAATTAATAGATCTTTTTGTCTGAGGTTGATTTTTGCCAAGTATTTTAAGTATATTAAATATAACTTAGCATGGCCATCTGTGATTTCCATGACCATTTACTTTAAGTAAATATTTCACAGTATTTACTTTAACTTATTACTTAAAATGTAATGGCTGTGATGTCACATGCCTTTAATCCCAGGTGTGTGTATATGTACGGTGCACTTGACAGAGGTAGATGGGCCGCTGTGAGTTCAAGGCCAACCTGGTCTACAGATCAAGATCCAGGACAGCCAAGAAAAACCCTGTCTCAAACAAACAAAAAGAAAAAAAAAGTAAAGACCATCCATTCATTTTCCCATGTCTTCTTTAATCATTATCATGAGAATATTAAGAAAAACACGCTAACAAAATGGCCACATCATGAACCACAGACAAAATTCTCATTAGAGTCAGAGTACCTAATCACCCTTCTTTCTTATCTCTATGTCCTGCTTCTTGCAACCCAAACAAAACAACGTTCTTCTGTAGAGCTTTGAGCCAGGCAGTAATTCCTTTACAGCTAGGAAAAAAAGCAAGTTTTATCTCTTTTTTCCCCTAGACTCTTTGGTGTCAAAGTTAAAAGCTGTAACATTATTAATACATGTCTGACTTCCTTCAGGAGGAAATCATCTGCAAAAGCACAGTTTCATTTTACGTACTTTTATTAGTTAGAAAACTTGTTGCTCATTATACATCTCAAAGGGGTGGGGGAAGGGAGGAAACAAAGCTCAACAGACACAGCAAAATCAAGTTGCTGTGCTCTGCTCAGGATGCCAGGCTTTTTGTTGCTCTACTTGAAAGTAATGTGACTTGTCTGTGAAGAGTGCAGCTTCAGCAATTCCAAATGAATCACAAGCCTGTGCTCCATATTTTCTCCTTTGTGAGTTTAATATATTCAAGCAACACTGAACTGACAATTTAAATAACTACATTTTTAAACAAACGAAGCATTGATGTTAATGTATGAAAATGGTCCAAACCCCTGGGAGTCTTGGTTCCCACCATTGTTTATTCTGACAACAGGATATAATTGCTTACTTACTTGGCAGCAAATTTAACCATCTGCTTGCTTGCATGGTCTCCCACCGCCACAAGAGCCTGGACATTAAACTGCTGCTGCCTCAGGACTAAGAAGCACTGCTTCCCTGCAGGAGACAGAAAGAACACAGTACATTAGGAACATATTATTTCAAGTTTTACAAAGGGAAATGCTTTTCTACTTTAAGACTAGGTCAAAATTTATACATTCATCAGTATATACATACGTTCATCATCAACTTCCAAAGCCAAAAGACCCACACTCAACTGACAATTGTAGAAACACTAGTTTCTATGAATAACAAAAAGTGCATTTGACAGGTTTCTTTTGAGAACATAGAGATACATAAATCTAGAAGATTATTCTGTAACATTAAACAAATTACAAGTTATTTCAGATGACTTTCACCATTCACCCAAATGTTTCTATATTCTACAGGCAAGGAGACTGAGCTACCTACCATGGAAACTTCAATCATGCAATCACAAAAGTGCTAATCAAGTGTTTACTAGTTAGAGTACGGTGCTCTTTGGGGTGGTCCATCTACAGAGTTCTTTCTGCCAAAGGACATTTTAAAAAGCGCACAGATTATCGGGCTAGCTCAGCATTCCACTTCCCACTCACTTGTCCTCTGCAATAGTTCCATGTTTTAAAACTTCAAGCAATTTTACTTTTGTCAGTAAAATGCCACTTTTTAACCAACTGTATCCTTTCATAAAGAACTGTCATTTCTTACTCTTAACCTGAAAAAAATTACTTATGCATCCTGTATCATCCATCCCTCTTCTTCCAAAGCAGAACATTTTAAGTCTCTGATCAAACTCTAGAAAACTATTTCCTCATAAAAATGAATTAATCTGGGGTGGGAAAAATGGCTCAGTGGTTAGGAGCACTCACTGACTGCTCTTCCAGAGGTCCTGAGTTCAAGTCCCAGCAACCACATGGTAGCTTACAATCATCTGTAATGGGATCTGATGCCCTCTTCTGGTGTGCATGAAGACAGCTTCAGTGTACTACATACATAAAATAAATACATAAATCTTTAAAAAAAATTTAATCTTTCCAAGACCATATGTCTCCTCAGGCTATCTTATAAAATATCACAAGGGTATGACTTTTTATTATTCTTTTATATTAAGACTTAACCTTGCCCAAAAAAAAAAAAAAAAAAGCAAAAACTGGAAGCAAGTAGTTATTACTTTCAACACACAGTATTTTAAAATGTGTACCAGAGTATAATCATGAATTTAAAAAAGGTTAGTCAGGCATTTTGGCCTACACCTTTGATCCCAGCACTTTGGAGGCAGAGGCAGGCAGATATCTTTGAGTTTGAGACCAGCCTGATCTATAGCTACAAAACAAAAATAAATAAAAAATTTTAAGATTTAAAAAAGGCAGGTTGCAAGTAGAATGTCAACAGAGATAGAATTTATTGACTCTGAAGTCACATAATTGACACATTTCTATCATGAAAAAAAGACACTGACTTTTCCTTCTTGTTTTACAATATGATTCAGATACAAGTTAAAACTAACCAAACTCAAAGGCATTAAAGGTACTGGATGACAAAAAAATTAGCCCTGAACTTGTACATGATTAAAATGACATTATCTAAGAATATTACTATAGAACCCATAGCTGGATCTTGCCCCATTTAGAACACAATGTATTGAGAAATAGAAGGTGGTGTACTTATTATAAACTCAGTGCATGCTGAGAAGAATCAGCATTTTAGCTGCTGTAGTAGTTCATACAGAAGCAGTCCAACCTTCCTTGCATTCCAACCTTCCTTGCATTCCAAAGCTACCCAGAAATACAACAGCTCTAAAACAGCACAAAAGACTCCTAGTGAATGGACAGTTCTTCTAAGGAGTTTACAAAAGGGTCAGCACTAAGCATTAACACTCCACGGAATGGTTTGATAGGATAACAACTTTGAAACCTGTGTTTTGTTTGCTTGATTGGATGGATTTTTTCAAGTCAAGATTTCTCTGTGTATCCTTAGCTGTCCAGGAACTTGCTTTGTGGACTAGGTACTGGTCTGGGATTAAAGATATGGGCCACCACCATCCACTTTGAACTCTAAAGGTCAGGGACAACATCCTATCACTCCTACAAAGCAGCCTTACAGGAAAACTATTAAACCACTGTAGGTCTCTGTTCTTCATTTGCAAAATGAGGACTAGCATACTTCTCAAAGGTTTACTTTTCTTATTATAAAGACTTATAGTCTTGAGGATGATATATTTAAAGGCAGAGTCCATTAATGCTAACTATTAACTTTTATTGTTAACAGTATTTCTAATATTGGCAGCTTATTTGAGGATTGCTTATCATTCCTATTTTGTAGACGGATAACTATGTGCAATTTATGTAGAACACTGAGAATATGATGATAAATATTCAGTAAACATTTACATGAAAAAAACTGATCAAACTGTATACATAGTTCCAATTTTGTTAAGGAGTCTATTAAGGGGGTAGAGAGATGGCTCAGCAGTTAAGTGCACTTGCTACTCTTGCTAAGGACTCAGGTTCAGTTCCCAGCACCCACATGTCAACTCATAATTCTCTCTACCTCCAGTTCCAGGAGATCCAACAACTTTTGTTTTGTTTTGTTTTTCGAGACAGGGTTTCTTTGTGTAGCCCTGGCTGTTCTGGAACTCACTCTGTAGACCAGGCTGGCCTCGAACTCAGAAATCTGCTTGCCTCTGCCTCCCAAGTGCTGGGATTAAAGGCGTGCGCCACCACTGCCCGGCTACATCCTTTCTATAATAAAAATCTTTTCTAATTAAAAAGATTTTTAAAAATATGTATGCAGAGTATGCACATATATGTGGACCGGTGTGGAGGCCAGAGGTTGATATCAGGACGTCTTTCCTCAATAGCAGCTGACACCCAACCCCCTCACCCCACCTACCCTACCCGTGTGTGTGTGTGGGGGAGGGGGGGAGTGCGCGCACGCAGGAATGGAAGTCAGAGAACAAACTGCAGGAGTCGGTTCTCTCCTTCTGTCATATGGACTGTCTGGCTTTTAAGGATGGGTTCTAGAGATCTGAACTCAGGGCCTTACGCTTAGGCGGCCAGCACGTTACCCACTGAGCAGTCTTTCCAGGTCACACAATCATAGACAAGGCACAAAGGGAAAAGTCGGGCCTCAAAAAACTTGGGGGTGGGAGTCAACACAGAGAGTAAAGAAAATGTGGGAACGTCTAGGAGTTAAACACAGAAGGAAACAAATATCCCAAGATCTGACACATTTGCTACTGGAAACTATAAAAGGGCAAAAAAAGAAAAAAGGGAGGGGGTTAATATTCCTTAATTAGGTGAAATCCTAAAAAGCAAATCTCTTCTACTAAAAATAAAAACCAAAAAAAGGCCACAGACCAGGAAGGAGGGCTGAGAGGTGAGAGTCGCCCCTGAGCTCACTATGCTTGCTCTAATCCTAAACTGCCACATCTGTGATGTCAAAGAACTAAGCACCGGCCTACAGAGAGACTCTAAACAAAATCTATCAAAGGGGGGAAAATAAAGTTGGTTGTGATGACAGACACCTATAATCCTGGAACTCTGGAGGTCAACAAGATAATCCATAGACAGATAGTTGAGGGTGAGGCCTCCCTGGGCTACATGGAACAGTATATCCAAAACCAATAACAAAACCAATCAAACAAAAAGTCCCCAAACAACTAAAACAAACAAACCCAAACAAAGAGGGGCAAAAGCACCTCATTGGGAGAGCACCTGTAGAACACTGATTGTTCAAAAAGAAAACCAGTAAACAATGAAACCTAGGACTAAATTCTACAATAAAGAAAGAACTTCTTTCTTTGAAATGATACAACAGGGGCTGGAGAGACAGGACTCAGCAGTTAAGACCACTAGCTGCTTTTCCAGAGAATCCAAACTTGAGCCCCACCACCTACAAGACAGCCCAAAACCATATATAACCCAGTTCTAAAGGACCTGAGCAACAATTAATAGGACTAGTATAGAAAGTTCTTAAAGATTTATAAGAACACTGAATCGCCCCTCACAAAAACAAACAAACAAACAAACAAACGAACAAACAAAACAAGGCAATAATTCAAAACAGGTAACATGAAAGACAAAGAAAACAAATCATCTGGGCACAGTGAGCCGCACCTTTCCCAGCACTTGGGAGTTAGAGGCAGGTGGATCTCTGTGAGTGAGTTCCAGGACAGCCTACACAGGGAAACTCTGTCTCAAAAACAAATAAAAAACAAAGCAACAACAAAAGTTAATTATAAGGGACAAGATGTTAATGCTATGAGAGCAACAGAAGTTGAAGCAAATGATAGCAATACATCATTTACTTCTCAAATGAACAAAATTTTTAAAAAAGAATATTCAATGCTCAAAGATTTAGTAAAAAGCATACCACTGTAACTGGCTAAAAGTAAAGTTAGCCAATGCTAATTGAAGGGTAATCTGGCAATGGGCATGACGTAATTTATATTTTAATTATTTTCTCTTTTTTGTTTTTTTGAGATGGAGTTTCTTTGTGTAGTTTTGGCTGTCCTGGAACTCACACTGTAGACTAGGCTGACCTTGAACTCACAGAGGTCCATTTGCCTCTGCCTCCCCAGTGCTGGAACTAAAGTCCTATGTCACCACCACACAGTTCAAAAAATACATTTCTTAAGATGTATGTAAAGGAAAATAAGTATGGAAAAAAGGCATAATGACAAAGACATTACTACATTATTACTCCCAGAAGAGAATGGGAACTGTTACCCCGTTCTTCATGTTTGTACGCTTCATTAACTCAACAGACCTACAGTCAACCTCAGTGCCACAGTCCCAAGCTGTCTGTGTGAAAGTGTTTCTAAAACTACAGCTTTAAAAATCGTCTGCTCAGAAGGATTCTGAAAACCCAAGACAGAAAAGCCAGTACTGGTGTCATGGCACAGAACCGTCCACTCAAACTACTGCCATCAGTGCTTATGATGGTCAGTACCAAGTTCCGGTCATGTGCTAACTGTTTTTTCTTTGGCTCTGGCAGTGACATTGAGGGCCATAATTTAATGCTTAGTTCAGTGTTCTGTAAGGCACTGCCTTACACACAGAGAAGCAAGAGTAGCATATACTCACTATCCTTCTGTATAGTTAAAAAGCAACAGCAATGGTTGTGTGTCTCTGTGTGTGTGTGTATGTATGTGTACTAGCACAGGCCTGGGTTTGAGCCCCAGCACCACACAATACACAGTAAATCAGTCTGTGAATACCTATATGCACAGACATGGAAAGATGAAAAGTATGGGTATAAAACCGTGTTATAAAACTGTTGACTCAAACATAGCTTTCATACTCAGACTCATAAAAATCAGTCAGAAAAATCTATGGCTAATTTTCTACTTATTCCTGTCTTAATTCCATATTATTTGAGTATGCTAAATAAGGTATTATTTTTATAATGAAGAAAACAAATTAAGAATATTGTACGCAGCATTACTAAGGTTTGGTTGCTTCTAGTCTGGCTGTGAAAGTGTGAGCGAGCAATCAATCCTACCTCAAGAGGGTAATGACAGAGAACACCTCACAGGAGTGAACACAAACACACACATAGAAATAAGTCTTTAAAAAATATTGTAAACGAAATAAAACTAAATGCTGTTATACAGTATAAAATTTTAAAAATCAGGTTTATCTTAAAACAACTTCAAAATGTCATTTTAAACTCTTTTTTCCTCAAGGAAGTGTACATACCCAGGCTGGTCTCAAACTGGAATTCCTATTTTACTAGGATCAGAGATCTCAGCTTCACTGATGCATTTAAAAGCTGAAGAGGAAGCTAGAGAAATGCTAAGTAGTTAAGAGTATATAACAAGAGATCATTCCCAGCACTCATACCAGGCAAGTCACAACTATGTGTAACTCAGGTGCTAGGAATCTTATGCCTCTGGCCTCCAACGGCACTTTTACCCAAAACCACACAATTAAAAATAATATAAACTTCCACCAAAAAACCCAAAACAAACAAGCAAACAAAGGAAAACAAAACCTAAGACATGGAAAAGATTTTTTTATTTTAAAGAGAGGAAGGGAGTAGGTCTGAAGGGAAATCTTGGTCAGGCTTATATGGATCATTCTATCTTTCCATTAACTGAATAAAGTATGGAGCTGGACAGACGGCTCAGCAGGCTAGGAGCACGAAGAATAGAGTTCAGTTTCTAGTACCCATGCTAGCCTGGTCTACATAGTTTCAGGCAGCCAGGACTACATAGAAAGACCCTGTCTCCAAAAAACAAACAAACAAAACAACAAAAAAGTTCCTGAGCTAAAGACAATGGCTCACACCTATGATCGATCCAGTGCTCATGTACACACACCCACACAAATACATGCAATAAAGTAAATCTTTAATAGTTAGAAAAAGAGAAAGAACAAACGGTAGGTTCTCAGTCTGCTGAGAGAGACACAGTAAATTACAATATCATTATCTGTTCATTGGTTCAAACTGTCAACAATTTAAAACACTTCTCAAAGTCTAACAATAGTATTCATTTACTTAAGAATTAATGGTATTGAAAGGCATGAGTATAGAATGGCAGAATTTTAAAAATCATACACATATATTAATCTGTAATAAAATGCTTTAAAATAAAACTTTAAGAAATATTGTAATATGAAACACATTAAATAAATTCTTCTGAAGAGACAAAGATGACTTAGCTTGGGGCTGGAGAAATGGCTCAGTGGTTAAGAACACTAACTGCTTTTCCAGAGATCCTGAGTTCAATTCCCAATAACCATATGGAGGCTCACAACCATCTATACTAGGATCTGATACTCTATTCTGTAATGCAGGCATACATGGAAATAGAGAACTCATACACATAAAATACACAAATATACATAAAATACACAAATAAATAAATCTTTTTAAAAAGTTGGTTTTTTAAAAAACATATCTTAGCTTTTTGGATTCTGTTCATATTTTACCAATTACGATGAGACTGAGCAAGCAACTTTATATTTCTTCAGAAAGTGAATTAGGAATGTCTGTTCTGCCTTCTTCACATATGTATAGGCATGATTAAATTAGAAAAGCAGGAAGATACAAATGAAGTTATAACAAATATAAATCTCATTAAATTTTTAGAAAATGCTGAAGAGTAGGCCAAGGCCACTATTCCATAAAAATCGAGATTTAAACAACCCTAATGTTTCTTTTGATATTCTCTTATCTAAATAATTACAACTATAAATACACAATGTGGGGATAAACAGACTGACTACAAGTTATACTGCCTTTACTCAGGACCCATGCTCCATTCCCTTTAAAGCCCTAAATCTGTTAAGCAGTTCACAAATGCCTTTACTTTCTTTTTTTGTTTGTTTTGTTTTGTTTTTTTTCGAGACAGGGTTTCTCTGTGTAGCCCTGGCTGTCCTGGAACTCACTCTGTAGACCAGGCTGGCCTCGAACTTAGAAATCCGCCTGCCTCTGCCTCCCAAGTGCTGGGATTAAAGGCGTGCGCCACCACCGCCCGGCAATGCCTTTACTTTCAACTCCAGGAGATCCAAAGTCTCTTCTAGACTCTGAAGGCACCTGCACTTATACATATATATATATACACCCATTAAAGACATACAACAAGCAAAAAACTTATACACATTGAGATTTTTTTAAAAAATTGTATACACACACAAAAAGCTGTAACCATTAGGCCAATCTTACCTTTTGCTCTGCTTGTATGAACTCTGGCCCGGACCCAAACAACATCATCAGCTTTTTGCACTGTCAGGTCCTTAACTCGAACCAAAACTCTATCTGTAATACACAGTAAAGCAATTTTAAAATCCAGATTTACAGTGATTATTGTCTGATAAGCAGCTTAAAAACTTGCCATCACTTTAATAATTCTCTGATATTTTTTCTCTATGCAATATGCCTCCTTTATAAACTGCACTTCCTAATTATAATTTTTTACTATCTTCTACTAGCTACTTTAAATCAAGCTACTTGCCTAAGACTATATAGCAAAAAGGCTCCTAACTATTCTTCTTCTAATTCAGTCAGTCTATACTGCAGTCATAAACATTTCACACTGCAAATTTGCTTAAATTTCAATGCTTTTAAATGGCCAAATACAATGTACCTCATCTGCCTAGACCAAAGCTAACAGGACGATTTGTGTACATGCTGCGAAAATAGCCATCTGATGTAAATAGGCTAGCTACAAGGTCTCTAGACAGGCCTGGATAAATGTGGTATCTCATTCCTTAGAACAATGAGCAACCCAGTGAAGCACTGATTGAAACTAATATATAAATCCTGGGAAAAGGCTCCTGAAATTCCTTGCCTCAGGTTGAGATGGTGTAGGCCCAGGACTGTAGTTAGCATCTTTCCCACTAGCATGAGTTCATAGGAGAGAATGAGACAATATCCTAAAGCAGGCAGAGCCAAGTAATAGAGAAAGAAAGCACTAAAGATTCTATAGTCTCTAACACAGCGTGTTCTCAACCTTTAGGTCAAGACCACTTTGGGGTTGTTGACCCTTTCACCGGGGTCTACTTACCTAAATACACTAGTTTAGTCTCATAAGGCAAAAATGCAACTGTAAAGAAATGTGGTCTATAGGAAAACACTATGGTTCTCAAGGCCAAAAGCAAAGGAAATGAAAGAGGAATGCTGCCAGTAGACTATGTACCAATCGGACTTCCGCTGTATCCACTGGGCAAATCCAGGATACACCCACACTGTGTGGGAGAGAAGACAGAGCAGCCTGAGTTTAAAAGGGAGATTTGGGAGAGCAGTGGTGGCAACTGCCTTTAATCCCAGCAACAGAGGCAGAGGCAGGCCTTTCCAGGACAGCCAGGGCTACAGAGAAATCCTGTGAACCCGTTTCAACAAACAAACCAAAAATTTAAAAAGTAGATCTGATTGGAGTGGTGGTGCACACTGGTTAAATCAGCACTCAGAGGTATAGAGTGGAAGGTCAGAAGTTAAAGGTCACTCTCTGCCACAAAGAGTTCAGGACCAACCTGGGTAATTCTAATTCACAAGACTGTCTCAAAAAAAAAAAAAAAAAAAAAAAGAAATATATTCTTTTCCAGATTAAGACCTGCAGGCTGACAATGTTTACGGAGTGTGGTAACATCAATCAATGACATTTAAACTTTTCAAAGTTATTCCTTTGCTAGTAATACCTTTAGTCAATCCTATTTTAAACTTCATTAAGTGTTCTCCTAGGATTAAAAAGAAAATACTAACCTGGTTTTTCTTGTGATTGTATCATAGAGGATATCCCATATCTCTCTTTAGCATAATCCTAGAAAAAAAAAGAGGGGTTTTTGTAACATGGCTGTTAATTTACATAAATACAAGCACCTGGAACTACAAATAAATTTGTATTAATTTCCAAAAACATAGTATTAAACTCAGCCATTTTAAATATGGAAATTTGTTCACTTATGTATGTGCTTACTACAAACAGAAAAGCACCCAGTTTCTGGTTATATATTTATTACATATACATATTTGCACAGATGTATCATGCATAATAGTATTCCCAGGTATAATTTACACATGCATAAAATGCATCTTAACTACCTTATTCCAAGGGAGATTAATCTACTTCAAAGAAGAGATATAAATTTCCCCTGTGAAGGGAGTAAGATGAAGTCCTACAGTTTTATTAACTTCCTATTACAGGAAGACATGTTCAAAGAGAACCAGTGCTTTGGGTTAGGTTTCTGAGCACCAGATGTTCAGTTCTTAGAAATTGGAGCTGTTTGATACACATTAACTACAACTTTCCTTTTGTAAAATATGATCAGAAAATTCACCTGCTTCCTATTTCTAGAACCCAGTCTCATAATAATAGATTACATAGTAAGAGAATGGCATTATTATGAAATTTCATGTAGTAAGTTAGGAACAGGAGGTGAAGTTCAGGCTATGGACTACACTTATTAAATAGTTAAGTAAATAGTCTTTCATTTTATCTTGCTTTACCTCTACGATGATCCTAAGTTCCTTCCATTTATTTCTAGAACTCTATTATGACGTCTCCTATATATTATATCTTATACCTAGACTACTTACAAGGGTGTGTTGGTAATTTATACGATTAGACACACCAACACACAAAAATAATTTCCTTAGATTTCTACAAGGTAGTTTTGGAAGATGTCTGGAACAGTGTCTATTCTTCTACATTTTCTTGTTGAAATTATCTCAACATGGAGCTTTTAGTTTTTCAAATATGCCAAAATAAAACATGTTATGAGGCTTACCAGGCAATCACTTCTGAATATTAATAAAACACTTTTACAGAGAATAAATGGGCCACAGTAGAAAGACACTGTCCCATAGTATGACATATGCCACAAATAGGTGGCAGCGTGTGAACCAAAGGGGGGGGTGAGAAAAAAGTGATCGTTTCTATTTAGTACTCACATTTCAGCAGAACTAAATATTAACTTATTATTCTGAGTTATGATGTAGTTACAAACTGCTGAATTCCTCCACCAAAAAAATGGGAGCCAGGCAAAGATTAAGGCCTAAGTGTTACTACAATACACCGAACTTGGAGGATTTCAAAGTGTGATTTCTGGAAAGTGCCAAAGGATCACTGAGGGTTATGGCTACTAAAAGGTCACCTCTGGGAATCGCATTACCTACCTCACTGGGTCACTGAGAAAGGAAACTAAGATAACATGTGTTCGCAGCTGTCACAAGGAAAAGTCATTAAATACACTGGCAGCCAGTGTTGCAAAGGGCTGTCATTACTTGCCAAAACATTATGAGGGCTAAGAGGATATCGATTAGTAGTGCTTTATCAAAAAATTCCGAGGACTGGGGTGGTGTGTTACGTGCAGGACGTGTTAACCTAGGAAGGCTCGTGTGACCCTCGCTGCAGCCACTTCCGGTTCAGTGAGCGCCACGCGTCTACCCGATCCCCCCCATCCCCCATGAACACGTTTCTTCTAGGCCACACGGCTCCAAGAGTAACAGTCCCCAGTAGTTCGGGCCGGACGCCCAGGAACGGCCCCTGGGGTCCTCGGGAATACTGGCCTGCGGCGCGACACCCCACGCCGTGGCCTGCGAGTAAAGCGCTGACGGGAGGTCCCGAAGCGCGCCCTATCGCCCCACTCCCTCCCACAGCGCGCTCCCCGACCCGGGGAAGGAGGAAACCCACTTCCGCCGCGTCCACGATCTCCCGCGGCTTCTCCTGACCCTTACGGCTGGCGTTGGCGCTGGGCATCAGGACACTGGATTTGGGGAGTGGATACCACCCTCCCTCGCAGGCTTCCGTAGGACAGACTAAAAAGCGTCTCCCTCCCGCACAGTCTTGCCCTCTCAGCCCGCGTTTTAAGCAGCCAGATTCCGCGTGGAACCTTGGCTTCGGAAATATCGCGAGAGCCACGGCGGAGATCTCGCGCGCCGTCGCCAGCTCCTCCCTCTGCCCCGCCCACAGGAGCAATGGGAGTTATCCAGAAGTGGGTGTGCTCTCGCAGGATAGGCTCCGAGGTATCTTCCCTGTAGAGTCTCTTGACCTACTTACCCTGTTGGTTTAACTTCGTTCCCATTAGTTGTCTTTCCCGTGTTCCCAGAGACTCACTTTTTAATTTAATTTTAATTAACTTATAGATAGTGTCTGTGTAGTGTTGTCTGGCGTGGAACTCACAAGGATCCCCCTGCCTCTGCTCCCTGAGTGCTGGGATTAAGAGTGTGAAACACTAAGAGCTTGCTTATTTGTATGTTTGTTTGGAGATGCGGATGGGTATCACTGTTTCACCCTCCCTCCCAGACCACTTGTCATAGCGTCCTGCAAGCTCAGGCCCGGATCTCAGCTTTTGGAATTAATGCCTTCACTGCCCTGTGGGGGCCTGACCCTTGGGTCAGAGGAGGTTTCTGGACAATCTACTCCTCTGGGAACTGAGGATGCTGTGTTACAGATAGGCGGATAGGCTCCTAAGGCAGGATGGAGTACTGTTTTAAAAGCCATCACCTACAGGTTTTCCTTGACTTGTTGCGTTGTTAAAGGCAATGCATAATGTTGGTTGTCCAATGGGTGAATCTTCCCTAAATTAGACTTCTAAAAAATGTCATTGGTTTTATTGAATGTGGGCTTTGGTAATGCAGGCCTGCAATTACAGCACTCAGGAAGCAGAGGCACAAGAGTAAGGCTAGCCTTGTTTGCGTAGTGAGACCTTATCTCAAAACAACAACCAAAACAAAGCAAAAAGTTCACTGGGATAAAATTTGAAGACTGCATTAAATACTACTTCTCCCAGCTGGACATCGAGTTTTCGCTGTCTTTGTCACATCTCAACTCTCTTAACTTGGCATAAAATGTCATGGTCAATACTTGTTAATAGGATACAAGTGAACCCCCTTCCCCAACCCCACTTCATCCCCTCAAATGAAAGATCTCTAAGGAATAGCTAGCTTTACTTAGGTCTTGGAATCCAATGCTAAGATAGACATGGTGGCTCTGGAGAGTGTAGTTTACTATGTAATTATAGGTGGGAAAATATGGTCCAATTAACTGATCAGTGGTTCTAAGCATCATATAAGCCATTGGCAGTAAAATGACTACTGATGGCTCATGACTCTGGCCAGGAACCTGAGCTGATCTTCCATCTTGATGCAGGCTTAGTGCCTAGAAGAGACACATCTTAATAATCTGCTCCTGTTTGCTCAAAACAGAAGAATGTATTCATTCCTCAGGGAATGATATTGAATACTTATGATCAATAACACATTCCATTATACTCAAGGGATTCCAATGCAGAAAGTATCTGCATTGCTTCATTTTTTCCATTTTTTTGAAAGAAGGATTTGTTCTCTTGTTCTTAGTCCTAATGTATGAAGTGGTCGACAGAAGGCAACATGTAAATTCTGTTCCCATTTGGTAGGGTGGGATTGTCCTATTTCAGTGTGTCCACACGTCTTCTGTTTGCTTGTTTGTTGTTGTTTTCTCGCATGTCTTACTGGGGCTCCTTTGCTTTCATAGAGTATTCTTATTTAGGTCATAACTTTGGAGTAATGATGTAAAAATGTGTAAGAAATATCAACCATGATTTTTTTTTTCTATCAAATACTATAAAACCTGTGTTTAGGACCAAGAATTCAAATCTTTTTATCTTGCTTTCCTTGCAAGACTTATGAAAATGTTTTCGTCCTCTCCACCCAGTAAAATCTTTATTTATACAAAGGCACCATGCTCTAGTCTAGGAATTCCATGGCCTGGAACAGTGATCCTTTTCTCTTTGGAGCAGTGACCCCTTTCCCACTTCCTCCATTTCCTGTGCACCGGTTCTTTTCAGACTAGTCAACTGAATAATTGTGAGGTCGGACCCCAGCCAATGGGGAAAAGACACTGGAGTTAAAATAACCAAATGTGCCCCGACCGCCTGAGGTCCCCAGGCCATGGCGGCGATGGCGGCCGCGCTGCGCGGACTCAGTGTGCGCTTCTGGCCGTGGGCATGGGCTCTGACACGTGGGACACGGGGCGCAGCGAGCGCAGCAGGAGGGCAGCAGAGCTTTGATCTCTTGGTGATCGGTGGGGGATCTGGTGGCCTGGCTTGTGCCAAGGAAGCTGCTCAGCTGGGAAGGAAGGTGGCTGTGGCCGACTATGTGGAGCCCTCTCCCCGAGGCACCAAGTGGGGCCTTGGTGGCACCTGTGTCAACGTGGGTTGCATACCCAAGAAGCTGATGCATCAGGCCGCACTGCTGGGGGACAAGATCAGAGATGCTCCCCACTACAGCTGGGAGGTGGCCCAGCCTGTCCAGCACAGCTGGTGAGGAGCCCTTGCCGTGCAGTCCTCTTGAGAGGAGAGGTTTGCTCTCTGCCACTCATCTGTAACTATGAGCTTTTCCACATGACCTCTTGGTTTCCAGAAATAATGACTCTGAGACTTCTTATATATGAATAAATGCCTGGGCCAAAGAAAATAAAAATAAACAAATAAAAAATAAAATAACCAAATGTACTTCCTGCGTTGGGATGTTTGCTCTTCAGAGTACACCCTCTTGATCAAGAATCAAGTTTACCTTGCCCAGACACTTCAGTTGGAATGGTGGTTTCTTTCTTTGTGAGCCTGAACTTATTTCTAACAATACGTGCTCTTGATTTCTTGCCTAACAGAAGAAGAGCATTTGTTACATCAATGACCACACGCTATACTCCTGTGGTCTCCCAAGTGTGTCAGTAGTTGGGGTTTCTCAGCAGAAGAGTACCTTGGCAGATTGGGGCCAAGGAATGCCATAAAGTCACACATGCAACAGACTCACTCAAGAGATTTACTGGGGTGTGGGGGAGTATACAGAGACTGCCTCTGAGCAAGGGTGGAGGAGAAAGAGAGCAGGTGTGAAGACACGGGCTTTGTAAAGGGGTATTATACATGTGCACAGGGAGAATGGGCCACCCATGATGACTGGAAATGTATTGCATTTGGTGGCTGGTGAGATGACACGGCTGCTGGTGCTGAGTTACTGAAGGCAGGCTAGGTAGGGAAGACCTGGTTCTGGACTGCAGATGGGTCTTGGTTTTCTACAGGAGACTTGCTTCTGAATGTGGGCGGTTCTTGGTTTTCTAACATTCCTCTCTCTTATTTATTATAAAAGGTGAGGAAATAGGAAGGGGTGACAGGTGAGGAACAAATGGGAACACGTTATTTCTTAGATTACTTCTTGCTGTCTGGGGATGGTGACATCTTTGGGGCACTGTTGATCCTCACCACCAGGACATATTCAGTAGTCATAAGTCTCTGGCTCTGCAGCTAGGGGTTGGGGGTCTTGGAACAACTGATCAATTGTTTGATTAGAGAGTTTTTGAATTTGTCATTGGAGGAAGGTAGAGAAGAGGATGCAGCTAGTAAAAGCAGGAAAACAAGGAGGGGGAGAGTCAGGAAGGCCAGTATTCACTTCCATGTGGGGCCCTCAAAGGCCCAGGGGCTGGAGGCATTGAGTTTTTCCTTACGTTTTTGGGGGTCTGTTTGAAACTGTTGGATTTTGTTTTGTACTATACTGGATTGACTGACATAGAAGCAGCATTTCTCTTGGAGGAAGAGGCAGCTGTAAAAAGATCTAGTTCCTGTCCATTTTGGAGTACCACTGCTGCCAAGAGTCAATTTGTCCTTGCAGGATGAGTATGGTTTGGGCCACCTGTTGGAGGACCTGAAAGAACTGGGAACATAACTGAAGATACTTGGCAGGTTTGTCCTGTTCCATGTTACTCCTGCCACGGCCAGAAGAGGCGAGATTTGAACTGGCCTTTTATTATGTTGGGCAACTATTGAGTCCACAGCCAGAATCAGTACAGGCTCTTCATGTATCATCCCCAACTTGGGGGAGAGAAATACTAAACTTTTAACCAACTGGCAGGTAGGTGATGGTAGAATTGATTACTATGAAGAATCAAAGCATTGGGGATGCTGGGGCTGAGATGGGGTGTCAAGGGTTAGGGTTTTATCTCAGTCTAAGAAATGTAATACCCCTACAAAGTGTGTCTTGGATACCTCAAAGCAGTTTGCCATACCAAATAAGGTGATATGGAAAAGTTACGGAGTTGTGGCAACAGTGGACTCAGGGCAGCTGTTGAGTGGCGACGTAAGTAAGATTGACTCTGCACACTGTGCTTAAACTGTTTCTCTTTTAGAAACTGCAAGACCTAAACCCAACTCTGTTACTAATCTATTTCACAATTACTTGTCTCCTTTTAGACATCTTTATGACAAAGAACTCAACTGTTTTTATAACTCATATTCATGCTTATTTTAATTTTCCAGGTCCATAAACATCTACTAATGCTCAAGCCCATGTGCTGGCCGTCGCCTTGCCCTAATACTTCCTTTGCAGGCCACTCAAAACTCTCACAGACTTTTTCATCAAAATGCAAAATCTTCACAGGAGCAATTTCCTTAACCTTGTGAGAAAGCTAAGCAAACATTAAGGCCTACCCTTCCTGTCCTCTTCCTCTCACTGCTTGTGGAATTAATCCTCAAGAGTTAAAATCTAATGCTGTTTGGTAAATAGATATTATTCGTATCTCAGAGTTTAAGCACCTAAAGTTCATGTAATGCTTTCGAAATATGGTTGTTGCTTCTGCTCACAGGGGTGAGATACCTTCGGATGCCATTAGTCATTGATTATATACATTTCCTTCCTAGGACTCCTACTTCAACTGAAGGCTGATGATGGTCTAGAAATACTAATTATGGTAATATTCTGGAATCCCTTATAGCTTACAGGATCAGGCTATGGTGGAATAATAATTAAACAGTAAATTTTAAAAATGGAAAGGGGCTATAAACATCTATCTAAGTCTCTTACTATTCAACATTTAACTATGCTAACTTTAATTTTTTTTTTTTTCATTTTAAAGGGTAATGATTCTTCTGCCGCCACAAGTTTTTGCCCTAACAGAGACTCAGTCTAAAGTATATATTAACTGGAAAGATCTAAAAACTAATCAGTAGAAAATGCCCAGTGTTCTTCTAACATCAGGGTGAGGTTATGCTTATGTCTTTCCAGAAAATGAACAAAATCCCATATGGCTCCCACTATGATGCATCTGACCAGGACAACATCCAGGATACCACTGATAAAATGTCCAAAGCTGGATGTGGCAAACCTATCAAAAGGACCCATCTCTAGAGGAAAAGGAAGCTGATGACCTGAGGAGACAACAAGACTTTAACTCATCAAGCCAAGACCTTGGGGAGACAACAAGGACACAATTCTACTAACCCCAAAGTGATGCTGTTATCTTTATTGACTATATATTATTAATATAGATTATATTCTTAATTCTCTGCTTGTCAGTGCAGAATCCAAATACTTTTCATCAGGGAGGATAGAAAGCACACCTCTAATAGGAGACAGTATGCTAAGGGGCTTAGCTCTAATAGGAAAGTATGCTAAGCATTGCTTTTAGGTTATTATTATTATTATTAACAATCCCAAGAATGATTACTGGAATACAAAAAGAGATTTCAAAAAAAATGGCCTGTATGATTAGCAAGTTACAGCAAAACATATTAGCAGGAATTGAGAGGTGGATGAATTGGAAAAACCACAATTTTATAAAATAGAGCTACTACAGATTATTTATTGTTTAAGTATAATCTTGGTTGTTAATAATTTAAGTAATATATTACTTAAATATGTCAGATTTTTCTCATATTCTCAATGGTCAAATTAATGATCTGGATAAGGATAACCAAAATATCTCAAGTGACCTTTGAATGCCGTCATGATTAAGACAGCTTTCCCCTTTCCTTGGCTTTCTATTAGCTATTCTCACAGCTTGAAATGCTTGTCCATATTAGACCAGCCGTGCAGCGACACAGTCAATCTTGGCCTCTATTACAGTCACAAGTTTCTCTTTAAAAAAATTTAAAAAGGGGGAGACATGAGGGGTACAGAGATTCTTGTGCTAACGTGTTTTCCTCGAAGAAGGCTGGGATCAGACATTATTAGCCTGGGGACTTTTGTGCTATCTGTGTGACGAGACCGCACAGGATCCTCCCCTAGACCCTTATCATGAGCTTGTCAATCTGTAGAACCTATGTTTATTGAAGGTGTCACATGTAGTTAATCTTTAGAACCCATCTCTATGGAAGACATCACACATACTTTACAAAGAGTCTCCATGTAGTGATGTCTTAAGCCTTATTGAGCACATGGGATTGCACTATTTATTACCAGGAAAACTTTTACCCCATTGTGATGTGTTTAAATATGCCTAAATAAACTACTTTTTTTGTTTTGTTTTGTTTTGTTTTTTTGAGACAGGGTTTCTCTGTGTAGCCCTGGCTGTCCTGGAACTCACTCTGTAGACCAGGCTGAACTCAGAAATCCGCCTGCCTCTGCCTCCCAAGTGCTGGGATTAAAGGCGTGCACCACCGCCCAGCCTAAATAAACTACTTGAGGTCAGACTCCCAAAGTTTGAATGAACATCGGCTATTGAGTTGTGTTGAACTGGACTAACTGGACTATCTACTTGCCTCTGGTAGGTCATTGCTCTGCTAGTCATGGTGGTCACAGATAACCCCGTGGAGTATATGTAAAGAGACCACATGGAGGTAACCATCTTCAAGACAATGAAAACGGCCTCTGAAGACACTAACCATGTTAGCAACTTGATCTTAGACTTTTACTTTTGAAAATGATTTAAAAAAAAAAAACAACAAAATTTTCTGCTGTTAAACCATCTAGATTACAAAACTTAGTTATAGCAACTTTTTTTTTTTTGTTTGTTTGTTTGTTTTGGTTTTTCGAGACAGGGTTTCTCTGTGTAGCCCTGGCTGTCCTGGAACTCACTCTGTAGACCAGACTGGCCTCGAACTCAGAAATCCACCTGCCTCTGCCTCCCAAGTGCTGGGATTAAAGGCGTGCACCACCACCGCCCAACATAGAAACCTTAATAAATAGTATACTTAAGAACTTGTTATAGATGTAAGTCCTTAGTCTCGTTTCAGTCAGAAGCTCAAGGGTGAAACCCAGCAATTTCTTTTAAAGATTCTTCCCATGATTCGTAGGCACAAGTGAGTTTACAGAGAGCTGGTCTGGTTGTTAAGTCTGTAAGCACAGGACTGGCCTGCACTCACGCCTCATCTACCATGAGCTACTGTCTATTTTGAAGGTAGCTTTATAAACTTGACCGAGTTTAAATTTCTTCATTTGTAAAAAGTATATAACCCTCATCTCTTCTTTTGTGAATTCTAGGCAAAGGCTGTACTATTGAGGTGTGTCCTTGGCTTCTCTGTACATTTTAGGTTGCTATGGTGATAAATAAACCCACCTCAGTAGAATTAGAGCAGAGATTGGTCCATGGTTAATTTTCTATACTGTGAAATATTATTATAGTAGGTAACATGCACCAACCTCCAACCCCTATTTTGCCTGCGTATATGTTTGGATCCCCTGAAACTGGAGTTAGAGCTATTTGAAAGCTGCCATGTGGTTGCTGGGAATTGAACTTGGATCCTTTGCAAAAACAGCCAGTGCTCTTAACCACTGAGCTATCTCCCCAGCCCCCTCCTATTTTTTTCCTTATTGTTTCCTGGTTGTGACTGTGATTCGGAAAATGTAGATGGTGCCAAGTTCTTTGGAGTGTATGCAAATAATGCATAGTGCACATTGTTAAAAGGCTCTCCATCCTCTTGGAAGGCCTATTGTCATCAATTTTATATCCTGTTCCCACGAGAACGTCACCTCTTTTCTCCTCTTTGCATTTTGCTGCATCTTCTGATGATTAAGGTCAAGCCCTGGTTGTGGTGTTTGCCAGGCATGCTCTGCCGCTGAGCCCTTACACCTGCAGCCTTCTGTATCATCCTCTTGCCAGATTGCTAGCTTCTCACATACTGGCTTATTCCCATTCCCTGTTGACCTGTTTGAGTCCACCTCCTTTTAAAGCAGCTTCTTATCAAGGCACCTCATTCCCCCTGTCTTCCGCCCACCCTCTTCCCAAGGCAACTATTTTACTACACAGCTGTCGCTAGATCGCAGGAATATTTTCACTGGACGAGTTTCGCTGTTCAGCCTTGTTTCTGTGTATTTGATTGTCTTTAGTATTTTATGTAAGTTGTAAACACACTGGGTAGAAACAACTCAATAAACGAAGAATAGTAAAGTGAATTGTAAAAATGTTATAGTCTCATAAAATAAGAATGGGAGGGGGAAGTCCTTTCCCAGACAGAAGTGAACTGGATGTCAGAATGTCTGAGAATAATGGATGGCTACTACTTCACCATAAAATCATTTCAGAGTCCCAAACTTGTTTTTGTAGTTACCCCCTGGTCTTTCCCCTCCCACTTGCCTCCCTAGCCTTTTGGGATAAGCATTCTTTATCTTCTAGCTCCCAAATTTGGGTACTGTTTCTTGGTTTCTTATGGTTTCTTCCCAGCATCCCAGTATCTAGCCAGATCTTTTCCTGCTTTCTCCTTTTAAACATTATCCGTTTCTAACATATCTCCAAGTGCACACCTTAATATAACATACTTATACATACCTGACATAAGGCTATTGTCCAGAACATAGAAAGTAGTTCCTTCTGGTCTAAGTCATATCCAAAACGATTAATAATAATTCACAGATAAATTGGGTTAGAGAAAATAATTATCCCAAAGCAAGATAGAGGCTACAGTTGTAAGGCACTGGAGAATTTAAGGTAAGTCATAATTCATCCAGCTGGACTGGGGCTGATCTCATTTTGCAATTCTCTATGTAACTGCAGCAATATCTGGAAATTGTGTGGAAGTCTTACAGCAAACCCCCACACAGATACATACATAAATTAAATGTAAAATATAAAGCATTTACATTTTTAAAAAGAACTACACACTGAAGAGGCAGGGAATGATGCAATACCAAGACTCTTGTGCTGTCCAGCTCTTGCTGGCCATTATTAGGCTTCCTCCCATTGCTGAATGTTTTACTCGCTTCAGTATAGAGCCCTCCGCTCTTCACTTTTATGTCCACCATTGTCACTATTCAAGCAGGGTGTGGTTTTAGCCTCTGTCTTGCTTTGGGATAATTATTTTTCTCTAACCCAATTTTATCTGTGAATTATTAATGGTTTTGAATATGACTTAGACCAGAAGGAACTACTTTCTATGCTCTGGACAACAGGCTTATACAAGGCATGGATAAGTACGTTATATTAATTTAAAATTTAATTTTACTTCTTGGTCTCGATGGCACAAACTCTGGCTGGTTTTCCTTATTGACTCATTCAGCCTAAACACCGTTAAAGCCCAGGAGCTGGAACGATGGCTCTGTTGGTAAAGTGTTTCTGGTACAAACATGAGGACCTAAGTTCAGGTCCCCAGAACCTCCCCACAAAGCTGGGCTCAGCAACATGTATTTACAACCCCAGTGCTAGGGAGGCAAGGATAGGTGAATCCTCAGGGCTTGATGGCCAGTCTCTCTAGCTAAAATGGCAAGTTCCAGGTTCAGGAGAGACTCTGTCTCAAAGGATAAAGTGGAGAGAGATTGAAGAAGAGAGCTTGTACTGACCTCTAGCCTCCACACACTCGTGGACACACATGTACAGCCTCACCACATGTGAACACATATGTGCTATACACAGGAAAAGAGAGAGAGGAAGAGGAAGTTTCATGCTCAAAGAGAGAGGATGAACTTCATTCCTTACTGATCACTTAGTTATGGTAGATGATGTTTCCAAGATGGCCCCAAGAACATCTCCTGAAGCGCCTTTTCAGTTTGACTGGATTATACTCTTCCTCTCTTGTTGACACTAGGCTGTCCCGGGACATATTTTGGTGAACAGGATGCAATCAGCAAGACTAGGCCTTAAGAATTCATCAGCTTCAGCTTTTATGTCTTGGCATGTTCTCTCTTGGAATCGGCTGCTAAGGCTGCAAGGAGGCTTAAGAGAGACCACACGGTGGAGAACAACCCCAGCTGAGCTCCCAGATGACATGGAGAGGAGGTCAATCTTGGTGTCTCAGACTACCTGGCAGAGAACCAGACAGTTCTCCATGTTCAGGAACTGCCAATCAATCCACATAATCACAAGCAATAACGAATTGCAGTTTTAAGCCACTGCACGTTGAGGTGCAGTGTCCCATGCCTGACTGCAAGCCCCCAGATCACCCAGGTCACTGTATCACCCTCGGACCTCTGCAAGGATGAGAGAATGGCTTCCTTTCCAGGTCTTTAACAGTCGTTTTTGCTCTTTTCACAAAGTGACTCAGTGATGATGAAAATGAGTAAGGAAGAAGCACGATACTGTTAACAGCTTTCAGTGTTTATACCATGGCAGTTTGAGTGAGAACTGTCCCAGATAGGCTCATGTATTGGAATACTTGGTCCCCAGTTGATATCACTATTTGGGAAGGTTCTGGAAGCTTTAGGTAAGGCTTTGTTGGTAGAAGTAACTCATGACTGCGGGCTTTGAGGTTTTATAGCCTAACCCTACTTCCTGTTCTCGCTCTACTCCTTGTTGTGGTTGAAATGTGGTCTCTCAGCTTCCCACTCTGGTCATTATGTCTTCCCTGCCATTATGGACATCTAGCCCTCTAGAATAGTGTATTGGTTGTTTTTTTTTGTCAACTTCACATAGACCTAAGTGTTTCTAGGAAGAGGGACTTTCAACTGAAGAATTTCCTCCAATAGATTGACCTCTAAGCAAGTCTATGGAGGGTATCTTCATGATTAATTCTTGATGTGAGAGGGCCCAGGTCATTGTGGGTAGTGTAGCCCTAGGCAGATAGTCCTGTGTTGTATAAGAAAGCAGGCTGAGCAAGGCAACAGAAAGTGTTCTTCCTATGACTTCTGCTTTCCTGCCTCCAGATTTCTACCTTGAGTTTTTGCCTTGGCTTCTCTATGGACTATGCTCAGGGATATTTAAACCCTTTCTTTTCTAAGTAGCTTTTGGTCATGGTATTTTATTACAGTAAAAGTAACTAATTTATACACTAAGTCAGACACTATTATATTTTTTAATATGTTTAATTTTTAGGCCATCTTTTTTTTTTTTTGATTGATGGATTGATGGATTGACAAGTGATTGTAGGTCACCCTAGTGCTGAGTCTTTGCAAGGTCATAGGAGGGACTGAGTGACATAATTCCCACTCCTGGAACAAAGCCAGCAGGGCATGGGGCCTCCATAAGTGTTGACTGTTATTGGGTGTGAGGCTTGTTTATATATATATTTTACTTCATGTTCCTCCTTTGGGAAATATTCTCCCTCCCAAGGTTATCAGGGAATGTCCTCTCTGTCAAGGTTAAAGATTCCATGATAATCAGAGACAGTACAAGTCTGGGAGGGAGGGAAATGTCTGTGTTCTTAGCGAAAATGGTAAACACTGTGACCATCAGGATGGCTCTGAAGGCTGTGGAAAAGATCTCTAAAAGCATGAGTTCAAAAGTATGTAAACAAGATTTCTCAACTACACAAAATATAAGGACGCAATATGAATTATGTGAGGGGTTTCACAGACCTAAAAGAACAGAGGGAGCTGCACAATGAACTAGCTTGTCAGAACGATGCAAAGGCAGGCAGATTCCTAAACTCAAGGTCAGTTTTGGACAGAAAGAGTTTAGGCCCAAGCATGGTGGGAGTGGTGATCTCAGAGCTGGGTACCACCTTTCTAGAGTATTGTCTGTGCTTACAAAGGAAGACAGATCTCTTTATTCATTTGCAATGTTAAGAAAAATGTGCTTGCTGTCTTTTCCTAGGAGTCAAGGGGCTAAGGTCAAAAAAATGTTGATTCGGTGGATAATCAAAAGGGAACCTGGGGCAGATGATTGAATTGGTATATAAATAAAAGACTGGGCTTTGGTCTGCAAGAGTTGAGCTGTCTGATGATCTTCGGAAAGCCGTCTCGAGCAGAACACAAGGCTGTCAGCTTGAACCTCATGGCTTCGAATCCTTTTTTGTTTCTGTTCCCATACACCCCTCCTCAGAACCCTCTCCAAGCCAAGGCTGATCCCTGTCACCCTAGACCTTATACGTGAGTATTCTACCAGTAAACTAGAACAACTTTTTTTTTTTTCAAAGATTTATTTATTTTATTGATGAGTACACTGTAGCTGTCTTCAGACACACCAGAAGAGGGCATCCAATCTCATTACAGATGGTTGTGAGCCACCATGTGGTTGCTGGGATTTGAACTCAGGACCTCTGGAAGAGCAGTCAGTGCTCTTAACCGCTGAGCCATCTCTCCAGCCCCAAGAACAACTTTTTATTGATTCCATTTCACAGATGGGAAAACAAAGCCACAGAGAGTCAGCTTGTTCAAAGTCAAATAGCATGGAGTGAAATCAGCATGAGAAACTCAAGCATCATACCCCAGAGCCACATGTCTAGCCCCTGACGTCCTGTAATTGACACCAGGCTAATTCTAAAGTAACTTAGGTGAGTGAAGCATTACTACTTAAATTTATGTTGGTTGATTTACAAAGAAAGGTTCTCTTCTTAAAAAATTATTTTATTTATATATTTTATGTATGTCAGTACACTTTCACTCTCTTCAGATACACAGAAGAGGGCATCTGGTCCCATTATAGATGGTTGTGAGCCACTATGTGGGAGTTGAGAATTGAACTCAGGACCTCTGAAGGAGCAGTCAGTGCTCTTGATTGACCACTGAGCCATCTCTCCAGCACCCCCCCCCCCCCCCGCCCCGCAAGGTTCTTAAAGCTTCAATGAGCTCATTCACTTATTTCCATTCCAGGCTGTGCACCATGTTATCAGCACCACTTAGGGGACATCTATGTGTTTGGCTATTTCTAAAGTCACAGTTCAGAGTAGGCTAGAAGTGATACTGCTTTTTCATGTTCCTGCCCATCCCAGAATGCACTAGACTGTGAGCAGGCATGGGGCCCAGAGGCTAGCAAGTGGGAGCTAGGATGCCTGTGTGAACGGGGGTTGGCAGAGCCTTTTATGAATCTTCTCACTCCACCAAATGAGGGTACTTCCTCTTTTTTTTTTTTTTATAGAAACAGGGTCCATGGCAGCCAGAGGCCTGCTACTCAATGCTACTTGCCAACCCTGCTGTTTCCTTCAAGGTCCATAACAGATGCAGGCAGTTCTGTAAGCTGCCTTTGCAATGTGGTGCAGTTTTTTTTTTTCCAGTCTACTTGCTTCCTGTCTATCTGAAACTATCTCAAATGCTCTGAGGGACATCTTAGATAGAGTTATAACATTCAGCAGGACTCATGTCCTCATGGTGCATTGAGAGCAAGGCCTTGAGAGACTGACTACCCTCAGTGGTCTCTATGTCTGACAATTAGTGATCAAGGGGGGAAGTGCCCATTATGGGTGGTGCCATCTCTGGACTGTAGTCTTGGGTTCTATAAGAAAGCAAGCTGAGCAAGTCAGGGAAAGCAAACCAGTAACATCTCTCCATGGTCTCTGCATCAGCTCTTCCTTCCTGCCCTATGTGAGTTCCAGTCCTGACTTCCTTTGGTGATGAGCAGTAGTGTGGAAGTATAAACTCTCCTCCCCAACTTGCTTCTTGGTCATAATGTTTTCTGCAGGAATAGAAACCCTGACTAAGACAAGTGGTATAAAGTAGACTTCTATACATTTACAGACTGCACAAATCTAATTGCAACAGTTGTAATAGTCACAGTTTTCAGAGACTGTGATTCTCTTAAAGTTGGTTCAAAATGACCAACAGACTCAAAGAACAGAAGACTAAAAGCTAAACTAGAATGTTCTTTTAAACCTTCCAATGGGAGTAATTTGCAGGGCTCCCGTGACTTGCAGTGTACTGTAATGAATCCCATCTTACTTAGCAGACGACCAGTCTCTTTCCAGTGTGCTTCTAACAAAGCGACACCCCCTCCATTCCTCCTGGCACAGGTAATTTGGAACATCAGGCCTCACAGGTGTGAAGGTGCTGTATACTCTAATGGTGGCTAACAAAACCCAAGGCCAGCCTCAGCTGCACTTCGGTTCCTGGGAAGTCATCGATGGGACTTACCTATAATTACAATTCCTACTTGAAACATAATCCTCAGGATGATAAATACCTAAATTATTCCCCCAGACTGGCACCTGAGGCAAAGCCCTAAGGGACCAATGGTTGTGAGGGGTACATATGGTTTTTAAGTCAGAGGGGATTAATAAGCAAAAAATGACATCACTCAAAATCTCAGAAGGGGCAAGTGTCCAAGAGGTAGTTTTGACTTCACAATGTGTCTTAACGACTTGTGCCCTGGACTTTACAATATATGCTGGCTGTGTAGAATCAGCTGGCCACATCAACAGTTTTGGGATATTTAAAAAATTATTGTTGGCCAATAAAGTAAATAAAGATTCTGCAGGAGTGAGGGAGGGAAATGTAATTTCCAGTAACTTAAGAGTTCAATAGATGATGGCTATTCATGAACTAAGGAGTATACAACACAAGCCTCATGGAATCTGGGAATCGGGGAAACGTTTCGGACCCACGGAAATAGCTGAGATAAACTGGGTGCACCTGTTCCTAGTCATGTCTTGGGAATACATGAACCCCTGGCACAGGATGAACGTCTGTGAGTGTCAGTCTAACAACAAAACAAACTTGGCAGTGGACTAGGGAAGTCGCTGCTGGGGTTCAGGGAGCCGCCATCCACGGTGGTGAACTGCGTGTTGATGCCGGTGCACCAGGGAAGGGAGGCTAAAGCTTCCAGATGACTTTCCTCCCCTCTTCACAAAGCTGTTGTGAAATAAAATACAAATCCTTCCTGAATATTTCCAGCTTTCCTTCCCGGAGGAAGTTTTCAGTCAATGGGAAACAAAGCCTTATTCAAAGGATTAAAGCCGGAGTCGTTCCATTGTGTGAGGCCTCAATAACATGGTTTTCCTTCCACAGACAGCATTTTCAATTCACAAATCATCTCAAAAACAGGAAATTTGGGGGAAACACGTGCTTATGATAACAAACAAGGACCTATCCTGTGGGATGGAGGAGGGCTGCTCGGAGTGGCTTCCAGTTTTATTTAACTCCCCTCCCCCACCCCATGCTGCCTTCTAGGAAGAACATTCCTTAAAAGAAAAAGCCATATGGCTTGTACCGTCAAACGACTCCATTCCCATCCCACCCCCAGCACTGCAAAGAGTAGGGAGAGGAGATGATCTTGGCCACATTTTCACAGTCTTGTTCCAAGGCAGTATCATGGAGGTAGCAGATACTTCTCTGAAATATTGTCTCTTGCTGCTATCCCTCAGTCTCTGTTTCTCCCTCACACCCTATTCAAACATCCCTGGTCATTTATTTAATAGACAGAATGAGTCAGGCCAGCAGCTCCACAGAGAATGCTGCAGCAGGGTGTGTCAGTGGCAGCTACTAGCCATAGGGAGCAATGGAATGTTGACGAGATTGTAGAAACAGATGCTCTCTGGTTAGCTATGCTGATGGGCTGTAAGGACAGAGTGCTGTGTCTGAGCTCTGAGAAAACTCACTTTGCAGATCCATCCCAGCTGCTGCCAAATAGACTCCTGGGTGTGGTGGGGAGGGTGGCCCAGGAGTCTAGAATGTTTGCTGATCACAAGGATCAGAGTTTGGGTCCCAGCTCCCATGTCTCACAAAAGCTTGTAACTCCAACTCCAAGGGCTATGACACTGTTTTACTTCTGCATGCACACAGACAGGCACACAAATCTTTAAGAAGAAATGGACTTGGAGAGATGGCTCACTGGTTGAAAGCACTGACTGCTCTTCCAGAGGTCTGAGTTCAATTCCCAGCAACCACATGGTTGCTCACAACCATCTGTAATGGGATCCAATGCTCTCTTTAGGTATGTTTGAAGACAGCTACAGTGTACTCACATATATAAAATAAATAAATAAATAAATCTTGAAAAAAAAGAAAAGAGACAGACTTGTATGTTCCCATAGAAGTTCTTTGTATTTAGATTCCTCATTTGAAAAATAAAATAAAATAAAATAAAATAAAATAAAATAAAATAAAATATTCCTCATTTGGTGACAATCCTTTAATCTTTGATCTGTATACTAAAAGAATCACCCTTTAGGTTTTAGGGCTTCTGGAAAAGTAATCTTCTGTGTCCACAATTCTTCAAAATCGTGTTCCCTCAGGCCATATCTTCTCTCAGTCCCTTAGTTTTGTTGCTATTTTGAGAAAGGGCCTCACGTATCCTAGGCTTACAACTTGAGACGTGGACAAAGATGGTACTCAAGGGCTGATCCTCCCTCTGCCTCCCTGAGTGCTGAGATCACAGGCGTCTGCCGCCACATACAGTTTATGTAGTTCTGTGTTCTCTTAGCCTGAAGTGTTTTTGTTCCATCTCAGCGTGACAGATTGCTTTTTTACCCAACTGTGGTGTCAGCTTGATCACTCTATAGGAAGAGCTACCCATGTGGTAGTTTAAAAGACATGTCCCCACAGTCCAAGCATTTGAATATATGGTCTCTCCTTGATGGAAGGGTTAGAGGATGTGGCCTCGATGGAGGAAGTACGTCACTGGGGGGGGGGGGATTTGAGAGTTTAATGACATAAATCATTTTACATTCCATCTTCACTTCCTGTTTGTAGTTTCAGATGTAGGCTCTCTTCCTGCTGCCCAGCTGGTGCTTGCTGCCCTGCTTCCCTGGTGCTTGCTGCCCTGCTTCCCTGCCATGATGGTGATGGACTCTTGACTCTCTGAAACTATAAGCCCTAAGGAAATCCTTTCTTCTGGAGTTGCTTTGGTCATGGGGTTTGATCACAGCAATAGAAAGATAACAAATACAATACCCAACCCAACCTTTCTACCCTATTACTCTGTTTTAATTATTACTTAAAACTTTGAGACAGGATCTCTGTATCCTGGGTTGTTCTCAAACTCACTATGTAACTTGATGATCTGAGTTTGATACCTACAACTCACATAGTGGTAAGAGAAAAACAACTTCCCAAGTTTGTCCTCTGTCCTCTGATCTCCATGACCTCCAAAGGAACATGGGGACACACCACACACACACA
>NW_021604666.1:1788089-1794409 GCF_004785775.1 Grammomys surdaster | reverse complement strand
ATCTCCATGACCTCCAAAGGAACATGGGGACACACCACACACACACACACACAAATACATACACTCTTATACACAGACATACACATATAAACACACACACACATATACATGCAAGCATACACAAATACACACACACAAATATACAAAATTAAAAAGAAAATAAATGTTGGGGTTGGAGAAATGGCTCAACAGTTAAGAGCACTGACCACTCTTGCAGAAGACCTGGGTTCAAGTCCCAGCACCTGCATGGTGGTTCACAGCCATCTGTAACTCTAGTTCCAGAGGGTCAACAGATTTCTGGCCTCTGTGGTTACTGCACACATGTGGTACACAGATATACATGCAGACAAAACATCCATACACATAAGACAGTAATGAATAAGTTTTTTTTTTTTTTTAAAGACACCTTGAAACAGCACATCTATTAACCTGTGGTGCTATTCCTCCTATATAATTGATGGATCTCAGAGTTAAAGCAAAGTTTTACTTCAGGGTCTCTTATAATCTAGCCTGGAATTCACTATGTAGCTGAGGATGACCTTAAACTTCTGGTCTTCCTGTCACCACCTCCCAAATGCTGGGATTTTAGGTGCATACTGCCACACCCAGAGCCTCAAGCATTCTAGATAACATTCTACTAATTGAGCTATCTCAATTAGTACAATTGACCTTACATTTACATAGCTTTTAAAACTTCTTTTATTATTATTTTTCTTTATGCAAAAATAGGCTGGCCAGGCCTGGTGGTGTATGTTTTTAATTCTAGTACTCAGGAAGTAGAGGAAGGTAGATCTCTCTAAGTCCAAGGTCAGCATTGGTCTACAGAGCAAATTCCGGGATAGCCAGGGCCAAATAGAGAGACCTATCCCAAAAAATCATAAACAAACAAACAAACAAACAAACTCTGTAATATAAAGAAAGACTAAATCCCAGGATGGCCAGGGCTACACAGAGAAATCTTGACTCAAAAAAAAAATAAAAAACTCAAAACAAAGTCTAATCATGATTCAGCTAAACACTAAATAATGGATTAACAAACCCCACCAAATTGTGGATCAGCAAAAAGATCCACATTGAGCAAAAAGCCAACCATGAGAAAACCAAACCAACCAAACTAGAAAAAAAAAAAAAAAAAGCAAAAAAAAAAAAAAGCAAAGAAAAAGCAAGACTTAGTGAAAAGCCAAACATGACTCAGCAAAATTCCCATCCTTAAGTCTGCATCTCTTAACACGGAAAAAGCAGGAACCGAGTCACCATGACACAGCTCTGTTAACTAAGGCAGTTAAATAAAAACAGGCTCAGAATCACAGAACCTATCAAAGAACACTTCTCCATTTTATGGAAAAAAAAAAAATTCAAGTACACAGAAAAATTAGAACTTTGGCAGGGAATGCCCACATACCCCTGTCTATGTAGCTGGGCCACATGGCTCTTTGTTTCTGAAGCCAAAATCCAAAAGCTGATTATCTGTAACAGATAACTTGAAAGACGACTGCCAAAGTTCCCTTGAAATCTGTCATTCAAACCTCTAAGTGACTTTAGGGTCCCTGGCAGATTGGTTGATTCTGGAGAACTGCAGAGCTGACTCAGTCTGTACACAAACGCTAAGTTTAAGATATGCGAACTGGGTGATTCCTAGAGGAAATGAACCCCTGTCTGAGAACAACAGCTGAAGCAAAATCCCATAAGCCAGGAAAACAGACACACAATCACAGTAACAGGTGGCTGCTTTCAAAACAGAGTTCAGTCTGGCTGCTTGGCACCTGCTCTGGAGCCACAGCCGGCCTTGTCACTCTGTCCCGCTCCACTTTAGTTCACCCCTGCCACTCTGTAAGGAAGATAACTGCTTCTCAGAGCAGTGCTAAGTCATCTAAGATGGTGGCTTAGATGACTCTGGTGGTCACCCTTACCTTCCCTGCCACAGAAGAGAGAGTAAGAGAGGTTTGGAGGCCAGAAGGACCTTGGCATAATTAACTATTTCAACACGTCTTTTTTTGGTAGCTGAGCAAGGCTATGTTCAAGCAAATTAAGTAAAAACTTGATCAAGATCTCAGGGCTTATGAAAGAACACCCACACCCCTTTTCCATGAAAAAAAAAAAAAAAAAGAAAGAAAAAGAATCAAGCACACAGGAAAAGCTAGGCAGGGTATTTTCCTAGACCCAATTTTTGGATTCTGTTGTGAACATTTATATATCTGTTCTTCCTTCCTTTATCCCATCATTTAAAAAATATTTACTCAAAAAATTTAAATCATGTTTGGTGTGTCTGTGTGGATATGTACACATGAAAGTAGATTCCCATAGAGGCGGGAAGAGGGCATCAGAGCTTCTGAAACTGGGGTTACTGGTGGTGGTAAGCTGCCAGATGTGGGTGCTGGGAAATGAACTCCTCCAGTCTTCTGCAAGAGCAGGACACACTCTTAAATGCTGAGCCATCTCTCCAGATCCTTATAGTACTTCCTAGATGACTTTCAGAGTGAACTGTTGACATTTGGCTCCTTTTCCTCAAAGTGATTGCTTGTAATTTCCCATTTAATTATCTCTTCCTCCTCTTTTTCCTCCTCCTCCTCCTCCTCCTCCTCCTCCTCCTCCTCCTCCTCCTCCTCCTCCTTCTCCTCCTTCCTCTTCCTCCTCCTCTTTTTCTTAGACAGGATCTCACTATATAGCCCTGGGTTGTCTGCAACTCTTAGCAGAGATCTACCTGCCTCTGCCTCCCCAGTTTTGGCTGTCCTGGAACTCAACTTGTCAACCAGGTGTGGCCTTAAAGTCACAAAGATCCACCTGCCTCTGCCTCCTGAATGCTATAATTAAAGGCGTGTTCTATCACACACAGGCTATAGGAGACTCAACAAGAAAGAATTTCAGAAATGACAGAAATCCTGGCCAAAAGGTGCCATTGCTTCTAGTATTTTCTCCCTCTTCCTGGAAGCTTGTCCTTTCTTTCCTTCCCACCCCACCCGTTGACCTTCCTTCTTCCAAGAATGATCTCAGATATCTGCAAGGAGTGCCACTTCTATTGTCCTGTGCTCCTGTTTTGTGTTTAAAGTCCTCTCAAATGCCACCGCCTTCCCAATGCCCAGTGTCTTTCCTAACCCTGGATTTTTTTTTTTTTTTTAGTTTTAATTTCTTAATTAAAATTTTAGGTGATCGTACAAAATAATGGGTATCATTCCTGGTGTCTTTAACATCCTTTATACTTCACATTTGTCCCCTCTTTGCCTGTCTACTCACAATGCCCTGATCCGGCTTGCTCTCTTCCTCTCTAGTCCCCTCTTAATACATCATACATTACATGTGTCTCTGTTTCCTACCATGCTAAAGACCTCTTCCTTCCCTCCCATGATCCCCTTTCTAGTACTGTGACCTACACATACACACATAACACACACACACACACACGCTCAAACACATACATAAATTTAAAACATAGTATTTTCATGTCTGACAATGACAATTGTCTGGATTATTTCACTTAACATAATTGAATTAAAAATTGAAATGGAAGGCAGAGGACATAACTCCTTAAGGATGGAGATTTTTACTGTAGATAGAAGGGAAGAACCCATGCTTGATGTGACTAGCAGAGTAAACAGGTTTCTGAGATCTAACAATAACTTCTAGCTGCACCCATTTTCCCAACAATGCCATGATTTCATTTTTTTCTTCACAATTGCATGAAACGCTATTATCTATATGAACTGCACCTTCTTGAGCCATTCGTCTGTCATGGACATCTAGGCTGGTTACATTTCCTGTCTGTTGAAAACAATGCAGCTATTCATGTGGCTATGCAAGTACTTCTGTGGTTGGTCTAGAGTCCTTTGGGTCCACCATCCACAGCCAACCTTAATTTGTTAAATTGTCAGTAACTTGTAAATCAACAGCTCTGAGCTACCCCTTTTCCTTTTCTCTTTTTTATTTGGAGACAGGGTTTCATGTTAGCTCAGGCTGACTTAGAACTCAAGATATAGCTGAGGATGACTCTACCTCTGGAGTTACAGCTGTGTCCTACCATGGCTGGTGTCAAGCAGCACTGTGGGTAGAACCCATAGCTTTCTGAATGCTGGGCAAGTGCTCTCCCACTGAGCTGCATCCTCAGCCCTCTGCCCTCTTTTTAAAGAAAAGACTCTTTTATTTTTTATAGTGTGTGTGTGTGTGTGTGTGAGAGAGAGAGAGAGAGAGAGAGACAGAGAGAGAGAGAGAGAGAGAGAGAGAGAGAGAGAGAGAGAGAGAGAGAGAGAGAAGGTACTAGGTACTTGAAGGTCAGAAGGTATTGGAGGCCTGGAGCTGGAGTTATAGGACATTGTACGCTACCCTACATGAGTTCTGGGAACACAGCTGGGGTCCTCTAGAAGAGCAGTATACGCTCTTAGCAGTGGCACCATCTGTACAGCCTGCTCTGCCTCTCTTGAATGGATTCCAGATAAAGGTGTAGTGAACACGGTTCCTTTTGCAGCAGGGTATAACAGTCAGGACATCCTCTCGGCACATCATGGGCTGCCTTCTACCACTTCTGCTGTTGCCACCAACCCTAAATTTCTTTTTGTCACTTCCTCAATACCCTCACTAACTGCCAGCCGCACCCTGACTCCCCTTTCCAAGGCTGAGTCAGATCCAGTGTGAAGCTCTTGAGGAAGAAGTGGTTTAAGGAGATGGACAATTAGTTATGTCTCCCTTGTTCTACGTTTACAGTTCTGGGCCACAGGACAGAGGCACATGTTCTGACTCTGGATTCTTGAGAAGGCCTGCAGAGCTGGCTAGAAAGTTGGCCCTGTGGTTTGAAGTTCCTGCTGCCTTTGATTTTACAATGAGGGCATAGTGAAGTTGAGTAACAGATCTCTTGCCCAAGCAGTAAGGGTCACCACAAAGCTGGGATGCTGATGACTGGTCCATCTTCAAGGTCAAGTGTCTCTATCAGGAAGTGTAGACTGCTGTTATCAATATTACCTAACCTTAGAAGAATGTGTTTATGTGGGTATGAATGGGTACATACATACATACATGCGTGTGCAACTTTACTTTTTTTAAAAAAGATTTATTTATTTATTTATTATATATGAATACACTGTAGCTGTCTTCAGACACACCAGAAGCACCAGAAGAGGGCATCAGATCTCATTACAGATGGTTGTGAGCCACCATGTGGTTGCTGGGATTTGAACTCAGGACCTCTGGAAGTGCAGTCAGTGCTCTTAACCACTGAGCCATCTCTCCAGCCCTCCAGCTTACTTTTAAAAAACGGACTTGTTCCTCAATTGAAGAATGGATAAAAAAAGATGTGGTACATTTACACAATGAAATACCATTCAGCTATTAAAAATGATGACATGATGAAATTTTCAGACAAATAGATGGAACTGGAAAAGATCATCTGGAGTGTGGTGACCAAGATCCAGAAAGACACACATGGTATGTACTCACTTAGAAGTGGAGGGTAGCCACAAAGCACAGAATAACCATGCTACAATCCACAGACTCAAAGAAACTAAGTAACAAGGGAAGATGATTGAATCTCACTGAGAAGGGGAAATAGAATAGACATGGGGTGGGTGTGAATGAAGGGAGGGAACTGGGTGGGAGAGGGGCTGGGGAGGGGAGTAGGGCAGATTCAGAGGAGGGAGGACACGGTGGGGGAGAGAACTGGAATCCTTTGGGGGGAGGGACATCAATAGAAACTTGAAGGAATCTATGAAGATGATCCTAGTTAAGACTCTTAGCCATGGGGAGGGTGTGTGTGTGGAGCCTGAACTAGCATCTCCTGTAACCAGAAAAGACTTTCAATGGAGGGATTGGGACCCCAACCTAGCCACAAAGCTTTAGACCCACAATTTCTTCTGTCAACAAGATGTTCTGGAGTAAAGATGGAGCAGAAATTGAGGGAATGGTCAATGAGTGGCTCAGCTTGAGACCCATGCCATGAGACAAAGCTCACCCCTGACACTATTAATGATATTCTTCTATACTTTCAGAAAAGTGTCTGCATAACTATTATCCAAGAAGCTTCATCTAGCAACTGATGGAAACAGATGCAGGGACCCACAGCCAAATATTAGGCAGAGCTTGGGGAATTCCGTGGAAGAAAGGATGAAGGATTTAAAGAGTCAGAGAGGTCAAGGATACCACAAGAAAACCTACAGAATCAACTAACCTGGGCCCATAGGGGCACACAGAGACTGAACCACCAGAGAACATGCATGGGACGGACCTAGGTCCTCAGCACATAGGTAACAGCTGTGCAGCTCAGTCTTCATGTGGGACTCTTAGCAACAGGAACAGGGGCAGGGGCAGGGGCAGGGGCAGGGGCAGGGGCAGGGGCAGGG
>NW_021604666.1:1771426-1788079 GCF_004785775.1 Grammomys surdaster | reverse complement strand
GCAGGGGCAGGGGCAGGGGCAGGGGCAGGGGCAGGGGCAGGGGCAGGAGCAGGGGCAGGAGGAGAAGGTACAGGGGCAGGAAGAGAAGGAGTTACAGGTGTTTGTGAGCAGTCTGATATAATAGTTGGCATCTTTACTACAGCATTAATACCTTAATTGCTGAATCATCATTCCAACTCAATGGCTCTCAACCTGAGGGTCGAGACCCCTTTGGGGGGTGCTGTTGAATGACCCTTTTACAGGGGTCACATATTAGATATCATGCATATAATATAATTACATTATGATTCACAACAGTAGCAAAATTACAGTTACAAAGGAACAACAAAACAATTTTCTGGGGGCTGGAGAGATGGCTCAGTGGTTGAGAGCACTGACTGCTCTTCCAGAGGACATGAGTTCAATTCCCAGAAATCACATGGTGGCTCACAACCATCTGTAATGGGATCTGATAGTCATATTAATAAAATAAAATAAATCTTAAAAGAAAAACAACAACAACAAACCAACACAGGAATGTTGCAGAAGACATTAAAAAAAAAAGAAGAAAAAAAAACAAAAAAACCCCAATTTTCTGGCTGGGGGTCATTACAACTAGAGGAAGCACTTTACTGACTGAGCCATATCTTAGTCCCTCTCCACTTATTATTATTATTATTATTATTATTTTATTATTTAGATTTGTGTGCATGTGCACTGCATGCATGCCTTGATGCCTTGTGCCCTCAAAGGTCGGAAGACGGCATTGGGTGGAACTGCAGTTACATGTGGTTGTGGGCCACCACGTGGGTGTTGAGAATGGAACCTGGTTCTTCTGCAAGGTCAACAGGTATGCTTAACCACTGAGCCGTCTCTCCAGCCCACCTTACTGTTTGAGATCAGGTCTCTTACTATTTGATTTGGGGAGATTGGCTGGCCAATTGGATTGAGGGAGAGCAGTGGTGCTTCCTAATGCTCTGACCCTTTAGCAACAATTCCTCTAGTTGTAGTAACCCCCAGCCAGAACATTGTTTTGTTGTTCCTTTGTAACTATAATTTTGCTACTGTTGTGAATCATAATGTAATTATCTTATATGCAGGGTATCTGATATGTGACCCCTGTAAAAGGGTCATTCAAGCTCCTGTCTCCACTTCCTCGGTGCTGGGATTACAGACTCGTGCTGCTGTTCGCTGGTAATTCTTTCTAGGGTTCTAGAGTTCAAACGCATAACTTCATGCTTGCACATGTCAAGCACTTGACTGGTTGAACCATCCCCCTGAGGCCAGGATGTTTTTGTACACTCAGGAACTGGTGGTGCTAAGAATGGACAGGGACTAGAGAATTGTTTCACGAAGCACGACCTGCTTTTTGTTTTGAGTGTAGTATACTTGAAATCAGTTTTTCTGAGATACTTCCAGTCTTGCCATTTATAACCCAACAAAGATCTTTCTGTCGTGGTTGCTTCTAAGCTTTAGTTGCCCTTGGATTTCAACTAAAAGTCTCAGATTTCTAAGGTAGGTGTGACGATACTTGTCTATGATTCTAGTATTCTGCACGTAGAGGGAGTAAGTAGTTCAAGTTTATCCTTTGCTACCCTGTGAGTTCCAGGCCATCTGGGCTGCATGTGACCATGTTGTGAAAAAAAGAAAGAAAGACAGAAAGGAAGAAAGAAAGGAAAGAAAGGAAGGAAGGAAGGAAGGAAGGAAGGAAGGAAGGAAGGAAGCAGGAAGTCTGCCCAGATTCTTGGAGTTTCGAGTTTCTTGGTTGGTGAGGAGCAGATGAGTGGTGAGAGGCTGCTACTGCTGGTGAGATGAGAGATCTGCTTGAACAGAGTGCAAAATGATAGTACTTATTGAATCACTTGCCAGTTCACCTGCCCGTCTCCTTCTACCACTGGAGAGCAGTGGTTCTCAGCCCTAGCTGTCCATTAGAATTGCATCTGAAGCTTTAAACACAGGGTCTCAGTAGAATGGCCAGACCCTACCTTAGACACAATTAGGTCCACAGCTGTGGGTATAGGACCCGGGTATTTTTTAACAAAGATCCCCAGATACTGTTAATGACTGGTCAGGATGAATGAACCACAGGCATATAGTAAGCCCTGGCTCTATTCGACATTAACATATGTTTTTCATTTGACAAATAGATGTTGACCACTTACTATATGTCCTGGAAAGTGATAAAGTGTATATATGAGAAATGGTCTCGGGCCTCATGGCAAAGACAGATCACATACACGAATATTTAAGCAGAAAGCTGGTGTGTGATGAGTGCCAATTAGAGGACGAAGCCATTATTGAAAACAGAAGGCTTGATGATCCAAGGTAAGTCGGCATCGGGTTGGGGCCCCACAGCATTGTTTATGATAAGTTATGTATGCCTCTGCCATGCATGAGGCATGTCCCTTTGGTGTGGGAAATTGCTCATTTGTTGGTTCATTTGTTGTTTGGCTGATTCACCATGGTGGGGCTGATTGAACTGTGGAAATGATGGAACATTCAATCAATAGCTAGTCAGCTGGCGACTGTTCCTTTGCTAAGTATGCTATTAAGACTGTTTTCAAAGTCCCGTGCTCAATAGACGTAAACCTTTTCCAGAAAATATTTAAGATTTTACACAATTTAGGATTTTAATTTTAGGATTTTAGTAAATATTCATTAAATATGTAAAAAAAAATCAAATTTACTCATGAATCAAAAGACAAAAATTATTCGCAAACACTAAGCCTATTTAATTCACTTTTATACTATAGTCTTTTTAAATAGGCAATTGTTTAATAATATTACTTTCAATGGGTTTCATTGTAATGTTTCCATACGAGCCTTCACCATGCTAAATGTACGTCATCTGCACGCATTAGAATATAGAAAAATCTAATGATTCAATAGCAGTTGGCCCACAAAGGAGACAGTTTCTAGAAAGTGGGAAATGGACTCTTTGATGTTACTGACATATTGAGGGTAATAAATTCATTGTGTTGGTTATCTGGGTTATAACTCCTTTTGTTGTTGTTGGGATTTTATTTTCATGCCAGGGAGCTTTCTTAAGACTAGAAAGAAACCACTGACAACAAAGGAAAAAAATAATTTTTAAGAAAAAGAAATAAATGCTTTAAAAATCATGGCATTTATTTTCATTCAAAAACACCGGAGGCATCATGTCAGCTGTGGAAGGAAAGAACTGGAAGGTTGAAGTAATGCAACTGGGCAGAAGAGAAAGATAAAGTGCCTACTCGTAGCAGAATACTGCACGTGCCTTTAGAGAGGAATACATTTTAGATGAGCGTCCAAAGAGATAAAAGGGGACAGGGTCAAGGTTCAGAGAGCCCAGGATAAGGCGGAGGACTGGGGTTCTGGCACAGTGCATTACTGCGTGGCCAATTTTCCAAGGCCAGCTGTTACCAGTCAGATGCAGGTCTGGGATGAAGGGAGGAGCAATCAATAGGGAGAGCAGCCCACCCTTCCCCATTTGCCTGGAGATGCATCTCAGGATCAATAGTTTTCCAATCTGAATCTAGGGAGCAAAGTCAAAACCACTCTGATGGCTTTTTAGTTCACTTCTTACTAATACAATTCAATTTGAGGGATTTTCTGTATGGGCATGGTAGTAACATATTTGATTTTAAAAAAATTAGCCTTATTGCTTATCAAATAAATAAAAATTAGAACAGTAATGAATTGTTAGTCTTTTACACCATTAACTTAAAATGATCAGGGAGGCATAGGGAAGGTTAGGGGCAGCCAGGCTTCTGTTGGAGTATGCACCTTGGTTTATTGTGACTGGAGAGCCACACACATTCTGTAGCCTAGCAAGACTCCCCTTAGAAATGCATTCCAAAGACATAGTATGGATGTGCACAAAAACACCCACACAAACTACTCCTTAGAGCTTTGCTTCTGATTGGGGAACCAGCAGAGAAATAAACGCTCCAACAATAGAATGATAAAGTGTACACTGACTTGTAGGTATAACGTGGCTGTTGCTCTCTTGACCACACAGCTTCTGTGATTACCTGCACAAGACTGGCCTCTTGACAGCCTGTCATGGGGGAGGGCTTTCCTATCCCATCCCTCCACGAGGATGTGCAGACAGTTAACGGTTGCTAGGGGCAGGGGGAAAGATAATTTCTTCTCAGTATAGCATTTAGTTAGTTGCTCCTACTCCTGTAAATAATCCCTAAGGTGACTAATGTAACATCACTGGGGTTGGAACATGGGGGTGGGGAAGGAGAGAGAGAGAGAGGAAAAGGAAGGAAGAAAGACAGAAGGCTAAGTTGAGAAGAAGGGACTCAGTGTGAGAGGGACAAGAGAGGGTATTAAAGATATTTATCAAAATATATATGTGTATGAAAATGTCATAATGAAATCTATTTTAGTATAATCAATATATGTTAATAAAACAGAATTCAAAACATTGACAAAAGAGAGAGGGAGAGAGAAAGAGAGAGAAGCAATGTCCAATGGTCTCAAGAAACATCTTCCTGAGGTTTTTATGTAAGTTTGTCATTTCTATTTAAGGTCAGCCTTCCCTTTCATGCATGTCCTTCTCTCCAGATAGTCTGTGCTCTTGCCCGACAGGCCCACTTGCTGGTTGTGCCTTGAGCTGATCCCAAGTGTGTCCTTGCTTCCCTCCCTTTCCTCATGTTTCCTCATTTGGACGCCATTCCTCCACCTCTGACGTCTCGTGTATCCACAGTCCACACTTTGTTTGTTTGTTTGTTTGTTTTTAAATGTCTAAATGGATAGACTGAATGGCACCTGGTAGATTTAGTGCCAGATGCCAATGTTCTCTACAGGTGTGGAATGACCATGACAAGTGTCAAGGTAGCTCTTCGACTTTTGTGTGATCTGGGGTCTTAGGCTGAGAGTTTCCATATGATCAAGCATGGAATTGTGGGTAGACCAGGAAGACCAAGACTAGGAAAGAGTAAGTGTGATATCAACATAGGTAGTAAAGCAGGCTGCAGGCTTCTGATCCTCTAGCCGTCTCAACCCCAACAGTTGCAGAAGGAGAAAGATTAGATTTTCAAAAGAAATTCAAACAAAGACTCAAATAGCTTAGGCTGGACTCACGTTTTTCTATGTTGCTGAGGGTGACCTTGAATTTCTGATCATCCTGCCTCCACCTCCTGAGGGCTGGAATTATTGGTATATGCCACCATTCCTGGTTTACAAAGTGCTGAGAATAGAACTCAGAGCTCTATGCATATTAAACAAGCAATCTAGTGACTGAGCTATATCCCTATTCTGTTGACTTCTTATTGATATATAGTTATATCTATAATTTACATATAAACCATAGGTGCTGTTTTAAGGCAGCTATATGGCACACACTCATAACATCAGGGCATTAGGAGTTCCATCTTGCTGATGTCTATATCTGGAGCCTCTGAGTGTCTCCCTTCTACTCCATGGAACATGTAATAGATTATTGTGACTGCAGTCACAGTGCAAAGGAACACTTGAGCTCATCTCTTCTGCATCCATTGGAATTCTAATCAAGAAACGGGCTTGATGGGGGCCTAGGACACAACTCAGTTGATATTGTGCTTGCCTAGTATGCATGCAGCCTTGGGTTCAATCCCCAGCAACATGTAAACTAAGCCTGGTGGTGTGTGGCTGTAATCCTAGAACATGGGAAATGAAGGCAGGAGGATTAGAAGTTTGGGGTCTGTCTTGACTGTGTAGTGGGTTTAAGGTCAGCCTTGGTTACATGAGACTCTAACTAAAAAACAACATGAAAACATAAAGAATAGGGGGAGGTGGGGTGGGCAGGAAGAGGCAGACTTGGTGAAGCTCACTGAGAAAAGAGTAAGCACTTGTGAGGAGCTTCAGGCTTTAAAAGGATTCAACAACATGTATTTCAAACAGTGGAGATGAAAGACAAAATATCTGCCCACACTGTGACAAAAAGAGACTTATCCAAACAGTTTAAAGACCCATATCAAACCCAGAAGGCCTTTAAGATGGTCCAGTGGGTAGAAGGGTTTGCCATGAAGCCTGAGGACCTGAGTTCAACCCCAGAGATCCACCTGATGGAAGGAGATGCAGGTTGCCTGACTTTTACCCAAGTACCGTAGCACATGCCCTTAGAGACAGACAGATGCACAGATAACAATAGAATTCGTTTTCAATGAAAGCAAGTTTGTTCGTGTGTGTGTGTGTGTGTGTGTGTGTGTGGTGTGTATGTATATGTACCCGTGTTTTCAGATGCATGGGCTGGTATATGAGAATGCAGTGGCCAGAGCAGGACATCCGGTATCTTCCTCTCTTGCTCTCTGCTTTATTGCCCTTAGACAAGTCTCTCACTGAACTTGAAGCTTGCTTTTTCGGCTAGGCTGGGTAGCCAGGGAGCTTGTCTGGGGCTCTGCTTGTCTCCAACCTTCTTCACTGGGGGTTGTAGGCATGCTTGACTATGACTGGCATTTACATCAGTGCTGGGGGAATCAAACTCAGTTCTTCACGCTTGCACAGCAAGTATTCTTACTAAGCCACCCCCCCCCCCACCCAGCTTGAGAAAGACGTTTTCAGTGGAGAAATAGAGACCGTGACAGATTCAACAACGTACATTGGTTTATATGTTCCCAGAGTCAATATGCAGTAAACACTCCGTTAGTGTTGATGGGACAGCTACCTTGACATCCTCAGTGACGTAGTTATGAAGCCAAACAGCTGAAGTTCAAAATCATCAAGCTCATGTCTTACTAAGGCTTGTTTTGCCTCTATCTAGCACAACCTGTACCTCTGTGTCTTACTATACTTAGCAATGCACCTGCTATGGTCCCTCGTCCTTCAGGAAATACCTCTACTTCCTGAAAAAAAAAAAGTAACAAACTGCAACACAAAATCCCAGCGCAGCCAGCTAACTCCAGATCGAACTTTGGCTCCTATTCTGACAGATATTATGGTCAACTTCACAAAAGATGTTCTGACACAGATATGGAGAATATGTGCCATATGGCTTCTGCTGTATGTATGATTCTTTCTATGCGGGTTGATGAGATGGGTCTGTAAAGTGCCTGACATTCAAGCCTAAAGACCCGGGTTCAGATCTCCATCACCCTCATAAAGAGTCTAGTTCAGTGGTGCATGCCTAGAACCTCAGCATTGGGGAGGCAGAGAAAGATGGTGTCTCACTGGCTTGCCTGCCAGTCCAGCTGACTCTGAGGAGGAGATTGACCTAGATGACACCCAATGTCACACTTTGGTTTTCCACACAGGCTCATGTACACCTGTACACACACAGACATGTACGCTATACACACTTATTCTTTTATGTCCTACTTTTTACTTTTTTTTTTTTTGACATTCCCCACTACGCTAAGATTAAACCTCATTAAAGCATTTGGAAGTAAACAACAACCAAAACTGCTTCTCACCAAAGCCTCCCTTTCCTTCTGCCAAGCAGCAGTCACTTACAGACCAGACCGGGAGTGAATAGGAAACACTATACTCCAGATACCGGTAATGAATAACCTCTGAGGGCCTGAACTCCCCTCGGTTCCCACAGACTGTTATCCAGAGAGCGCCGCTCCAACTCGGAAAGGAAGGATTTGCCCCGGGTTGGAAGGAAGTAGAATAAATAGAAACATAAGTGGCAAGGTCACCTTTAATATCATACGAACAGCTTCTCAACAAGCCTCACAATTGCTTTGTTTCTTCCTGCTCCTGTGCTATAAACAGGCAGAGTGGAGGCAGGCTCTCAGAACACACACGGTGAGCAGAGGAAGCTCCCAGAGTCCCGAGGAAGGGGGAGGCGGCGGGTTCCCTGGGCCATGAGACATGCCAGGGTTAACAATTGTGTTATGCTGCGGTGGCCAGAAGGGAAAACTGCTTGTTTTGAAAGGAAGGAGTTATATTGTCTTAAATTCCTGTGTATAAAATATAGGACAAACAAACTCCAGTGGGAATCTTCTATTGGGCGCTGTGGGATATTGTCTTCCCACTCGGCTTGTCTCTACTCCAGGTATCACACAGCGCTGATACGTACAAAAGCGAGACTTGAAAAGCCATCCTTAGGACTCTGCTCAGTTGGAGTTATAAACACCGGGTGGGCTCAGCACCGGATTCTGCTGCAGAGAGGCTTTCTTTACATCCCTCCTTTCCCTCCTTTTGTTCTCTCTGCCTCTTTTTCTTGTCTTCCTCTATGTCCCCCCCCCCCCCCCATCCTTTCTTATTGTCACTCCTCCCTCTTTCTCTTTTGACAGACAGGCTCTTTAGCTCTGACTGGCCTCAAATTCAATAAACAGCCAAGGAAGACCTTGAATGTCCCAATCCCCTGCCTCTGCTTCCCAAGTGGGAAGTTGAATTACAAACCCATACAACTTCCAGCTTGTTTGGTGCTGGAAATGGGCCCAGGATCTAGTGCTTGTTAGACAGCCACTCTCTCCTAACTGAGCAATGTCTCACCCCTCCACCCCTCTCTCTCCTTTTGTCTCTTTCACGTAGGCTCCTATCTCTCTCTTCATGTCTTCCTTTCTCTTTAAATGTCTCCTGGTTGAAGGGAAGGAAGCAAAGACTAGCTAGGAGGTATGCAAAGGAATCTAAGACATGGTTCTCACCCTTCCTAGAGCTGTGACCCTTTAATACAGTTCCTCATGTTGTGGTGACTCCCAACCATAAAATTATTTTCATTGCTACTTCGTAACTGTGGTGAATTGTAACGTTAATACCTGATATGCAGGTTGTTTGATAAGTAATCCTATGAAAAGGTCATTTAACCCTCAATGGGGCCGAGGCTCGCAGGTTGCGAACCAACACTCTAAGAAGTCTGGATGCCAAACAGACATCCGACAGGTCAGGAATTTCAGTGCTGTGTCTTTCAGGAATCCTTAGACAGTCCCATATCTCTCTCATCTTGGAACACCATTGTGAAAACTGCAACTTTATTACAGAAGGAGAGCTGCATAATTTAACTGGATAATTTAGACTGCATAATTTAGTCCAAGCGAGAGCGATGACTTCATATCTCTGGGATGCAGGCTACCAGACATGTGAAGTAGGCAAAGTCAGATCGGATTTTGGGAACTGTTACTTGTCACTCCGTATCGCCTCTACACTTAGCAAAGGCATCAGATCCTCATTGTGTATTTGGTTCTATGTGCTTTGCTAGAGACTGAACCCAGGGCCTTACACATGCCAGGAAGTGCTCTACCATCAAGCTAAAACCCCAGCTCCCTGATACCTATTTATTTATTTATTTATTTATTTATTTATTTTTATGACTGGTAGATTTTGGCGCACAGCTTAGAACAAACAACATCAGACCAAACGGTTCCAAAGGGGGAGGGGAGGTTGTTCGGGAGATAGGGCAAAGGTGGGGAGAGAAACAGGAGAAGATGGCAGAGAGAAAAGAGAGAGCGAGGAGAGAAGTGGAGGCCGGCCATGACCACTCGGAGAGACAGGGAAGGGAAGGGGGGAGAGGCGAGGGGACAGAGAGAAGCTAGAGGCAAGAGAGCAAGAGAACATGAGAGAAAGGAGGAGGCAAGCAGCCCCTTTTATAGTGGGCAGGTCTACCTGGCTGTTAACAGGTAACTGTGGGGAGGAGCATACCTGGCTGTTGCCAGGTAATTTTGGAGGTGGAGTTTAGACAGAATGCTAACAATGACAGGATCGAATGTATCCCAGGTTGACCTCAACTTCTCTATATAGCCAAGGATGACTTGAATCTTATTTATTTTATTGTTAATGTATGTGGGAGACAATCTACCATATTAAGTTAGTCTCTCTCTCTCTCTCTCTCTCGGTTTATTTTTATTTCATGTGTATGAGGGCTTTGTCTGCACGTATATATTTATATCATGTGAGGAGGCCAGACTTGGGCATTGGATCCCCTGGAACTGGAGTTACAGATCATTGTGAGCTGCTATGTGGATACTAGGAACTGAACTCAGGTCCTCTGCAAGAGCAGCAACTGCTCATAACCTCTGAGCCATTTCTCCAGCTCCAGGGTCTCTGGTTTTGTTACACTTTGTATTTTAGGATAGCTTGCCCTTCAACTTCTGGGCTAATCCACCCCTGCATCTCACTATGGAGTGCAGGAATTGCAGAGGTGCACCACCACATTGGAATTTGACCTTGAGTTCCTGGTCTTCCAGCCTCTCCCTCCTAAACTCTGGAATTACAGATGTGTGCCACCACCTCTGGCTTTTACATGGTGCTGGGGATGGAACTGGGGGCTTTGTGCATGCTGAGCCATTACTGTCAACTAAGCTACATTAATTAGTTACTTAAAATTGCAAAATGTGATATCCAGTGTCGGTATGGCATATGATGGGTTGGAGCGAGCAACAGTGGGAACTGCTAGACTGAGCTAGAGCTATTAAGTAGCCAGCTATTTTGATCTGCAGATAACATGTCATACATATCAAAGGATTCTTGTCTCTGTCTGGAAAGTGTGTTAGATTAAGCAGACATTGTGGATTAGTCTAAAAGTTTTAACAGATGTGCTGTAACGGATGTGATCTACCAGAGTGCTGTGTTAGCATGGGTCTCAACAGGCTGGGCATACTCCATTGTTGGTCCTGCACTACAGTAGCTAGAGAACATTACCCCCAACTGTGAGAAGGGTGTGGTGGGCAGAGAATGGGCTCTTTGCCTTTGTTCTCTGGCTACCTAGAAGAACACGGCTCATTTGCTTTAGGGAACAATAGGGAGTCTCACAATGTGTTAGTCCCGAGGTTGAGTGCACAAGAACACACACACACACACACACACACACACACACACACACACACACAGTGTATACCCACTTCAGAGCTCAACATTTTTTTTCACCTTTAAAAAACTATGAAAACATGGGCAGCTATGGACACATTGCTTAGTGATTATAACTCTTGCCTTGCAAGTCGAAGGACCTGAGTTTGCTCCCCAGAGCCCACATAAAGAAGCTTGGTGTGGTGATGTGTGCTTGTAATCCCAGCACCCAGGAGGTGAGGACAGACAGATGCCTGGGGCTCACTGGCCATTCAGCCTAATCTCTTTGTTAACTCCAGGTCAGTGAAAGACTATCTCCAAAACCTGGAGAATGGCCCGCCTGAGGGATCAAACCCAAGGCTGTCCCTCTGGTGTCCATATGCCAGCACGCATGCATGCAATATGCAAGCAGATAATACAGACTGAGAAATTTGCTGTATCATCCAGCCTGATATTCTGTTTCCTCTAAGGACAGCAGGACCTCATCCAAAGGCATCTGCTGTACCACCATGCTTTCGTTTCTTTTCAGACATAGTTACTTGCCTTCTATTGATGATGAACCCTGGCTTCAAGCCCCCTCCCCTTTCCTTTGTAGTTCTGTTTCTGAAAAGAATCTAACACCACTGACTTCTTGGTCAAAGCCTGCCCCACGTCTATGCTATGTGATTGCGTGAGCTCGATGCTCTGTTCATTAAGACTGCCCCATGAAACAGAATTGATGAGTGCTCAGGGGCCATTTGTAGCATTTGCGATCCACAGGCATCAGAGCTTGATGCATGGCCCTCATCTCCTTGGCCTCCTGTGCAATGATGCTCATCTGTCTTAGTTAGAAAGTCAATTAATCTTGACCTTAGCCCCTGGGGTGTGGCTTTCCATTCTCTCACAGGTCTTCAGCTCTCTCTTTCTTCTCAGAAACACTTCTTGTTCGAGTCCATGCTCCCCCAATTTCAATAACACCCAGCCATTTGTCTTCAAATTATACTGCTTTGATTTTATGCAAAAATCTATATTTCTAGCATTATATATTCCCAGGAAGTTCTTGTTCTGAGCTGTAATTTAATTATAAGGATCATTAAGGCTCTGAAGAATGCTAACGGGCAGGAAGGGAGTTAGCAGCACATATGTTATTAGGAATTGCACATTGCTGTGCGTTTCGACATCCCTCCTAGGATGTGGGCTTTTTGTTGAAAGAGGGTTTGTTTTGAACAATGACAATGCAGAAGACGCTCTTCTTTCTGCTTTTATTTTTGTTGTTGTGGTATGCATCACAAACCATCAACTATATTAGTTAGGGATGGATTTATCAAAACTATTGGCTGCGAGTGGCACATGCCTTTAATATCATAAAGGCAGAGCAGAGGCAGGTGGATTTCTGTGAGTTCAAAGCCAGCCTAGTCTACAAAAGGAGTTCCAGGCCAGCTAGGACTGCTTCAAAACAAAACCAAACAAAACTACCAGAGAAAACTCAATGTATCAGGTGATTATTTCAGTCCAACTAATTGCCTCTCTGTATTTCATTCATACTTTCACTGGATGTGAATGTGATTGGTATTTCACAATGAAAGCAAAATTCCCAAGAATACTTTTGAAAAGCATGTGTATGTGTGTGTGTGTGTGTGTGTGTGTGTGTGTGTGTGCGCTTGTGGTGTGCTGGAGAGATGGCTCAGTGGGTCAGAGCTTATATTGCTCTTGCAGAGGACCTGGGTTCAGTTCCCAACAGCCATATGGAATGTCTAACAGCTACTTATTACTGGAGCTTCAGGGGATCCAATAGCACTTTCTAGACTTCAAAAACACTGTACACAGACATATGTGATGGTAAAACACTCTCTTACAAAAAATAATTAAAAAATTTTAACCAAAAAAATTAAGTAGTTGGCATTCAAGGCTCCCTCTATTCTCTACAAACATGCACATACATGTGCATTTAATACACATGGGCACATTGACACAGGCAGATGCACACAGGGACACACAGACACACACAGACACACACAAGGTTGGCAACTCTAGGGCATTCCTACACTGTGTGCCCTAATATAACTGACTTCCTGGGAAGATACTGGACAGAAAGGAGGGAACTGTTTCCAGCCTTCACTAGCTAGGAACTAACAGTAGTTTCACTGGCTACTGTTACAAATTAGTGTATTTTGAAAACAATGGGATTTGTGGAGATTATTAATATTGAGTTGCAAGTCATGACTTGTACTATCCAAGCAATGGCAAATTCTATGATAACATATTGCAGGCAGAGAGAAAGGAATGCAAATGCACGTGTGCACATAATGGCACCAAGGGTACCATTACAGGGCTGGGAATGCTCAGCAGACAAGCACTGAGGACTGGAGCTTGGATTCCTAGCATCCGTGCATGTTCTGGGCAGAAGTGCTGGCCTGCCTCTAATCCCAGTGCTTGAGAAGCAGACACAGGGATCAAGCTGGCTAAGCTAAACTCACCAAATCAGAAAACTCTGGGTTCAGCAAGAGGCTCTGCTTTAATATCTAAGGCAGAGTGAATACACACACACACACACACACACACACACACACACACATATATAAGAGAAGAAAAATATTTTTACAAGTACTAGTTGTTTTGTGCCCTGGGCACATGGAATGGGGAGAAACCAGATCAATGGTGGAGACATGCATGACAAGCAGGTAGGGACCAGAGAGAAAGGAAACTGGACAGAGTGGGAGGTGTGAGAAAGGGTGGGGAAGACAGACATTAGCAAATGCCAAGAGGTAAGTGGAACACAGGAAGAAGAGCCTACCATCCCCCTCCTGCCCCATTTGTTCCTCCCTCCCCCTGCCCTGGTCCTAGGGCTGGCCTCGAATTTGCTGGGTAGCTGATGGTGATCCTGAACTGACCCTCCTGCTTTTAGAGTGCCGGGATTACGGGTGTATGCCTCCACACCAAATTTTTGCAGTGGGGGGCAGAGAGGGGTTGGAATCTGGTGCTTCGTGTGCATGTCACACAAGTGTCCTACCTACTAAACTGCTACCCTCCTAGGAGAAATGTTTTTCTTTTGAACTGAGAAATTCAGGTACTTCCTAAGTAGGAAAGAAATACGAAAGAGGAAAGAAAAGAAAACAAGTTTATAGGTATAGAAAGTTGAGATTGGAAAAGTTTGGTAAGCTCTATCAAGTAACCTAAAAAGAATCACTTTCATTTATTAATGTGCATGTGTATTTGTGGGGTGGGAGGATGACTTCTGGGAATTGGTTCTCTCCTTCCACCATGTGGGTCTCAGGGATGGAACCCTGGTGGTTAGGCTCAGCAGAAAGCCCCTTTACCCACTGATCCATAGTGCCAGCCCCAAAGTAACGTTTAACTGAATGGAAGCTTTCTTTTATTTCACTCCCTATAACTTATCTCATAGAAAAGGGACTTTGCTTTATTGATTCAGTGACCAAAGAGCTAATTAAAGAGAGCTTCCTCTGAGAAGGCATGAGTTAAATACTATCTTCTTTCTAACTGTACTGGTCTGATCAAGCTGTTTAGAAATTGCATTACTAGAGGAACGTACAACCCCCCCCACCCCCGCAATTCAACGTTCTGTTGAACTACTTTGAAGAACCAAGAGTATATGTTTTATGAAGTCTACAAATTGAGGTAATTTGTAGAGCCCCGTGCGGGAGGTGTGAGTTGGATGGTGTCCCTGCTTGAAACATGAGAAGTGGAACAAGAAGCCATACTCATAGCCTATCAGTAATTAAAAGAAGTGATCCCACTTGAAAGACTGTAGAGAAGATGTATGGGGAAACTGGAGGAGACAGGTCCCTCCTCCTGGAGGAGGGAGGGTAAAGATAGAGAGGGAGGGCCAAGATGAAGAACAGCTTTGTGTATGGTGTGGGATGACTGTCTCGATCCCTCTTCAGTTCTGAACTTAAGGGGTCTTTGATAGCCCCATTCCAAAATCCTCTGAATCCATCCAACAGTTGAAGGCAGAGCTTGATTCCTGCATGGAGCTCACAGTGAAGGTTACTGCTACCAAGGCTGAAAGGAACAAGCAGAGGGAAAGGGGAGATGGACTCCAACCCCCCCAGGGAACCACTGTGTGCCTCTCTTTATCCAGGGAGATCTTCTCCAGCAGCACGCATGTGATCACTATTGGCTGTTGCTATTTCTTTGGTTTGCACCCAGTTGTTCTTCCCCTGCTTCCTCAAATCCTATATAGACATCCCCCCTCCCCCAGCTTCTCTTGGCATCAGTCTGTTGGCTTATCAGAGAACAAGTTCCCCAAGTGTGTGTTAACAGTATGTATGGCTTCTGAGGCTGGGGCTGTAGCTTAGTCAGTAGAGTATTGCCAGGAATGCATAAAGCCCTGGGTTACATCCCCAGTGCTTCGTAGAACCAGGCATTGTAGTGCATGCCTTTGATCCTAGTACTCTGGAGGTGGAAGTGGGAAGATGAGAAATTCAAGGTCATCCTCAACTCTATAGAATCTGAGGTCAGCCAGCCTGAATATGAATAGGAAGATAAAGAATCTGAGGCCAGTGGAGCCTATTTTAAGGAAAACAAACAAACAAACAAATACCCCTAACCACAGTTTCGGGGGGCCGAGGATGTAGTTGTGGTTGAGTATCTCTGCCTGTTGTGGACAAGGCCTTATTTGAGGCCCTTGGTTCTAGCCTCAGCAACACAAAGGAAAAGGGAGAAAAAGGTGTTGTTTGTGGAAACAGCCTGCGTCTACACACAAGTCCACCTGGAACTAGAGGTACTAGATGTGTGGACTTGGGCAACTCACTTCACTGTGCCTCAGTCTTCACACATACTGAGTAGCTCCCTCCAAGAGATGCTGTAAGGTTCAATGAGTTAATGTATGTAATGTGCCCGGAAGACAACTGCAATGCTAGCTATCCATATTATTATAAATCTATTTCATTAGAACACAGAATTCTGGAAGATAGGGCAAGTTTTCTATCTAATAATAAAATAGTAGCTGTTTATCTAATCCTACAAGATAGTTATGGGCTTGAATTTAGTCCTATGATCCCTGTTTATTTATTTACTTGTTTAGTCAATTACTCAACAATTGTTGAGGTCTCACTGTTTTGCTCAGGCTGGCCCTGAACTTGCCATTCTCCTCCAGTAGGCTTCTGAACTGTGGAATTAAAGAGCATGTGACATCACTGCTAGCTCAGTTTGTTCGTTGTTTATTTATATGGGGTCTTATAAAACCCCGGCTGGCCTCAAATTCATCTTGATAACCTTGGCCCTCTGATCCTCTGTTTTCCAGTTCAAGGGTTACAGGGGTAGCCATCACACCAGGTTTGATGTGGTACTAGGAACCGAACCCAGGGATTCACAAATTCTAGGCAAGCATACAACCTAACTGAGATTTATTATCAGCCAACAAATTCATCTTAAACACCTACTAGGTTCCCAGCTCTTGCTAAATGCTAGATATGTATTGTAGGGAGAAGATCTATGCCTTTTGGGAATTGACTGGTAGAGATTGTTATAAAGTAATTAATTGAAGAAAAAAGTTATCATTTAGAATTAGTCTTAAGTGTTTCGAAGGGGAAATTCCTTGGTTTCTCTGAAATTTCAGATCTCATTATATTGGATAAAAATATTGAAAGGTGAAGATAACATGTGAATGTGCTCTTCTGCGACGCGCCGCCTCGCCGAAAAGGAGAACACGCCACACTTCAGGATTCTTCTGACAGCAATTTACTGGTTACAGCAATTTCTGATGATGTTACAGCTCTTAGATGGTGTTACAGCTCTTAGATGGTGTTACAGCTCTTAGATGGTAGTGGCGAAGGACTCAGAGCCCCAGAACCCATGGGCTTATATAGAGTCCTGGGAGCACTTACTGCATGCTCATTGGCTCCTTAATGATGCCTAATTAGCATACTAGTTTCTCATTGGCTCTTAGAGCACTCTTAGAGTAAGGCTTAATTAGCATATTCATTTTTTGTCCTTTGCGCATGCGCACATTCGGCTGGGCTCTGACTGGAACCAGAGCGC
>NW_021604666.1:1730815-1771416 GCF_004785775.1 Grammomys surdaster | reverse complement strand
ACCGCTGACGGAGCCGCGCCATTGACAGTTGGCGTATGCGGCTCCCAACACTCTTCATATTATGTTTAATCAATGAAGGGGATCAAGTCAGAGGCCTTTGTAAAGCTGATCTTTTGCTGATTCTTAAGCCTTACACATAATGTCCTATGACTGTGAGAAAGGCTAGCCCATCTGGTTAGCTAACAGGGTCAATGTCAGAGGTCAGCATGGGTCAGAGAGCTTTCTTCCTTTGTCTGGTTATACTGCACTCTCAACCTCAGTGATCTTACAGATGTGAGTGTGTGCTCAGGGGTCTCAACCTCAGTGATCTTACAGATGTGAGTGTGTGCTCAGGGGTCTCAACCTCAGTGATCTTACAGATGTGAGTGTGTGCTCAGGGGTCTCAACCTCAATGATCTTACAGATGTCCATGTGTGCTCACAGGAAGAGAATATGGATGGCGGCATTCCAAACCTGCCCCAGACATGAGCATTACTGATCACTGGCCTCTCCTGGCATTTATTCATCCTCATGATAGAATGCAGAGTGTTCTTGTTTTGTCTTAGGAGGGAGACTCTCCTTCCATTTTTTGGCTGATGTAGCCATTAGTCTGTATGATTTTTTTTTTCATTTGAAAATATAAAAATCAGTGGAGATGGGTTGGTAGATAAAAAGTACTTGCCTTGCAACCAAGAGACCCTGAGTTCGATCCCCAGAAGCCACATTAAAGGCTGGGGCATGGTGCATGTAATTGATGAAATTACAGGTGATGTCTGGGGAGGGTGAAGACAGGGCTCACTGAGCAATCAGCATAGCCTAAATTGATGAGCTTCAGGGTCAGTGAGAGGCTCTGTCTCAAAACACAAAGTGGAGAGCAGTCAAGAAATTCACTTAGCCTTTGGTGTCCACATGTACAAGTGCACACGTACACACACACACACACACACACATACACACACACACACACACACGCCACGCATTCACACATTCCTTATAATGTGACACAAAATATCATCAAATCACAGAAAACCTTTTCTATTTTGGAGGATCCCACTTCTATGACGAGCATAGAAGAGATCACTTGAGTCTTATGATTTATGTTCAGTAACAAAGGAGCTCGTTCTTCAACTGTCCAGTGAGACCTGTTCTCCTGTGACATGTCTGTGAAACTCGGATGATCATGAGCTTGGAGCTACCAGAGGCATGGCTTCTCTGCAGACATTTCCTTAGTGCGAAGTCATGAGAATCAAAATTCATGGGAAACTTCCAATTGCCAAGAGTCTTATAAAAAAAGAGACTAAAATATGATGCTCTTCACCGCTTAGCAAGAAGATGCATTTCTATGACCATATGAAGCCGGGAAGCATGCTCAACAACAACATTAACAACAACAACAACAACAACAATATAACAACAACAACAACTGCTTCAGTTTCTTTTTTCTGCAAGTACTTTGGTCAGGTTTATATCATAAAATTTAGATTTTTAGATGATTAGTGTAACTTACAGACATGTCCAACCACAGGGAACTAGTGGGTTTCTTTCACTCCCCTTTCTGATTCTGCTACTAAATATATGTCACTTTATAAAATGAGACTATATTAATTAAGACTTTTGAACAAGAGCTAACTATTAGAGTTCAATTTTGAATACCGAATGCGTATATCCCAGCTCTTTTCATTACATAAAATTTTTATCATGTATTATAAATACCAGTGAGTGTCATCATGACATTTTCATACATGTGCAGAATGTATTTTGGTCATAGCCACGTTCATCTTTTCTTGTTCCTCTCATACTTCTGTGGATCCCTCTTTTCTTCCCAACTTTTCTCCTACTAACACATTGTGTGTGTGTGTGTGTGTGTGTTCCAATGAGCTTCAATGGGCACATGGGTGGGGGAGGTGATTATGGGTAACTTTTCAGTGGCTATACCACTGAAGAAAATGCCTTTCTCTCTTTTCCCCAGCAACTTTAACTGGTCTTGGTAAGGCATTACATCCAAGTTAAAGGCAGAGCCAGGACCCAAATTTCTGGCTTTTTCCAGATGTACCTTTCTGCCTTGGGTGCTTTTAGGTAGTCATTGGGGCAGAAGCTAAAGACATAAATTTGAACAACAATTTAGGTCTGTGCACAGATTTATTCCTCAGTTTATTGAAGTAGTCAGTCAATCAATGAATACTCAATTAGCTTCTACTGTGTACCCGGCACTGTTTTACATAATGTAAAGTAATTTAATAGTTACTTATTGGTTCAGATTTTCTGTCAGTGAACTCCCTGGGTGAGCTGGGTACTTTGTGCTGTGAAGTTAACCCTTGAGGTTCACTTGAAGACTTTCACTCTTTAGATGAGATTGGGAGTGTTCAGGGTGGTGTGACCTTGGACAGTACTTTTATTTTTAAGTCCCGAAGGTTGAGGGGAAAGACAGAAAGACAAAGAAAGCATTGGGGCACATTCGTGCTATGGCACATGTGTGGCGCTCCTGGGACAGTCTTAGCTTTCAGCTCTTCACCTTGTTGAGACAGGTTGCTTCCTATTTGTGGCTGCTATATAGCAAGTTTCCAGGAATTCTCCTGTCTCCACTTCCCATCACACTGTAGGATCACTGTCTTTATATAGGCTCTGGGGATCCGGACTCAGGACCTCAAGCTTGTGTGCAGGAGTTTTACTCAGTGAACCATCTTCCTAGCACCTCGAGAACTTTTACTTATAAAAAACTTCTGTCCATTGGAAACTCTGCTACTCTTGTCTCTCCTGCCTCACATCCTCCACATGGAGCAGTGGCCAAGAATCTTTCCCAAGAGCCTCTTACATCATTTCTTCTCTTTCCCCATCTGCTTGTCTTAAGGGCCTTTAAGTTATTACCTAACTGCCACCTCTGGTCTGTGGTTGAGGCTTAAGGCCCTCCCACAAGGGATCCCCAATAACAGTGACATCATCTCCCCTTTTCTGAAAAGCATAGTTGTTCTGCTTTGCTCCTCTAAGTTTGCTAGGCCACTACCATCACCACCCACTGGTCTTCTAGAATCTTTTGGTCTAGGTTCTTTCAAACCTCGCCTGATCAGTGGTTTTATGTTTTGTTTTTGTTTTTTTCTTTTCTTTTTGATGGGGTCTCATGTGCCCAGGAAGGCTTCTGGAAGATGATCTTGAACTTCTGATCACCTTCCTCCTCCTCTCAATTGGAATTATAGATGCCCACTATGCCCAGTTTATGCCAGTGCTGAAGATGCATGGCTTTTTTATGCCCAGGCTTTTGTGCATGCTACTAGCCAACTAACCCACACCTCTAGACCCCTAACATTCTTGATCACAGCTGGTCTTCATTTTATTTGCCCTGTATATGGTTGCTAAGTCTCCTTTTCTAGGGTATGGTCATCTGTAGGCACACACTACCTTGTCTGGAACTATACTCCAGGCAATTGATAAATACTTCACTTATCCTTTTCACCTGTCTTACACATATAAAAATTGGATGAAGTCAGGTGTGGTGGGCATAACTTTGATCCCAGCATTTGAGAGCTTGTGGCAGAAAGACTCAAGTTTGAGGCTAGTCTGAGCTACACAGTGAGACACTGTCTGGAAATAAAAATAACAAAACAACCAACCAACCACCATCACCACCACCACCACCAACAAAGGCAGGTTGTCATGGCACATGCCTTTAATCCCAGGCCTTGGGTGGCAGAGGCAGGTGGATCTCTGAGTTTGAGGCCAGCCTGGCTTAAAAAAGTTCCAGGACAGCCAGGGCTACACTGACAGACCCTGTCTCTAAAACCAAAAATAGAAACAGAAGCAAACAAACAAAAATCAAAACACAAAAAGATTGAGTGCTGGAGAAGTGGCTCTGTGGTTAAGAGCACTTGCTGCTCTTACAGAGGACCATAGTTGTGTGCTAGTTAGGAGGCTCACAACTGCCTATGAATCCAGCTTCAGAGCATCTTCTGACCTCTATTGTCTGACACATGACAATACTTACATGGGCATATGCATAGGAATACACAGAGCACAGAATAAATCTTTTCAAAAGGTTGAGCATAAATATCTCTAAATTTTTTTTTTTTAAAATTCAACATAGGCAAGATGGTGATACTGATTTCAGGGAGGTTGTTTGAAAGTTCAGCAATTAGTGAGAAAGATTCTCAGCTGTAAGTGATTTTACTTTCTTAGTATTTATCATCATTTAATGCAATCTGACTTTATATTATTATTTTTAGCCAAATAGGAAATAGCTCTGTGGGGAAAGGCAATGTTTTGGGTTTCCCTTCAACCCCACCCACCTCCCTCAGATGAGCTGTCTTCCCTCTTGCATCCTAGTGGTATCCGGTATCCTGGTTCACTCTCAGCACTGGGTAGAACCACTGCCAATGGTGGTGCATCTTCACAGATAGGTCAATACAAAGGCACACCATTGACAAATATTTGGATATCATACCTAACTGGCTGATATGACAACTGCTGTTTGAAGTAGATCAATTAAAAAGTTAAGTGGATAGAGAGATAGCTCGCTTGATAACATGCTTTCCTCGAAGCAAGCATGAGGACCTGTGTTCAAGGTCCAAAATCCACGTTTAAAAAACAAACAAACAAACAAACAAAAAAAACAAAGGTTGGGTGTGGTACCTACTAGAGGTTGTAATCCCAGCACTGGCAGGCAGCAACAGGCGGATCCCTACGGCTTGATGGCTAGCCTGCCTAGTTTATGTGGTTAAACTTTATGGCAGTGAGAGACCCTGTTGGAAAAACAGGATGGATGAGATCTGGGAAAGGACAGCTGAGGTTGTCCTCTGGTTTTCACATATACACATACATATGCATTTACCAGTATACACACATGCATACACACACACATGCATATGCACATGCAAGAGCACACATGCACACGCGCGCTAGCACACACGCGCGCATGCACACACAAACACACACACTCAATTAAAACAGGTAAAAGACAGACCTTATTCAAGTTTGATTCCCTCTTGTGACTTACATTGCTTCCCTGTGACTAAAATTTTAACAGCATCTTGTGGGAGGATGGTGAGGATAATGAGAGAAACAGAGATGGCTGGACGTTTGGTACACCTGGATTTCTATGCGGCCAGTAAGTGCTGAGACACCAATAAATGCCTACGCTCCCACTCCTGGTGGTCAGCACGCGGATGATGCTGTGTGTTGAATCCACGTTTTTCTCATTATTAATACTATAGAAAGAAATATGAGCTTAGTGTTATCTTCACAGCCTTATCCCTCAGCAAATAAGGAGTATTAGTTGAATGATGTAACAACACTTCTACTCAAACTGAAGAAAAACCTCACAGATTTGCATTGTTCTTTTTTAGAGGGAGACCCATTCCTGTTTTTACATTCAGTGGTTTCTAGGTAATTTACAATTTCGTTTCCCAGATCCAAATCTGATCCTGAACACGGAGTAAGAGAGTGGAGGGTGATGGGTTAAATGCATTACTTGAGGCTGGAGGACAGGGAAGCATCCAAAAACTCTGTGCGCTTGACGGGTTGGCTGACACCAAAGAAAACCTTTCAGTCCTCAATGAGTTCCATGGCAACTACAGCCTTGGAAACCTGAGAGGCATGGGGGCAGGGAAAGAGACCAGGCTGGGATAAAGATAAGATGACTGAACCAGGCTGGCATTTGATGCGTTGTGCTTGGGTTGAGAGTGAAGGGCGCCAGCGGGGGAGGACTGACTGCCCACATCAGCCACAAGAATGACCTCATACCAGCCAAAAGGTTAGCGAGGGGCTTGGCAACCAGCTGGCGGATGAGCCAGGCAGAGAGGAAGGGATTCTAAGACTGCATCTTGGCGTTGGGGGCAGCATGGCCAGAAGTTCTGGTCCTTCCTGGTATAGAACCCGTCTCTATCCACAAAAGCTTTGGTTCCAAATAATACCCATGCGTGTATTGTAACGCAGGCGCGGTGACTACACAGGCGCGGTGACTACACTGGCTCTGTAATAGCCTTTTGTGTGAACAACAACAATGGAGGGGGAGAAATCAGGACAGGGTTCCCAGGGCAGACTAGCTGGTGCGGATGTGTCTCCAGGCTGGCTGCAAAGTGAGCTGTTGGCCTGCTCGTTGCCAGGTAACCAGACGCTGCATGCTTGCGCCTGCAGAGCACCCTGAAAGACTTCGGGGAAAGCCAGAATCCAGCGTTCACAGGACTGGCTAGAGCACCAGGAAAGAAAGTCAGAGGCTGAGGCAGTGGATACGTGAGGTGAGGGGTAGGTCTTGTATCCTTAAAGGGGAGGTCATTAGGAACTCCCTTTCCTAAATCTATGAGTCAGTGCCCTGCTTCGGGCCTGCGTGTAGACTGCTTGCAGAAGTGTTTCCTTCACTTGAAGCTTCCAGCCCAGATGTTGCACTCAATTGTCTGCCTATTGTGTGAAACACGTCAGCAGTCCGAAACAAACAACAAAAACAAACCCACTTCAAGTGGCCAGCTGAAACTCATTTATGTAGGCCGGAATATTTTCCAAAGTCGGACTATCATGCACCTGGAGGCCTGCTTTACAAAAACAGCTGCTTAATGCAGTGTGGTCCTTAGATCACGTGGAGAAGCACTAGGGGAAAACGGAAACTTTGGAGCTGGGAGAGGAAAACATAGGGGAAACATTTAAATGTATAGACATAGGCAAGGTTTTCTGAAAGGGACTCAGCGTAGGAAATAACCTCAGGAACTAACAAACAGGATTGTATGAAACGACAAAGCTTTTGTACAGCAAAGGAAATAATTTCCAGAGCGAAGAGACTGTCTAGAGAATGAGAAAAAAAAATCTTTGCGAACTACACACCAGACAGTGAATTAATATCCAGCATTAAAAAATTGCAAGAACTATTGCCCCAACCTCCGATCTTCTAATAAATGAATGGGCTGACAAAATAGGCCGCTGCCAAAAGAAGAAACACAAATGGCCAACCAATACTTGGAAAAAGTCTTAAATTGTCCTTAAGCCATGGGTAAATGCAAATTAAAATTACTTTGAGATTTCATCTAAGACAGTCAGACTGGCTATTGTCAGGGAGACAGTGACAACAAACGCTGCTGAGGTTGTGGAAGGGGAGCCCTTGTTCGCTGCCAGTGGGGCTGTAACTCGACTCGCTTATGGAATCAGCATGCAAGTTCTTCAACACCAAAACAGAACCACCACATGACCCATCTGTACCATTCCTGGGCATATACCAAAGGACACCTCAGGCAGGGCACCACAGAGATACTGGTATAGCCATGTGTATCTCTGTGCTATTCACGATAGGCAAGAAATAGAACCAGTCTAGATGTCCACGAACAGATTAATGAACGAATAAAATATGATATATGTATATGTATGAGTTTTACTCAGTCATCAAAAAAAAGAAAGAAAGAAAGAAAGAAAGAAAGAAAGAAAGAAAGAAAGGCTTTTTGTAGGAAAATGAATGGAACTAGAAATCACCTTAAGTGAAATAAGCCAGACTCTCATACACAGGACCTAAACTTAAAATTATATATATCTATGTATATAGATAGTTATGTGTGCTTATATATGTGTATTTTTAAGTTATAAAACTAGAAAGGGGATCAGGAAGCCTGGGGGTTGGGATTTTTTGGAGTATGGGGGAGTAGAGGGTGACAGGGGGTTGGGTGGTGCCTATCTTAATCTTGGTACTCAGGAGACAGAGGCAGGTGGATCTGTGAGTTTGAGGCCAGTCTGGTCTACAGCTGAGTTCTAGGACAGCCAAGGCTACATGGAGAAACCTTGTCTTGGGGAAAAAAAGGAAAAAAAAAGGAAGAAAGAAAGATAGGAAGGGAAAAAAGGAAGAAAGGAAGGAAGGGACTCATGATCATGACTGGTAAGAAGAGATCTTAAAGGAGATGGGAAACAGAGAAGGGGGTGGAATACATGTAAAAAAAACAAAACAAAACAGAAAGAGGTGGGGCTACCCAAGGAAAGGGAGCCAGCAAGAGCAGAGCAGAGGTGCGGGGAGAAGGGGCTGGAAGGGAAGGCAGTTGGGGAGGAGAATGGATAAGCTTCATCCAGCTCAGCTGGATGAAGATATCTTGGCAAAACCAAATTCCTTGTATGCTAACCAGAAATATTAATACAAAGTCAATGTAGTTAGAACCAGAAAGAGAGCATATGCATTTTGTATATATGTATATATAAAAAATGCTTTTTAGGTGGGATGCTTGGGCCCGGATGTTATACCAGGAAAGGAAAGGATTTGTGGGAAGGCAAGTCGGTCAGAGTTTGGTGGTGTGTGTGTGTGTCACAGATACAAAGTGGTGTTTTCTCTGAACATTGTTGACATATGGTACCAAGACCTCCCAAAATGAAACTCTCTACTACCCCACCCCTTCCATTTTGGTAATTAAGCAATTAATATCATACAGTCTGGAAACAAAATAACATTCCAGGAACACAGAACTTTTTGACCCTGAGGGTTGGGAAGAAGAATTTTCTCAGTGGTTTTTTTTTTTAATATGGAAATACCAGAACAAATAATCAAAACCATTTTGTCCTAATAGGGAACTAGACACTTCTTGATCAGCTGATGGTTAACCACACTCCCGTATTTGTGGACACACACTCCCTCTTCCTTTCCTGGTCTAACATCTAGACCAAACAGGGCACATGGGAGACTTTGCTTTACAGACAGACATTAGTATTGCTTCCCTGAGTTTATTAGTTGTACAAACAGAGATGTTTTCTTATATTTGTCTAAAAGGACTATTAAATTTCAGGCAGGGCACAACAAATTATGAAGAAAAGATAGGGAGGGCAAGGGTGTGTAGCTTAGTTGGTAGAGTGCTTGCCTAACCCAATCTGAAACCCCGAGTTCCATCACCACTTATAATCCCAAATCCCAACTCAAGAGGTTGAGGCAGAAGAATCAGAAGTTCAAGGTCACCTTTAGTTAGCTACACAGCAAGTTCTAGACAAATTTGGGATAGATATGACCTTGTCTTAAGAAGGAAAGAAAGAAAGAGAACAGGTGAAGAATTAGTGCTAGAAATCTGTTATATGGCTGGGCAGTGGTGGTATATTCCTTTAATCCGACACTCAGGAGGCAGAGGCAAGTGGATCTCTGTGAGTTCAAGGCCAGCATGGTCTACAAAATAAGTTCCAGGACAGCCAAGGTTACACAAAGAAACCCTGACTCTAAAATAAAACAAACAAACAAACAAACATTGTGTGATATGATACCTACTTAAGGCAACACTGTGTTATACATTGATATTTCTGTATGTATATATTTATTTATAGACAGAGTTTTCCTGTGTAGCACAGGCTGGTCTAAAATCAGTAATTTTCCTACCAGAGACTCCAGAGTTCTGCCACACCTACATAGCATAAATTAAGAGGACAGAGCTCATGCGAAAGGTTCTGGGAAGGGGAAAAAAATCCAACAAAGTGCTTGGAGATGATGAGCTGTTTTTAGTTTGTTGTGGTAATGACATCATAGATATACACTTCTGTGTTAGCTGCTTTTCTTGTAGCCATGACAAAGATCTGACAAGAAGCAACATAAGGATGGGAGGGTTTGTTTTGGCTTTCAGTATGAAGGAATAGTCCATCAGAGTGGAGACCTGATGGCAATGGGGTATGTGGCAGCTGGTCATGCTACCTCCATAGTCAGGAAGCAGAGATATGGAGGCTGAACTTTCTTCTTTTCAGTCAGCGCTGGACCCCAGAACATGGGATGGGGCCAGCCACTTCCAGGGATCATCTCCCATCCTTAGTTAGACCTTTCTGGTGACACCTTCACAGGTAGCCCAGCAGTGTGTCTCCATAGTGACTCCAAATTCTGTCAAGCTGAATATCAAGATTAACCATCGCAATGTTAATGTCCAGACTCACATTGTGTGCACATTCCTGTTTATTTGAGCAAGAGACCCCCCTTTACATCACTCTGCTGCTTCTCCCTTCATGCTCTCTGTAAACCAAGCTTGTGGAGTGAAGATGTGCTTCAGGTCAGAGGATGGATGGTATCAGGTAAGGGCCTCTCAGGCTGCCCAGACCACTCCACTTCCAGATGCAAGCATCTGGGTGATTATGATTTGTAACTGAGGGACAGTGTGAGGTGGGATAACCTTTGACACTTTATTTCTTTCCAAGACAGGATTTCAACTAACCCAAGGCTAGTCTTAAACTTGTTATGTAGCCTGGGATGGAACTGACCCCAGGACTCTGTGCATGGTAGGTTAGGAATATAATAATTTTGACACATGTCTACTCCTACCTGTAGTACTTGTGGAAAACAAGCAATGTCTGTATTCAGGGGGAATAGATAAGAGGTAGTTAAGGTATTCCAGCTTCTTTTTGTTGCTGTGATAAACACCATGACCAAAATTTGTGGGCGGAAAGGGCTTATTTGTCTTACTCTGTCCACGTCACAGTCTGTCCTTGAGGGAAGTCAGGACAGGAGCCCAAGTAGAAATCTAGAGCAGAAATCTGAAGCAGAGACCGTGGAGGAACAGTGCTTTCAGCCTTGTTCCTTCCGTTACCTCTCTTATACAATCCAGCCCTGCCTACCCAGGAACGGTGCTGCTCACAATGGACTGAACCCTCTGAAATCAAGAATCAGGACGACCACCAGCTGCCATCCCCTCGCACCCACCCACATTTTCCCACCCCCATTATGCCCACAGGACACTCTGGTAAGGCAATTCTTCAGCTGAAGGTCCCCCACTTCCCAGTTGTCTCAAGCTGACAACCAACATTAGCCATCGCATACAGAAAAAGAATGAGTCCTCTTCCTATCTAGTCCAGCTTGTCAGAGCTTCGTCAGTTAGCATTTTTGTTTGTTTGTGTTTCGAGACAGGGTTTCTCTGTGTAGCTTGGGCTGTACTGGAACTTGCTCTGTAGACCAGGCTGGCCTCCAAATCAGATATCCACCTGCCTCTGCTTCCCAACTGTTGGGATTAAAAGCGAGGACCACCATTCAGCTTTCCAGTAGCATTTTGTGTTCATTTGACTGTTTCTTTTCCTGAACTTCAGCAGGTGACCTTGGTATTAATAATAGCAATATAATTAATTAATAGCAGCATAATTAATAGTAATATAAGACTTTTTTTTCCCTGAAAATGAGTCATTGAGGTATTATTTTCTTTCCCCTGGCTTCATGTTTCCTTCCTAGTTGATCCTATTGCTTTGACAAGCCAAATTTAGGAGTTACACATTTTGTTTTGTCAAGTGTATATAAGTTGAATGTAGCTAGGACAGCTCATCTGCATACATACACACACACACAAACACACACACACACACACACACACACCATTCAAATCTCTGAAGAACTGCATTATCTGGAAGATAATCTCTGAAGAGAGGCCATTATCTGGGTTGTTTTTCTTTACCATCTGGAAAAGCAAGTCAATTCATGAAAACCTATTGAAGTCACTTGAAAAATTAGCACCTACCATTTGGCTCCTCTTAGGAGGAGACCAACATTTGCTTCTCTTAGGTAGGACAATCAAAATGTTTTCAGGGGGGTTGGGAGATGGCTCAGTGAGTAAAGTGCTTGCTATGCCAGCATGAGGACACTAGTTCAGATCTCCAGAATCCATGTTTCCAAGGCCAGATGTGGCAGCATGTCCTTGTAATCCAAGTATTGGGGAAACAGAGGCAAAAATACCATTGGGAAAAGTGGCTCATCTCTTCCTGCTCTTCCTGAAGACCCAAGGTTATTTCTCAGCATCCAGGATAAGCAGCTCACAAGCACCTGTAACTCCAGCTCCAGAGATAGCTAATGCCTCTAGCCTCTGTGGGCATCTGCACCTCGTGTGTACATGTGTGTATGCAGACACTCACACACACACACACACACACACACACGCACAAACATAGATACACACACATGTGTACAGACACACACAGAGACACAGACACACAAACAGACACACACATATACAAATACATACACACATACAAGTACAGAGACAGAAACATATAAATATATATATATATATATATATATATATATTTTTTTTTTTTTTTTAAAGGTGGAGACATCAGACACACTCTTCTGGCCTCTATACATTGGCACATGCACAGACAATCATGTACATACCCACATACTCACCCACATGAATACACACACACAAACACACGTAAACACACAAAAGCTTTCTGATTGTCACCAAAAGTCTCATGAGAGTGGATAAAGTCACTCCATGTTGGAAAGAAGCATTCTAGAAGAAGCAACCGCTCACTGTGTTAATCATTTGGGCAGGATTCCAAGTATCTATGGACATGCAGGGAGGACAGGGAGCTTCTCTGGCCACATATCTGTGGCTGGAACCTTTCATAAATAGATCAGTCTCAACTGAACTTGAGCAGAGTGTCACTGAAGGGATGTGACAGTCATAGCTGCAAGCTAATAGTGGATAGACTCAGATCCTTTTGGACAGGATAGTTCGTGAACAGAATATACACCAATCCTCCATTTTCAGCAGTGACTTCAAAGTCGTTGTGTTTCCTTTTGTGCTTCCCTTTCTTCTTCTGATACCTTCTGTGGTAGACATCCTCAGGCAGAGAAATGGAATTCTTCACAGTTCATTGGGAGTCCTGGAGAAACTCTTTTCTCCTAAGGAGTCTGTGGTCTCAATGACGATTTACCGAGAGCATAAAATGGAGATGTTCATTTGAACTTTTTCTAATTTACGGTACCTAGTTTTACTTGGAGTCAGCAGAAGGTTTACTCCAGGTTCCATCAATGAGATGGTGAGAGTTAAGTTATAGGCTGGCGCGAGTGTGAGTGCACGTGTGTAGTGTGAACTCACACACATTTGAATGTACACATGAAGGGGCAAAGGTGGACAATTGGTGTCTTCCTAGCCACTCTCCACCTTACATAGCTGTTTGTTTACTTACAGCAGTCTCAGGGATTGAACCTAGGACTTTGTGCATGAGAGATGAAAGCTCTACCACTGAGCTCTTCTAGCCCCAGTCCTTCTACCCTAGTTTTTGAGACAGGGTCTCTCACTGATCCAGGACCTCATCTATTTGGCTGGTCTGCCTGGCCAGTGAGTATCAGCTATTCAGTCTTAAACCCGGGACCAATGGCTGAGATGCCTATTTAACACACCAAAGTGGACCTGGCCTCCAGGTTCTCTCAGCACCCCTCAGTTCCTACCTGTTACAGGGCATGGCTGGCACCAGTCCCCTACCCCAGCTCTCTAGCCCCAGGACTGGGCTGCCCTTCCCTGTATAATACAACCATTTTGGTTACCTGCCCTCTTCTGGTCTATCTTTACCTTTCTAACCTCTTGATCTGGTTTCTCCCCTCTCCCCTCCCTTCTCCCTCACCTCCTCATAAGGCCAGGCTCAGGGTCACGTTCACTCTGGACTCTCCCAGATGTCCCTGCCTCTGGCTACTCTCTCCCTTTTATCTACAGTAAACTTTCTTCTCCACCATACCTAGGAGCAGCCATGTCCTTTCTTTTTTGTCTTTTTTTTTTTTTTTAATTATTCATCACCTGTCTGCTTCACAGGGCTGGAATTACAAGTGTGTGCCATCTTGCCTGGCTTTTTGCATGGGTGCTAGATATTAAACTGGGGCCCTCCTGCTCACCAGGCTTTTGCTGACTGAGCCATCTCCTCAGCTCCTCGACTGGAGCTTTAATCTGTAGGAAGTTCCCATGGGTCTAGCCCCACAGGGTGGGTCCCGGTGCTGATGCTGGAGGAAGTCTCTGCTGCCTTCTCCCAACCTTGTTAAGGTTTTCCTCCTTTGCTCTTATCAGGGTGACCCTGCCCTTTAACACAATAAAACCCAAACAATGAGAAAGCACTGGGGAGACTTAGACCCTAAGAACCACAAAGGAAGGAAATTCTGAGTTTCTGCTTTTTCTTGGGGTCTCATTCAGTGGGTCCTAGTATTATCAAAAGATTGGGGGAATCGTTATACACTCCCCAGTGTATAATTACCAACAAGGATGTCATTAGCAGCTTAGATTCTTAAAATAACACCACCTTTGAACTTGCAGGTAAGATGAAGTCACAGAGTATTAGCTAGGATGTCTTAGAACTTTTGGAAATGAATTAAGTACACGTAAAATTAAATATAGCAATATAGTCAGGTAGCTGTAATGTCATTAGTCTTTGACCAATTTAAGTTTGGTCCAGTTAATACCTAAAGTTGTGCTTACATATCCTGACCTATTTCTGGTTTTGTTTATATATTATCTAATAGCTTAAAAATGTGTAATTTTGTATATGTGTGTCTGTGTGTAGGTATGTGCATGAGAGTTCATGTGCTCATGGAAGCATGTGAGGCATCAGATCCCCTGGAACTGGAGTTTATGAGTTATGAGCCATCACATATAGGTGTTGGGAACCGAACTTAGGTCCTCTGCAGAGAGAATCTCTTATTAACATCACCTGTCAATGAAAAAGCCAATGGCCAATGAGCTGAGGCAGGAAATAGGAGATGGGACACTGGCAGGAAGAGAGAGGATTCTGGGAAACAGTAAGAGAATAAAAGGAGATCTAGGGAGTGATGAGGGAGAGATTCAAGAGAGATGCTGGGGGAGACATTGAGGAAGACGGGAAGGAAGAAGCAGGCCAGGACTGAAGGAGAAGTAAGAAACCATGTGGAAGACATAGCCTAGTTTTAATGGGCTACATAAGTTACAAGCCCCTCTGGCTTGGCAGCAAACACCTTTAACTGCTGAGCCCTCTGGTCTCTCCAGCTCCAGTTCTGTCTGTTTTCTTTTTGTAAGTCAGTTGTAACTCAAGTGTAATCTAGCACTGCAGGGTTTACTGTGGCATGTGAGATAGTCATAATAACATTATGTTCCGAATTCTCTAGGACAAAACTGAAAGTTTGAGTTTCCCTAACTCTGCAAATTTGTAACCTAGGTGGAAAATTACATTTCACTCAGACATTCTCTAATGCTCTGAGGTATTGCAATAAATGAGTAAGGAAATTCAGAGCACGCCCCATCCTGGCACTTCTTATTAGGCATGTAACATTCCTAAATGAAAGTAATATCACAGAGTAATTTGGTTATTAAGGCAGTAATAGCATATCTTGTCCTGGTTATAAAGTTACCTTTCGAGAATAGTCCACCCCCACCATTTTAATAGCCGTATCAAGAAAGGTGCATAATGAATTTTCTCTGAAGAAATTGGCTGGCTCTACACTTGTTCTTCTATCTGATTTTTACCATTATGCTGAAGGGTTGATAGCAAAGTCTTATCCTTGGGGCTCACGAGCCCAAAGATTTCACATAAATATTTGATGAACCGAGTCTTCTCAAGTCACTTCTAGAAGGACATTCTAAGTGCCATTCCATAGGTGGTAGAATTATAGTTGATTAAATAAAATTTTCCCTTAGGGGCTGAAGGGATAACTCAATAGTAAAGAGCTTGTTTAGCATGTATAGGTTTTGACTTCGATTCTCAGCACTTCAGAGACATTTTTCTTTGTACTTTTTTTTAAAAATTAGTAACTAATATGTATTATTGTGTTCTCTCTCTTTCTTTCCTTTTTCCTTTCTCTCTTTCTCTCTCTTTCTCTCTTTCTCTCTTTCTCTCTTTCTCTCTCTCTCTTTCTTTCTTTCTTTCTTTCTTTCTTTCTTTCTTTCTTTCTTTCTTTCTTTCTTTCTCCTCTCCTCCTTCTTCTTTGGTTTTTCAAGACAGGCATTCTCTGTGTAGCTCTGGCTAGCTTGGAACTTACTCTGTGGACCAGGCTGGCCTCAAACTCGGAGATCTACCTGCCTCTGCCTCCTGAGTACTGGACATTCTTGTGTATTTTGCAAGCATCATTACAAGAAGATGAATGGATTAAGATTCCTACCTGTTTCAATTGAACAGATCATAGACTTCCAGCATTTTTTTGATCCCAAGAAGACATGTAATTTTTTTTATCTTGGCTTGGAAATATAGTTTTGTCATACCAATGAGGAAGTAACTAATACAATATCTCACCTAGAGATTAAAAGAAATATCCATCTCTTTGTAGCCAACTAAGATGATCATTGCTCTCTTCATGGGAGCCTGATGAGCATCGGTTGCAAACACTAATCTCCATGATAGTATCCACCGCCTGCTGACAATATGGGTTGCCCTAAGAGACCTTGGAGACAAATTTCTACTGGATCTTCATGTCTCTGGTCTCAATGCTGTCCCCAACCCAGGCTCTAGACAGTTATGCAGGTTGCCTTTTAGAAGCTCAAAGGCACAGTGACCAGGGTACATATTGGCCAAGTCATCTTGTCTAGCCACACCAAGTTGCCAAATAAGAAACAGGTCACTGAGGTCCTGAATAGAGCCTAGTTCAACTTCCTTACTTGACAGAAGAGGCACCAGTCAAAGAAGTGAGGCTTCACCAAGTTTAATGCAGATGAATTAAAACACATGGTAGCTGTGAAGTGGCTCAAACCTGGTATCTGTTGGGTCAAATATATCCCCAGTCATGGTTCCCTGGGCAAATAGAGGGCCCTGAACTACTAAGGGCTTCCACTGTGCTATTCTATACCCCAACTGAATCTTGTTCAGTAATAATCTCATATCCAGTGTGTCTAAGAAAAACATCCATCCTCAAATTGGTCTACACCAGGTAGAACTGATCCTGGATCTTGTTGCTTTAGCACCCCTGGTTATGGTATCCTCACCACTTCTGATCCTGCCTCCCACACTGTATATGCTTGGCCCAGAGAGTGGCACTATTAGGAGGTGTGGACTTGTTGGAGTAGGCGTGGCTTGTCACTGTGGGTGTGGGCTTTAAGACCCTCATCCTAGCTGCCTGGAAGCCAGTATTCTTTTAACTGCCTTCAGAACAAGAGGTGGAAGTCTCAGCTCCTCCAGCCCCATGTCTGCCTGGGCGTTGCCATGTTCCTGCCTTGGTAATAGTGGACTGAACCTCTGAACCTGTAAGCCAGGCCCAATTAAATGTTGTCCTTTGTAAGACTTGCATTGGTCATGGTATCTCTACACAGGAATGGAAAACCTAACCAAGACACATACCATTACAACCACCTGCTTATGTTATTGGATATGTTTATTTGTTGCAGTAAATCTCCAACCCAAGAAGGCTTGATCAATAAAAACACAACTCAAATATTTTGAATACAAACTGCACCCCTGGATTGGGCAGATCTACCACTACACCACTCTATTCCCCATCTATGAGATCCCTTGTAACTTGCGGTTTTTCCAGGCTACGTGCTTCTCCTCCATTGTCCTTCCACTTTCCTTTCCATCGTCCTCCTCCTCTCTTCTCCCCAACCTTTTCGCTCCATCTCCCCTCTACTGCCTAATTACCAGCTCTAGCCTTCATTCTACAAGTGAAGGTGGGCAGAAGGTTCATAAGAGGTCACCTGTGTATGCTGATTCACTCCTCATCTTCAACCCCTCCCAGGAAAGTGGAATTAGCATCAAAATACAAGGCCAGGGCTACCCACAACATTTATTCTAAGAATATGTTGGGAGTATTTATTGTTCATCACAGAGCACAAAATCCTGTGCTCGTAAGATCTCCTTATTCTCAGCCATGGAATAAGCTTTTACTCTTATTTCGAGAAACTGGCTCATTTTTGCCTCATTTTGCAATGATTTGTGTATCAGGTTGAATTGTCTTCATGACATGAAATTTCTATAATATCCTCAATTTCTATTTTACCTTATTTTGTAACCATAATTTTTTCTTTGTTCCAACTTCATCATTAACTATTTTTCTATAATCAACTTATTTTTTTTTCAGTACTGGCAATTGAATGCAGAGCACATACTAGGTAAATGGTCTGTCACTGAACTGTATTCCCAGCCTATCTTATTTTAAATTTTATTCTATCTTGTATTTTTTGAAATTCCCTAATTTTTCATAAGGTCCTTGAAATCTATTTTTGAAAAATGGGTAAATGTGGGTCATAAACACACACACATACACACACACACACACACACACACACACACACACACACACAGAGAGAGAGAGGTCTTTTTGCTGCTAACTGCTTTAAGTTTATCTAGGACTTAGCTAAGTTTTTCTAAAACTCTCTTCATCCTATTCTTTCTCTCCTTTCATTATCATTTCGTGTATATGTGTATGCTTGTGTTTACTTGGGGACATGTTTGTGTTCCGGTGCATGTGTGCATGTATGCATAGAAGTCAGAGGAAAACCCCAGGTGTTGCTGAGGGACATTGTCAAACTCTTTTGAGGCGGTATCTCATACTGGCCTGAAATTCATGGGTTGGGCTGGATGGCCAACAAGTCCCAAGGATATGCTTGTCTTCCTCTCCCCAGTGCTGGGATTATTCGTGTGAAATGCCATGCCTATCTTTTAAGACGGGTTCTGGAGATGGAACTCAGCTCCACATGCTTTGCACAGTGCCCTGGCTAGTTTCATGTCAACTTGACACAAGCCAGAGTTATCTGAAAAAGGAGGAAACCTCAGTTGTAAAAATGTCTCCGTAAGGTCTAGCTGTAATGCATTTTCTTAATCAGTGATTGATGGGGGAGGGTCTAGCCCATGGTGGGTGGTGCCATCCTTGGGTTGGTGATTTTGGGGTTTATAAGAAAGCAGCCTGAGCAAACCATGGAGAGCAAGCCAGTGAGCAGCACCCCTCCATGGCCTCTGCATCAGCTCCTGCCTCCAGGTTCCAGCCTCGTTTGAGTTCCTGTCCTGACTTTCTTCAGTGATGGACTACAATATGGAACCTTAAGTCAAATTAACCCTTTCTTCCCCAATTTCCTTTTTTGCTCATGGTGTTTCATAACAGTAATAGAAACCCCAACAAGGGCACACACTAAACACTTGACCAACTGAGCCATCTCCTGAGCACCGTCTTTTCCTTTCTTGAAGACTTTTAGTTGCTCTCCATCCTGTTCAAACTCTGGGGAGCCCTCCTTATTGTAACCTCTTTGTATTTCTGTAATAACAGACTCTTAAAGTTATTGCAAGTTTAGGCACTTGAGTGTGGTGCTTTCTATGCATTGATTAAAGATAACCTAGTCTTTTTCAATTGGGTTTTTGATTCCATGCTTAGCCCCTGGAGAAACTTTGAAGAGGATAACAATATTAAGACATTTATTTCACGCCCCTCAAGGTGGGTAAAACGAGGAAGGTGAGACAGAAATAATGTGAGAGCCAGAGGAAGGGGCGGAGTGTGGTGGAATGCTGTCTTCTGAGCATGACGTGGCTGTGGCATTTCTGAATGCAAGATGTGACAACCCTGCACAAGATTGATGATCCATCTACAGGCTGTCACAGGTGGGTGGTGCAGTGATGTCCTTATCATGTCCTCAGGACCTCGGGGCTGTTAATGGTTGCCAAGAAAGAGGGAATTTTCTTAGTGGTGTAGTCATTGGTGAGGTGCCCACACTTCTGTAAGATACTAATTAAATTCACACAAGCAACCAAACAAAAGTGCAAGGAACAGAAAAGTATCTAGGAACAGGAAGAGGAACAGTGGGCAGAGAAGGGAGACAAGACAGGGTAATAGGGAGTAATATGAAAAAAGTTCATTATAAGCCGTGTGGAATGTCACGATGAAGCCAGTTGTTATATATAATTGATATATTCTCAGAATTTTTTTGCTGTTTCTTTATTTGTTATTGTCTGGAGTCAGACTTAGAAGTAGAAGCTCCCAGAGAGTCTACGTCTCTTGACAATCTGCTCCTGGTGCTTCTCTTTGAATTCTAAACTTTGGCAAAAAGATAAGTGTCATGGTTTGTATATGTTTGGCCCAGGGAGTGGCACTATGAGAAGGTGTGGCCTTGTTGGAGTAGGTGTGTCACTGTGGATGTGGGCTTTATGACCTTCACCCTAGCTGCCTGGAAGCCAGTATTCTGCTAGCAGCCTTCAGATGAAGATGTAGAGTTCTCAGCTCCTCTTGTTCCAGGCCTGCCTGGCTGCTGCCATGTTCCCGCCTTGACAATAATGGATTGAATCTCTGAACCTGTAAGCCAGCCCCAATTAAATGTTGTCCCTGTTAGGGTTGCCTTTATCATGGTGTCTGTTCACATTAGTAAAACCCTAACTAAGACAGTAAGCATATTCTACAGCTTTCTCCTTATTTTTCTTAGTGCATTGTTTGTTCAGAGCAATAAGTCTACATTGGTGTTTCTGGAGACATGGAATAACAAGTGCTTTGGTCCTAGACTTCTTACCTTCCTTGTTTAAGGCCTTTCTGACAACATATTGGTGGGCATCAACTTCTTTAGAGGTACTGAAAAGCTTTTGGATTCTGGGTGCTTGTTTGGGTCCCAAATGCCTTGGCACAGTAGTATCTGTCAGTCCAGAAGCATCCTTCTCTCCTTTGTAAATACTAACATTTTTTATAAAACAGTAACCAAATTGAGATCACTCATATTAGCATCTGCCATGCATCCATGAATAGACTGGCACTTTTATTCCCCTTGACCTCTAACAAGAATGTCCCTTTATTCAACAGCAGACACTCTGCTGTGGGTCCAGACGCCTTGCTTCATGAAAAAAATCATTCCCACCACAGATTCGGACCACAAAACCCTACCAGTCTTCACACAGCATCAGCAGCTCCTTTGGTGGCTGTGACTAGACAGAGAGAAGCTTTTGTTCATTGTCCACTTCAACGAGTTTCTGCGAGCCAGTTACCCAGCGCCATCTTGACATGGATGACTGCCTAGGAGGTGCCGTAAAATATTTTTGAAAGTGAAAGTATTAAGGGTAAATATATGCTTAGTGTCAAGATTCAAAGAGGTACACATTGCTCTGCCTTTGGTAAACTCACATTTTTTTGGGAATAAGGATCTATACACAGCAAGATTAATGCTAAGCACACTAATGCTCATTCCGTATGAGAAGTTTGGACAGTAAGCATTGGATTTAGATCATCAATGTGCTCTAATAAGTTGTGTGTTGGAGGCTTGGTCTCCAGTTTCAGTTAAGACATTTGTTTCACTCCCCATAAAGCAGGTAAGATGGGAAAGGTAAGACTGAAATAATGAGAGAGCCAGAGGAAGCAGATACCACTGTTGGCAGGATGAAGAACTTTCTGGAGGGGTGCTCAGTAGAAGGAAGCTGAGAGTGTGTAGTGGAAGGGGAGATTAGGTTCCTGGTCTGGCCTTGTCTCCTGGCCATTATGAAGTGAACAGCCCTCCTCCCCCAACCATGATGTCTTTCCTCCCTGAATCGCACCCTTCTGCATCCAGACAGAGCCAAGCAACTGTGGATAACACCAGGAGTCAAAACCAACCTTTCTCCTCCAGCTTGATTTTGTCAAGCTGAACAACATGATGCTAAACCAGGAGGCTCAGTGAACAGTTTGTGTTACTTACACATGTAAGATATATTGCTCTTTCTGTCTTCCTTTTCAATGTACTGAAATAGGCTTAAGCCATGATTAAGTTGGGAGTGGAGATGTGGCCAGCTAGTAAATTGCCTACCACATAAGCATGCAGACCTGAGTTTGGACACCCAGTACCCACATGGGCATGTACAGTGAGCCATACCTGTGATTCTAGCACTGGGAAGGTGGAGACAGGAGGATCCAGGGCTCACTAGCTAGTAAGCTTGGCTGAATTAGTGAGCTCCAGGTTCAAAGAGATAATCTGCCTCAAAAATGAAGGTGGAAAGTGATTGAAAGAGACATAATGTTGTCCCGTTTCCTTCATATACATACATGCATGTGTTTCTCTCTCTCTCTCTCTCTCTCTCTCTCTCTCTCTCTCACACACACACACACACACACACACACACACACTTACACACACACCTCTCACACACTCCCACATTAAAAAAAGAAGTATTGAGTCAGGTGGCTTTTAGAATCAATGTGGTTGCTGCACGAGTGGCAAGCATGAGAACCAAAGTTCATAACCCTAGAACCCACATAAATGCTTGCTGGGCAATGAGACATGGAATCCCAGTGCTCAGAAAGCACAGACGGAGGATTCTGGGAACAAGCTGCTAACGAGACTGAGTGGCATTAGTGAGCTCTGGGTTCACCCGGGAGACCCCAGTGAATAAGGCAGTTGGTGATAGAAAATACTTCTTTCATCAATCTGTGCACATGTGCATGCGCGCACACACACTCCACATAAGAAAAAAAATTAAAAAGAAAAAAAAACATCTAAAAATAAACACAACTTTGCTTACTCTTTTATCCACTGAGTATGTGTAAAACACGTTAATCTTCCACATTCTTTCTCCATGTAGTTGGATAGGCTTAAGACACAATGAAGTTAATGGTGGTTACAGGCTGAGGCGTGGTAAAGTCAGGGTGAGCCATCCCTTGGTGGTGAAGCCCTAGTGATGAATTCATCAGCACAGTTCCAGGAGAAGCCTGCAAAGGTGGAAGGCCTTATAATGGAGGAGGACATAAAGGCTCACGTGCCCAGAATCTACAAGACAGAGTACGCCTCATAGTATTCAGATGGTGTCTGAAACAATGGGTTATCTTGGCTTGTTTTCATTTTTTAGAGTCCCGAAAAGCCACACTTGTTTTAAGCAGCTGCAAAATAACTAGAATTTTAGAGCACAATCAAGATTCCCCTGGCACATCCTGGCCCTCATCAAATAGCGTGTTTCAGCCCAGATGCTCTGGGAAAGACTCATAAACAGTGCAATTTCTGTTTCTAGGAGCTGATATTTGCAAGGCTAAGCTCCCAGAGAGGGTAGATAAAACGTAGCTTTCTGTAGAAATACAGCGTATTGTCTTTCAGTGAAGAAGACAGTGCTCTTGACTGCAGCCATTTATCTCAAGGATCTTTTCCTGCTCTTGCCCTGCTTCCCTCAGAGCCAACCATCCACTTCTCGCATCCTTTTTTCCTTCCCTTTCCCCTTCCCTTCCTTTCCTCTCCTTTGCACCTCCTTTTTTTCCTAGAGACAAGATCTCATCAAAAGTAACTAAAGTTGACTTTAAGCCTAAACTATTCTTGGTTCCATTTCCCTTGAACTTTGTTTCTTCCTGCCTCCAGCTCCTGAGTGCTTGAGTTACAGGTATGCTCCACAATCCAAGGTTTATTTGATGCTTGTCTTAGTTTGGGTTTTATTGCCGTGAAGAGATACCATGACCATGGCAACTCTTTTAATGGCAAACATGTAATCAGGGCTGGCTTATGGTTTCAGAGGTTTAGTCTAATGTGGTGGCTTGAATATGTTTGGCCCAAGGAATGGTACTATTAGGAGGTGTGGTCTTGTTGGAGGAGGTGTGTCACTATGGGGATGGGGTTTAAGATCCTCCTCCTAGCTGTCTGGAGGACAGTTTTCTCCCGACTGCTTTCAGATCAAGTTGTAGAACTCTCAGGTCCTCCAGCATCATGCCTGCTTGGACACTTCCATGACAATAATTGACTGAATGGAGGAGGAGGAGGAAGAGAAAGAGGAAGAGGAAGAGGAAGAGGAGGAGTAAGCCAGTAAGCCAGCTCCAGTTAAATGTCCTTTATAAGAGGCAAGGTCATGGTGTTGGTTCACAGCAATGGAACCCAAACTATAAGGCCACACCCACTCTAATAAAGCCACACCTCTTAATAGTGCCACTCCCTATGGGCCAAGTGTTCAAACACATGAATCATGGGGGCCAAACCTATTCAAGCCACCACATTTCTGTACATGGAACCCAGGGTCTTATGTGTGCTAGGTAAGCACTCTGTCAATGGGGCTATACCCTCAGCTCTGGAATATACAGTTTCTGAAAGAAGAGTTCATGGAACAAAAAATTATATAATGAGACATATGAATATTTATCACTAATAATTTTTAAATGTCAGTAGTATATGATAGACAATGAAACTAAAGTAGAAAAGATGGTTAGGTTAAAAAATGCCTTTCTTTGGTCCAGGGCAAAATAAAAATTTATATTATATAAAATTCAAAATTTCCTAAATTACAGTATATATGCCTTGGTAAAACCTTCCTGAGGTATAACTAATGTATAAAATACTCCATATACTTAAATGTACGATATCCTTTTTGCAGTTGAGATCAGGGTCTCACGTAGTTATGTCTTTGAATTTGCTGTGTAGCTTACTTTGATCTAATTCTCCTATCTCTGCCTCCTCAGTGCTGGGACTACAGGCCTGCACCATGACAACAATTTATGTAGTGCTGGAGATGGAGCCCAGGGTGTCATACATGCTAGGCCAGCACTTTATCAACTGAGTTACATGCTGGCCTCCAGTTTGATATGTTGACACTCATATATGTATGTGTATATGATGTATAGGCATAGGTTTATGATGCATATGTATGCGATGTATATGGTGTGTATGCACATATATACAGTATGCACATATATGCTTGTATGCTTGTGCATACTGTATATATGTGCATATATATGTACACATGCATATGTGAACACTGCCATGAAACCTCTGCCACAGTGACGACAATGAGCCTGTTCATTACAACCAGGCTTCCCCATTCCCTTCCTCACTCTTGTTACCCAGCCGCTGCAGTCTCCTCCCCACATATTGCTCATGAAAGTCCAAAGATTTTCTTTGTCATTAGATTTGTTTGCTAGGATTTTATATAAACGCTAGTGTCCACCGTGCCCTCATATTTGGTTGGGCTTTGCTGGAATCCTTTGAAATTCACTCACATTACAGCATTTGTTAATTTGTCCATCGCTCCTGCTGAGAAAGAATCCACTGTATAAATATACCACAACTGTTCATCCATGCATGTGCCAAAGGACATTTTGGCTATTAAAATTAGAGGCGTGGAAGAAATATCTCGGTGGGTAAAGTGCTTTCTGTGTAAGCTCAAGGAAGTGAGTTAAGATCCCTGGCACGGAGAAGCTTCCTCCTGCAGCAGATGGGAGCAAGTATAGAGACCCACAGCCAGACACTACACAGAGAGTCAGACCTTGGAACAGATCGCTCAGAATGGGATGACTCCATCAAACTACTCCCAGTAGAGCTCAGGGAACCCCGAGGAAGAGAGGCATAAAGAGTGTAAGAGCCAGAGGGGATGCAAGTCCTAAATCAACCGAGCAAAGCTCATGGGAACTCAGAGACTGGGGGAGCAAGCCCAGAGCCAGCACGGGTCTGCACCAGGTCCTCTGCATATCTAGCCGGGCCTTCAGTTTAGCACTTTCTAATGGGACTCCTGAATGTGTGAGTGACTGGGTTTCTGATTCTTGTGATTTCTCTTGGGCTTCCTTTTTTTTTTTCCTGTTGGTTTGCCTTGTCTAACTCTGATGGGACAGTGTTGGTTTCATCTTAATATATTTTATTTTGTTAAAAATAACTTCTATTAAAAAAACTTTTATTACAAAAAAATCCCTAGTACACATGTTAAAGCCAGATATCCCTGTATGTACCTGCAATCTCAGTGCTGAGGAAGTAGAGACAAATGGACCTTGGGAGCTCTCCAGTCTAGTGGAAATGGTAGGCTCCAGCTTTAGTGAGAGACTCTGTCTCAAAAAAATAAGGTTGATGCAAACCATTGAGATGGCTCAGCAGGTAAAAATGCTTTTTAGGCAAGCCAGATGATCTGAGCTCAGAACCCATAGCAGAAAGAGAAAACCTGCTAGTCCAGACTGTACACACACACACACACACATACACACACACGCACACACACAGAGTGTTTGAACATTCATAGATGAATCATAAATACTCTGAATTGAAATAGGTCTATCCTATTGTAGGCCCTTGTCTAATTTTGAAGAAATAAACCATTGTTGAAGAAGCTTGCACAGTACATACGCTATAGTGTCAGAGTTCCATTTTTGGGTATTTTTGGCTTTTTAGAAGTGTTTATACACATGTGTGTTTGTATATGCGCATGTGTGTGTGGGTGCATGTTTGTTCAGGTGTCTGTATTCATATGTGCCTGTGTGTGTGGAGGCTGAATATCAACTTCAGGTGTCAATCACAGGCTGTCCATCTTTTTGTTTAAGATAGGATCTCTCACTATACCTGGGGTGGGCTGATTAGGCACAGGTTCCATCTCATGGAACAGACCTTAAATCCAATCAGGTAGCTGATACCCACAACGTTTATAACACTATCACATCAGCATATCCTGCAAATGGGTCACTGTTGTAGAGAGAAGAGTTAGCTTTTAGCTTTCTCTTCTGGTAGTGTGCAGAGCACCTTCGAGTACCATGGGCACTAGTCAGGCATGAAGGCTCTATTTAGGAACTAGCTTGACTTCTCTGTGTTCAATGAGATATGCAGGTGTTGTCTTCCACAATAGAGCCTTACCTTCAGGTTGTAGAGGGCAATCAATAGTCTTGGCAAACAGCTAGAACTGTAACCCATTGTTGGTACTGGAGGGTTCACTTGGTAGCAAGGGAAGTCTAGTTTGGGCTTCAACTCTCCTGTTATTTGGCGATTCTATTTAGATTTCTTTCACATATATGTACATTTTAAGAAGCTTCTACTGTACTCTGTTTCCAAAAGACCCTTAAATGGTCCCTTCCATGTTCACTGACTCCATAGTATTCCCTTTCTTTCCTCCAACTTCCCTATCCCTCTCTATCTCATCCTCCCAGTCCAATTTCCTCCATATAGCGACAGAGGTTAGGTATAGAGGAAAATACAATGTAAAGTTATGGACACATGGGGATATTGTTACCTGCTGGAGAAAGCCTTATATCTACGAAGTCTGGATCAATTGGTTATTTAAACTGCTGTACATCTATGCTTGTATTGTTATTATGATATAGATGAATCAAAGAATGATGAATTTAACATCCTTTCTCTTATTGTAGTTAGTAGAATACTGCGTAGTTTAGATTCTTGTAAAAATCACATGCATGTGATAGTTAGCTTTAATTGTCAACTTGACACAACCCAGAGTTGCCTGGGCAGAGTATCAGCGAGGAACTGTCTATTTTGGGCCGGCCTGTGAGCATGTTTGTAGGGGATTGTCTTAATTAATTGGTGTGGAAAGACTCAGCCCCCTGTAGGTGGCATCATTTCCTGACCTGTTTGGAAGTGGAGAGATAGATCTGAGCACAAACAAGCAAGCCACAGAGCCACATTTATTTCTCTGCTCTTTACTGTGGATGTGATGTGATTAGATGTCTCAAGTTCCTGACTCGGTTTCCCTGTGGGGCTGGGCTGGAGTGCAAGGTGAAATAAGCTCCCTTTTTCCTTAAGTTGCTTTTGTAAGGGAACTTTATTAGAACAAAGACATTAAACTAGTATGGGAAATCATGTTTCCTAGGGTGATTGTGGAGGTTAGAGGACAAATTTTGGGAGTTGATGCCTTCCTTCTTATACCTTCCACTACATGGGTTCTGGGGTTCAAACTTAGGTCATCAGACTGTCAGCAAGCACCCTTACCCACAGAACCATTTTACTGCTTGTCTTTTCATTTTTTTTTTTTAATGTGACAGATGTTTCCTTGTCTTTCTGGACCTACCTTAAATGCCGTATCTTTAGAGAAGCCTCCTTGACCCCCAAGATTAGGTTGCATACCTTCATCACTCATTCTTGTGGTCCACACATGTCTCCATCACAATACTTACACACTGGTTAGTTTTTATTGCCAACTTGACACAACCTACAGACACCTGGGAAGAGGAGACCTCAATTAAAGAATTGTTCGATCAGATTGGCTTATGGCCATGTCTGTCTTACTTGACAGTTGATGTAGGAAGGCCTTGTGTGGATGCCACTATCCCTAGACAGGTGGGCTGGGGCTGTATAAGAAAGGTCACCAAGCTTGAGACTGTGAGCAAGACAGTAAACAGCTTTTCTCCATGGTTTCTGCTTCCAGGTTCCAGTCTTGCCTTGCTTAATGATGAAGGGTGACCTAGACATGAAATAACTCTTTTCCTCCTTTAAGTTGTTTATGGCAAGAGTGTTTGATCACAGCAATGGAAAAGCAAACTGGGACAGAGATTAGTGTGGAGAGTGGAGAGTTGCTCTGAGAGACTGACTGTGTGGCTTTTTGTGCCTTTGGAATTTTGGGAAGCTTGTGGAATATTTGGGAACACAGAGTTTAAAAAGTTGCCTGATGTTCAGAACCTAAAGAGCCATTCTTGTGTAAGCTTAGGTGACAGTAATGTGGAGAGAAACATAGACTGTGCTAACCTGGCTTGTGAAGTAATAACAGTGACTATCTGGGATGCTCTTGTGATACTGTAGAGTAAGAATCTGTGAATGGTGGTCAACTTGGGTATAAGCAAAAGCTGTGATTAGCAAGAGATTAGCAACCCTGAATCAAAACCTTATCTGCTTTACTGGGACAATTGGTACTGCTCAGTTGGAGCTGAAGAACCAGCTGTGGTTAATGAGATCAGCATCACAGAGATGAAATCTGGGAAGTGTTTCCTCAGGCTCAGCCCACAGAGGCTGTGGTTGACAGGAGGCCAAGGCTGCGTCTCGAGCGCCTTGTGTTCCTTACGGTTAATTGTGTGTGGGTTTTGTTTGTTTGTCTTTTTGGTACTGGGGATTGAACTCAGGACTTCACCCATGGCAAGCAGAAACTCTACCACCGATCTACACCCCACCTTTAATGACGTGGCTTGTAACTAAGTCGTAGCTTCCTTAGTAGATATGTTTAATTTGCCTTGTTCTGTGAAGAGTCCTTCCACAGAATAGATGCTTAAAAAATATTTATTGAATGTATAACCCTATCTCTGGGCTGCCACTAAAGACTCCCATCATCCTTTCTCTTGAAACAGCAGAAGGCCATGAGAGAAGCAGCTCCCTTTCCTGCCTTCCTCATCCCTCCTCTCTAGTTCAAATATTTATAATCCTTATGTGTATGTGTGTGTGTGGGTATTATCTGTGTCTGTGTGTAGGTGCATGTGTGTCTATGCTATCTGTGTGTGTATGTATGTGTTTATACATGTGGAAGCCAGAGTCAACATTGGCTAGCATTTCTCAGGTATACAATCTACCCTGATTTTTTGAGGCATGGTCTCTTATTGGTCTGTAGTTTATTTATTTGGCTACACTGTCTGGCCAGTGAAGCCCAGAAATTTACCTGATTCTACTTTCCCAGTGCCAGGATTCCAAGCATATGCCACCAGATCCAGCTTTTTTTTTTTTTTTAAACGTGGGTTCTGGGGATCAAACTCAGGTCTTCTTGGTCTTCTTGCTTATGTGGGAATGATTTTACAAACTGAGCCATTTCCCCAGCTCCATCTAAAACGTTCAGGTTATTTTGCATATGTATGTGTGCACAATGTATGTATGTATATTCGTGTTTACCTGTATGTGGACTTAAGTATGTGTGAATACATGTGTATGTAGATGTGTACACACATGTTTTGTTGATAGTATCTTTCTCCATTGCTGCCTATTCTCTGAGGCTGGGTTTCTCAGGTGAATTCTGAGCTCTCTGATTGGTTAATCTAGCCAGCCTGCTTGCCTTAGGGATGCTCTGTCTCTGCTTACCAAAGGCTGAGGTAACCAGCAGCTATTGTGACTGCACTGTACAGAGAGGGTGTTGAGGATCTGAACCAGTTCTCACACTTGGTATGGCAAGTGCCTTCTCCCCTGCATCTTTTCCTCAGTCTTGTCTAGGTGTTTGCAATTCTTGACATAAAACAATCCTCTCCTTAACCTGTTTTTTTTTTTCCTTTGAACCTTTTTGGAAAAAAAAAAAAGCTGGTTAGCCCAGGGATCTGATGAATTCTAGTTCCAAATGGGGAACTTCTCTGGGTTTGTCTTCATACCCTCTCCTCTTGTAGCCAACAGGCATGCTCTAGAATAAAGAAACCTCTAATATTTCTTTGTAATGTCTGAGCAGGGGCATGCCCTCATGATAAGGAAGTTCTGCCTACCACAGACTGGTCCATGCTTTCCTGAAGGGGCCTGACTTCCTGATTCAGATAGACTCATGAAGGGACAGTGCCTCTGAGTGAAAATAAGTTTTAAAAATAAAAATATCAAGAATTACAGATGCTTGTAACGGAAGCCTGTGGAAAAAGCAATATGATGATAGAGAAAACAGTAAAAGACTCTTTAAATTTTTGATGGGCTTTGCTTGTTGGCTATGCTTTAAAAAATATGGTCATATATCTCATCTTCCTCTTTATAATTAATGTGTGGGTATGTGTTCTTCTGCGTTTGTGTGTGCGTGCATGTATGTGTGTGTGTGTAGAGGCTGGAGGACAACCTTGGGTATTAGGCTTAGGAACACTGTCCAGGTTCTCTGAGACAGGATCTATCACTTCCAGAAACTTGCCAAATAGGCTAGACTCACAGGCCATTGAGCCCTAGAAATCCACCTCTCCCCACATCCTCAGCACTGGAATTACAAGGTTGTATTCCAACCAATCTACATACTCAATCGTGACTTTTAGGTGCCCTTACTTTGGCAGACATGACCAGAAAAGTTCCTTTTGAGTTTTCCTGCAATCAGAAGAGGGCCAAGATAGATAATTGGCGACAAGAAAGGAAAAAAAAAAAGATCTTCTGGGGAGACAGCTCAGTTGGCAAAGTGCTTGCCAGCCGAGCATGAGGATCTGAGTCCAAATCTCCAGCACTCACACAAAAGTCAACCATGATAGTGTGAACCTATAACCCTAGCACTCTGGAGGCAGAGACAGGAGGATCCCTGGAACTTGAAAGTCAGCTAATGTTTCTGAATGGGCGGTGCTCTTGTCTCAGAAAATAAGGCAGACAATGATAGAGGAAAATGTTCTTTATTGACCTCTTGCTTTCACATGCATTCCCATGCACACTCACAAAAACAAACATACAATAGGACCAAAAACAGAGAAGAAAAGAAAGTCCTCCACTATGACCAATATCTCAGATTCAATATCTCAGATTCTTCCTAATAGTGACTTGCTAACCCTGTGCTTTGGACTTTCTAACTTAGCTCCCACATTTCAATGTCTGATGCACAATTTCTTGGAACTTAATTGACATATTAACTTTGAACAGCTTTCACTCCTGCATGGTCACATATGCCTGAATGGCTTACCTCAATACAGAACAGGCTTCGCCACCTTAGCAGAAAATGAAATAACTCATCTTTTTCACATTAGCATTAAACATCAAAAGAACCAACTATCTACCAAGTAGTGCTCAAAGACAAGCTTTAAAAATCAAGAGAGGAACAAAAGCCAAGGTTTTGGCCCAGCCAATGATTGCGAGAAACTTCTGTCATGGGGTACAAATGCTTCTTGTTCCACTTTGTGCTTTTGGGCACACTGGGCAGAGTCTTATAATTGCTTGTTTTATTTACTGTGGTCAGTTGGAGTCTTCTTGGCTCTAGGGTAAATGGATTTAGCTCAGGCTACTTGGATGAGCTATTCAGTAACAATGTACCACACTCTGATGTCAGGGACGACACATGGCACTCCTGTGAGAAGAACCCAGTGACCCGTGTGTGGTTAGGGGCATGGGATGTTTTCCACAGGGCAGAACTGTACCACAGGAGCCTGTTGGATTAGTCTAGCCTTTGTCACCCATTAAAACCTCTGTCTTCCATGAAGCACTCTCTGTTTTCCATTGGTTCAGGTCTGAGACGGGAACTGGCTTGGACCTCAATCCTCCCAAGCTGTGTTTTCTGCTTTCCTCTCTTGCTAAAGTGCCAAGTCTTTGTCACAGCACCTGTCTGAGTCTGTCAAACACAACGCTCTCTTGCTTTGTTTTTGTCTTCTTCTGTTCTCTTCCCTTATCCATTGTCTCTCCTGTCCTAGGAGTAACCAAAGCTGTACATGTCGGTATCTTGTCTTTAATTCATGTAAGACGGAAATGCTTCCAGTTTATATAACAATACAAATGGGTTAGAAAAATTTGAAGCAAAGGCATGTGAAGTCAACATATTTGCATTGCAAGCATGACAGCTTGAGTTTGATCCCCAGAACCCATGTTTAAAAAAAGCCAAGACTGGGCTGGTGGTGTTGAGTCTGTAAAGGTGGATGCAACCAAGCCTTACACCTGGGTGATCCCTGGGGTGCGCCTGGTGACAGGAGAGAACCCAATTCCCACATGCTGTTCTCTGACTTCTACACATGCACTGTGGCACGCACATGCATACCCACACAAAATAAATGAATATACATAGATAAATGAATGTGTGTTGTTTTTTGTTTTGTTTTTAAAGCTGGCATGCTGGTGGGTGCTTAAAATCCCCCATTCTAGGGAGGTAGAAAGGGGAGGCTCCTTGGCTACCAGCACAACCATGTCTATGAGTTCTAGGCTAGTAAGAAGCTCTGCCTCAAAAAACTAGGTGGAAAATTCCCCTGGAACTACATCTGAGGCTGTCCTTGGGCTTTCACACAGTGTGTGTGTGTGTGTGTGTGTGTGTGTGTGTGTGTGTGTGTGTGTCTCAGTGCCTGAGCACTGTATCGCTTGTACAGTCCTGTGGAAGAGGCTGCTTGGCATGACTGGGCTCTATGTTCCTCCAAGCATAACTGATTGACAAGATATTCCACGTAATGGATGTCCTGAGTTGTGGCTTCAGAGACAAAGATGAGTAAGGTTAACTACTCTCTCTCCCTGAGAGACTTCAACAGGGACTGAATGAGAATCTCTAGTGGGAAGATTAGATTAAGAGAAGCACAGGAAACTGTAAGTCAGTCATCTTTATGGAGAGTAGGAGTTATGGGACAGAGAAAAGATTCAGAACAAAGCAGAGATGGGAAGACCCTGCCAGCAAGGGTCTTATTGCTACCTTGACAAGAACCACTGTCTAATTCAGCTTCTGTGAGGCTTGTGTTCTTAAAAGTTTACTATATTCTGGATTGGGGAGGTAGCTCAGTGGGGAGGAATTCTTGCCATGAAAGTATGAAGACCCGAGTTTGGATTCCCACTGCCCATGTAAAAGGCTGGGTTTAATGCTGTGCGGTGTTGGCACATGGCTTTAATCCCAGGACTCAGGAAGCAGAAGCAGGAGGATCTCTTGAGTCTGAGGGCAGCCTGGTCTATAGAATGTTCCAGGATAGTCAGAGCTACATAGAGAAACCTTGTCTTGGTTGTGTGTGGTGGGGGAGCTGGGTTTAGCTGTGTCTGATCCCAAATTCTAGGGAGTTGGCTGCAGGAGGATTGTTGGGGTTTGCTGACTGACAGGCTAGCTGAGAAATAGTAAGTTCCAGTTTGAGTTGAGAGAGCCTATCTAAAGGGGGTAAGGTGGAGAGCAGTACTGAAGACACTGAAGGTTCTTCTTTGGCCTATGAGTGGGCACACATGAGTACATGCATCTGTACACACACTTACACATACACACATACCACCTACAAAAGCCCACAGACACAAATTTGATGAATTCCATCTTTCTCTTAGCCACTGTGCTCCTTACTGGAAACATCTATTCTGCACTATCCCTGGTATGTAGAAATGGTGGTATTGTAAACATAACTGTTTTTTTTTTTTTAAAGAAAAATCAGTTTAACAGGAATACCAACTACAGTATTTGTTCTATAGCTCAGTGACGGAGCAGGCTCTGGAGCCCTCACCTCTTTTTTTTTGTTTTTGTTTGTTTGTTTTTGTTTTGTTGTTGTTATTGTTTTTCGAGACAGGATTTCTCTGTATAGCCCGGGCTGTCCTAGAACTCACTCTGTAGATCATGCTGGCCTTGAACTCAGAAATCTGCCTGCCTCTGCCTCCCAAGTGCTGGGATTAAAGGCATGCACCACCACTGTCTGGTGCGCCCTCATCTCTTAAAGTCTGCCATATTGTCTAGGGCCATTATGGTTGCAGGCATCACTTAGTAGGGTATAAAGCAGACAGGGTGAGAACAGGGCTCAAAGCCACACCAACAAACTCTCTCTTTGGAGCCTTCTTATAACTTTATGATGTTTTTATTAAGATATTACTAAGATACCCTTCGTTATACAGAATAATGTATCTCATTGTGATATTTTGATATATGTATATAATATATTGCAATCCTATTTATCCCTACCACCCTTTCTTGTTATCTCTTACTCCTGCTGATCCCTTCATCTTTTTAAAGAGTTCCCTTTTTACTTTCATACTGGTGTGTGTGTGTGTGTGTGTGTGTGTGTGTGTGTGTGTGACACTGGATCTTATTAGGGTTGCTTAAAGGAGTGTGGCCCCCATAGACTCATAGGGAGTGGCACTATTAGGAGTGTGGCCTTGTGGGAGGAGCATGTTAGAGAGGTGGGCTCTGAGGTTTCAGAAGCTCAAGCTAGGCCCAGTGGCTCTTTCTCCAGCAGATCCAGATGTAGAACTCTCAGGTACCTCTCCAGCACCATGTCTGCCCATATGCTGCCATGCTTCCTGTCGTGATGTTTGCGTACCAGAAGAGGGCATCAGATTCCATTCTAGCCTCCATGTGGTTGCTGGGAATTGAACTTAAGACCTCTGGAAAAACAGTCAGTGCTCTTAACTGATGCTTCTCTCCAGCCCTACCTCTGGTCATGACGACAATGAACTAAACCTCTGAACTGTAAGTCAGTCCCAATTAAGTATTGTCCTTAATAGAATTTCTGTGGTCTTGGAGTCTCTTCATAGCAATAGAAACTCTAAGACAAGGAACATGGATGAAGGTTTGTTTCCAGGAGCATAGGAACCTGTGCCTACACCGCTGAAGAAAATATCCCCTCCTCTCTCAGCATCTATTAACTGCATGTCAATCCTCAGGGATATGTAGAGCCCCATTATGATAACTTTTATTTATTTGTTAGCCAAGAGGAAAGCGTTTTTTTGAGGGAAAGCTCCTGGAAAACATTCACTTACATCTTGGTTAGGTCTGGATCACATCCATGTTCCTGGGTCAGTCAATAAAACCCAAGATGGGAATTAATTTCCTGCCATACATTGTGATTAATGACACTGGATGCTGTTAGCAAGAAGAACATGGCAGGGCTGTTATGCAGGAAGCCAGTGGTCACACACAGGTTAGGTCTAGGAACAGATGATTTATTTTTGTTTTCTGTAAGTCTTTAAAGATTTATTTTTACTAATGTGTGTGTATGGCTGTGTGTGTGTGCGCCATATGTGTGTAAGTGCCGTTGGAGGTCAGTAGAGTGTTGGATTTCCTGGAACAAGAGTTAAAAGTAGTTGTAAGCCACCCCATATGATTATTGGGAACCATACTCTGGTTCTCCAAAAGAGAAGTAAGTTCTCTTAACCATGAAACCATCTCTCTAGCACCTCTTTTTAAATTAAAGTGTTATTTGTTTAAACACAGAATTTCATGTAGCCCAGGCTGGGTTTCAACTTTCTATGTAGATGAAGGTAATTCTGAATACCTTGTTTTTTTGTTCTGACCCCTCACATGCTAGGATATCAGGCAAACACCACCATGTCTGCCTCTAGAAATAAATTCTAAGACAGATCTTTAGATGTAAGATACTACATAGGATCAAACCCTGCAGAAGGACCATTGCCTAAAAAAGCACGATGAACAAATGCAATGTGGTAGCTATGACACAATCCCTGAACAGGAAAAGGAAGTAGCTGCATACAAAGGAAATCTAAACAAGGCTCGACCAGTTGATAACAGTGTGTTGATATTGGCTCATTACTTGGAGCAGTGAGCCTGGGGATGCAGCTGAGTTGGTAGAGAGCTCAGCAAGCATGCACCAGGCTCAGGCTCTGGTCTCCCAATATGGCATAAAGCAGCCATGGTGATTCACTCTTGTAATCTCAGCTCTGGGGAGGCTGAAGTATCAGAAATTCAAGATCATCCTTGGCTACATAGGGGACTCGAGGCCAGTCTGGGCCAGAAACTGTCTCAAAGTAAGCCAGCCAACAAGCAAACAAGCAAGGAAACATAACACAACAAACAACCATCCTAATGTAAAGTGTTAATAATGGGAGAAGCTGAACGTAGGGTATATGCTAACTGAGAAACCCTCTCACCTTCTCTATATATCAGAAACTGCTCTATTATAAAGCAAAGTCTCTTACTGGTGAATAAAAACCAACTAGAAGATTGAGGCATATAACAGGATTAGGTAGAATAAGAAGTTGAATTGCCATGTAGGTCCAACAAAAAACTTGGTCAGCCCTCTGGGAGTCTCTGGAGAGTATTGCCCACCTGTATTTCCCAGGCCAAACCAAGCTGTCCTAGCTCACAGCTTACTGCCTTGCTCAGCCAGTAAATGCAGACCATTTGGAGAAGGCACGATCTTGGCAAAGTTCTACTGGAGGGTGTGTATGAAAATGCCAACAGCTGGCAGCCATCTGCTGTCTACAGTTCTTGCATCTGGAAAGTAAGTCCGTCCAGAGAGGTGCCAGTCTGTACCCATTGTACTCATAGGTCTTCCTCTATGATCTGTGTGGCAGAGGGTGATGAGACTTAGCTCTATCTTCAGGAGGGACTGCTGCAGGGAAAGTCATTCTGACCCTGGAAGGGCAGAGAGGTAGGAGAGCCTTTTGGGGAGACTGCTTGGGCAACTCCCTGCAAACTACCAAAGACTTCTCATAGTCACGGGTACATAAGAATACAGGCATGACATAAGAATTTCCAAGAACTACTCTACAGGGGTCACAGGTGGATACTATTTATGAGTTGCCTTTATTCTAAAATTAGATACTCTAGTTAGTTGTTCGAAACCCTAAATACACTGGTTCTGTGTTTGGAAATAGTGACGGGGTTCCAAGTAAACTCATGAAAGAACACAATCTATCAGAAGTGTCATGTGTGAGAAAAAATAAATTATTAAAAAAAAGAAGAAGTGTCATGTGATTTCAAAGTTATCAATTACCCTTTTTGCATTAATTAATTAATTAATTAATTAATTAAATTTGTTTATTAGAGTAGCAGGGATTGAACTCAGAGCCTTGCATGCTAGGTAAGTACTCTAAATAAGCTGTACCTTCAGTCCTCAACTTCTCTTTAAAATTTTTTTCTTTAGAGGAACAATTTACAGTCTTGGTCCTTCAATCCTTTTTTACATTAAGCTATGAACTCATAGAGATCATGGTCCAATAACTCAGGCTCCCTCCTGTTCTTACAAAACGTGATTCTCTGGGTAGAGCAGCTGGTGCTTCGCTTGAAATCAGGTGTCTTTCTCTTTAGCTTCCTTTTCTCTGGTCATTTTCTTTTGCCTGTTTCAGGAAGCTGTCTTGGCTCTTAGCATGCTTTATGTGGTCAATCCACACATTAATTCTCTTGGTAGGAATCTTGACCTTAACTTGTTTGTTTACGATCCTACAGCAGAGTGACGGTGTGGATTCTTCCGGCTTTGCTGTAAAAAGTATGGAATGCTTCATGGATTAGGTTGTCATCCCTGCACAGGGGTCTTGCTAATCTTCTTTGTGTTGCTCTAATTTTTAGTATATGTGCTGGTGAAATGGCCATCCAACTATTCGTTATAAAATCATTTCTTCACAGAAGATGCAAAGGGATAGCTCCCACTGTAAATGGCCTGGGATGTATCTGCTTAGGAGATACCACACCTTGTCTGTTTATTTCATAAGAGAATAAAGTAATTTAGCCCTTCATTCTAGTCCAGAGTAGTTGCTTTCTTCATATGTTTTAGGGCATGACTATTTTCTGTTCTCTCAAAAGATAGGTCTCTAATAACCATTCACAAAATATCAACTCTACCCTCCCCAAATCAGAAAAATAACAATATAAAAATACTATGGTTTTGGAAGCCTTTTATTTTAAAAAAGATTTATTTCTCTAATTCTCTGTATATGCATGCATGCGCACACACACGTACATAAACACATTCGGGCACATGTGTGTGGTTACCTGCAGAGGTCAGAAGGGGGCATGAGATCCCTAGAGCTGGAAGTGCAGGTTGTTGTGAGCCACCTACCATGGGTGCTGGGAACTGAAGCAAGTCCTCTGCGTGAGAGGAATTAGGTCTTAACTCCTGAGCTATCCATCTCTCCACTTTCTAGAGCCATTAAAAAGAAATTATCTCTGATGCCACAACAAGGAAGTAAGTAAACCTGAATCAAGTTCAATGACGAATATTAAGGTTTCCTGTAGATTTAGTGACATACAACGCAGACCAGAGATCAATGAATTTTTATGGCTCATCTTGGCAGTAGACTTTATACTTTGTTAAACGTAAATAGAGTATGCATTTTACTTTTCTGAGGCACACCAGCTCTCTCCAGATTACCTGCCTCCAACAAGTCAGGGAAAGGTAGGGATCATACTCTGAACAAGACTTGGTATGAATCTCTACACTGAAAGTATGACCTAGCTAACTAACTGTTCCGATGTTCTATTCAAATCTTAGTCAGTGGTTCCTTCAGTTAAAAGTCCTTCCTGCTCTTCCAGAGGACAGAAGTTTGGTTCCTAGCACTCATGCCCAGCTCTCAGCTTCTTGTACTTCCACCTTCATGGGTGTCCAGGGGATCCAGTACCCTCTTCTGACTCTGAGGGCACCTGCACAAATGTGCCTACAATTGTACACACACATACACACACACACACACACATACACACACACACACACTCACTCATACACACATACATTCAAAATAAATAAAATAAACATAAAAGTAAAAATGAATGAATCTTAAAATATATTAAAAGCTAAGCCTGCCTTCTAGTAGGAAGGTGGTGGCTTGGCTAAAGAGAACCAGTCAGCGAAGCTTCCTTTGCAAACATGAGGACTTGAGTTCAGCTTCCCAGAACTCATATAGAAGTCTAGGCATGAGAGTGCTCCCCTGAAATTCTGTCACTATGAGACTGGTGGAGGCAGGCAGGTATCTTTCTGAAAGCTTTTGGGTCACTTAGCCTTGCTTCCTTGTCGACGTTTAGGCCAGTGAAAGGCCCTGTCTCAAACAAAAGGGGAAGACAGCTGATACTGAGGTGATCTTCTGACTGCTACATACACACTGTACCCCCACCTACACCTCTGTGCAGTTTCATCCTGCCATAAATACAAACTCAAATGCATATGCAATATTCAGCATGATTCCAGGGATGGGCCTGACTGGGGTAGCCAGGGAATGAAGAAAAGACAGGCAGGCAGGCAGACAGGCAGGCAGGCAGACAGACTCACATGAACAAAACCTGGAAGACTTTCTATTCTCTAGAAAAAGGTGATCTAGACTTTCTTCTGGAGAAGTTGCAGATCCCCAGAGGCAGCTCAGTGCTTCTTTTATAGATTTGGATAGTGAGGCAGGGTTATTGCATACAGCTTGACAAGGAGTTGGGGTTCTTACATTCAGATAAACAGGGAGGTGAGGTTTATGGTGCACAGCTGGAACAGTCTGAAGGGGAGCAGTCTTCAGGACTTAAACATCCAGGATGGAGAAAGCTATGGTGGGCATATTCTGCACACACTGTCAAAACCCAAATCTGGCCCCCTGAGGAAGACTTTATCCTGTCCCTGAATCTTACCTCAGGAGAAAGGTTTGTCATTTCTCCTTGGGTCTGAGGACACATTCAACCAGGTTTTCACTCACTCTCTGTGAATATACAGCCACTCTCCACTCCCTGTGTACATACACACACAGAGCATACATACACACACATACATACATATACACACACATGAACATACATACATATACTTATGAACATACACATTTATACACAGATACACATACATACACACACAAATCAAAAACAAAAAGAGAAGTGATGGTGTCAGCTGGGCGGCACACACACCTTCAATCTCAGTGCCCAGGAGGCAGAGGCAGGAGGATCTCTGAGTTTGAGGCTAGCCTGGTCTACAGAGTGAGTTCCAGGACAGCCAGGGCTACACATAGAAACTTTGTTTCAAAAATCCAGAAAATGGAAGGAAGGAAGGAAGGAAGGAAGGAAGGAAGGAAGGAAGGAAGGAAGGAAGGGTATTAGTCAGGGTTCTCTAGAGTCACAGAATTTATGGCTTATATTATATTATATATGTCATAATTTATATTAAGAAAATTTATTGTAATGACTTAAGGTCTGTAGTCCAATTAACTCAGCAATGGACAGCTGTGAATGGGAAGTCCAAGAATCTAGTAGTTGCTCAGTCACGCAAGGCTAGTTGTTTAAGCTGGTCTTCTGTAGAAGTAGTTTCCAACAATTGTGCTGGAAAGTAAGTACAAGCAGTCAAAGAAGAGCGAATCTTCCTTCTTCCAATGTCCTTATGTAGGTCTCCAGCAGAAGGTGTGGCCCAGATGAAAGATGTATACCACCAAGACTGGATCTGGGACTTGCTTTTTCCCAGGCTGACCTTGAACTCAGAGATCTCCTGTCTCAGTCTCCTAGGATTAACAGCATGCACTACTTTACCTGGGCCTAAGCTTTTCGTGGCCACTATGCCCCCAAGATCTCCAGATCCAGGTCAGAAACTTGAGTCTTCCAGCCTCAAGATCTGGATCACAGGTGAGCCCTCCAATTCTGGATTGTTGTTCATTCCAGATATAGTCAAGTTGACAATCAGGAATAGCCACCACAGGAAGGAAGGAAGGAAGGAAGGAAGGAAGGAAGGAAGGAAGGAAGGAAGGAAGGAAGGAAGGAAGGAAGGAAGGAAGGGAGGCAGGGAGGGAGGGAGGGAAGGAGAAGTGGTATCTATATTAAGAAAAATAAACTCTCGGCCTGTCACATTATTTCAGCTGCCTAATGCAAAAATCCCCACAGTTACTGTCCTCTTATCAGCTTCTTGGCAAACTCAGTGTGGTCTAACATGCATGCAGAAGGCTGGGGTCAGGCCTTAACCATGTCACCAACTAGCTATGAGTTTAAAAAACAAATGCTAAATGTATGTATCTGAACTTCAGATATGAAATAACTTTAGCCTCTATCTATCTATCTATCTATCTATCTATCTATCTATCTATCTATCTATCTATCTATCTATCTATCCTCTCTCTCTCTCTCTCTCTCTCTCTCTCTCTCTCTCTCTCTCTCTC
>NW_021604666.1:1701090-1730805 GCF_004785775.1 Grammomys surdaster | reverse complement strand
CTCTCTCTCTCTCTCTCTCTCTCTCTCTCTCTCTCTCTCTCTCTCTCTCTCATAACTAAGTCCCTCCTGGTGCCAGATGTTATTGCTCAACTCACCCTTGAGTCATTTCAAAGCCTTTCCTACCTCCCTCTCGATACAGGCTGGTGTTCTAAAGACCCATATGACTAGACCTCCCTTGAGATGAGACCTGGCTCCTGTGACCCAAGGGCCACCAGTAAATGAAGACATGGGAAGAAAGATTGCACCCTGCCTTCTTCTGTTCTCTGCCTTGAAACCAACTGGAGAGAGGTAGTTGGGCTTGGGATGACCATCTATATGACAAAAACGAACAGGTGTGAGGAGAAAAGTCAGCATTCTGAGGATAACAGAAGCTGGCATCTGTACGAGCCTGGCCCTCCACCACACAGCATGGATCCCAGTGCTGAACACCCATGGCTCTTTTTTTTTTTATTGGATGTTTCATTTACATTTCATATGTTATCCCCTTACCCCATCCCCCACCCACCCAGGAACCCCCTATCCCCTCACCCCTCCTCCTGTTTCTCTGTGGATATACCCCTACCTACCCCCCAACTCCCACCTCCCCACCATCAAATTCCCACCTCCTGGGGCATCCAGACTTCATGAGACCAAGGGTCTCTTCTCCCACCTATGCCCAGCAGGGCCCTCCACCCTTACATATACAGCTGAAGCCATGGATCCCTCCCTAAGTGCTCCCAGGCTGGTTGTTTAGACCCTGGGAGCTCTGGTTGGTTGGTATTGTTGCTCTCCTCATGGGGGTGTAAACCCTTTCAGCTCCAACAGTCTTCACTCTAACTCCTCCATTGGGAATCCCATGATCAGTTCAATGGCTAGCTGTGAGCATCTGCCTCTGAATATGTCAGACTCTTGCAGACCTCTGAGGAGACATCTATATCAGGCTCTTATCAGCATGCACTTCCTGACTTCCACTTCAGCATCTACCTTTGGTGACTGCACATGGGATGGATACTCAGGTAGAATGGTCTCTAGACAGCCCCTCCTTTAGTTTCTGTCCCTCACTTTGTCTCCATATTTTCTCCCTTGAGTATTTTGTTGCTCCTTCTAAGAAGGACCAAAGCACCCTGACTTGGTCTTCCTTCTTCATGAGCTTCATGTGGCCTGTGAGTTGAATCTTGGCTCTTAAGATGTGAAGGAACTGGCTGTCAGAGTTTCTATTTTCTTTCTTTCTCCTCTCTCTTTTCTTGTTTATTATTTGCTTTTCCATTCTTCTCTTTCCTCTTCCCCTCTCCTCCCCTTCCCTTTTTTCCTTCCCTCCCCTTTTCTTCCTTTCTCCTCCCCTCTTTTCCTCTTCCTCCTCCTTTGCCCCCCAGAACTGTTCAGTGGGGTAGAGCCCAATACCTTGCCCATAGGCAAGCAATCTGCTATTGAGCTATATTCCTAACCCTATATTTCTCTCTTATGGCCAAAGTCACGTTTTAAATTCCATGTGTCCCAATATAGCTATGAACAAAGCTCAATACAAAATCATAAGCTTTCTTAAACACCACACAGACACACAAAAAACCCCTTTATTTTATAACTTGCCTGAGCACCTCTTGAGTGGGAATCTAGAAATGACAGTGTTTGCCAGATTGTTGAAAGGTGACACACCCTGCAAGGCATTTGGATGGTGGTGACATCTTAACAGAGTGATGACCCCTAAAGCCACTTTTAAAAGATCCTTTAAACAAAGCTATTGTGTTATGTGTTGGACATGTGTGTGCCTCAGTGCGTGTGTGGAGGGCAGGAGTCGGCTTGAATGAGTCAGCTCTCTCTTTCCATCATGTGGATGAAACTGAGGCCACCAGGCTTGGCGGTAAGCGCCTTTACACACTGAGTCATCTCACCAGCCCTAAAGACTCTTACAAAATCGACCAGATTAAATGTTTTCTTTATTGCATACTTAGCGGCTTTGTGCCCTATATTCTCTAGCAGAGGTGTTAATGGTGACATAACAATAAATTTAGTTAATAGGAAAACTCAGGAAATTACGATTTCAGAATAATTCATGTTTTGATGAGGATGGTAAGGCCATAGACATGGCTCACATATAGGTACTCGAAAGATATTCATGAGGAAAGTCTGCTAAGAGTGGGTCACTGGGGTGGGTGGTCCCCCTTTGCCATGTGATCTAGAAAACTGAGGAGGCACTACCTGAGCAGGAGTGTCCTAGGAGCTCACTCATAGGCACTGCCCCTCTCTGAGGCAGTTAATGGCTGCTAGGGACAGACGTTTTCTTCAGTGGTGGTGTAGACACTGTACATGCTCTTGTAAATAACCCCTCAATTTCCAGGAATGTGGCAGCTCTTTACAAAGTCTAGGACAGAGCTGGAGAGACTATATAGGTCACTGTCTGAAACGATTTTTGAGCTACCCATTTTGTTCTGGCTAGTTCTCTGGAAAGTGGTGTTCAGTACCATCAAATCAGATGTTTGACTTCCTGATGATGTCATTGTGCCCCAGAGTCTACTGAGCTTGCTGTCTTTGAATTGCTGTAAATAGTGGGGCTTTCCATAAACATACCATGACCACAGATCCCTGTTTGACTAATACAACTCTGCTCTGGAAACTCTTTCTGCCAGTTGCCTCTCTTCTTACTCAGTGTGCCTCAAGATTCAATGCCATGTTCTCTTTTACTTCTCCTCCTCCTCCTCCTCCTCCTCCTCCTCCTCCTCCTCCTCCTCCTCCTTCTCCTCCTTCTCCTTCTCTTCTTCCTCCTCCTCCTCCTCCTCTTCCTCCTCCTTCTCCTCTTCCTCCTTCCTTTCTCTCTGTCTCTGTCTCTGTCTCTGTCTCTCTCTCATCTCTGGCTGGTCTCAAGAATGATTTTGAACTTCTGAGCTTCTAGTCTCCATCTCTGCAGTGCTGGAATTGCAGGCATGTTCCACCACACTTAGTGTGGTATGGGGAATGGAACCCAGTGCTTTCTGCTAGGTGAATACTATAATGACTTAGCCACAGCCTCACTACCCGCTATGTACTTTTCACTCATGGTTTTTAAGTAATAATTTTTAAAAATGGATAAAATAGTCAATGACACAGATCAAGAAAAATTACAGCAGACTGATGTTTCTCACCGTGCCTGCCCTTGGATTACTCTCCCTGGGGTTGCTTGCCCTCAGTCTCGCACCTCACCTCTCACAGTTTCCTAACCCCTAGTCAGAGAGGAAATGGAAGAACTCACTCTTCTGCCATAATGTGTTCTTTTGGCATGGTGCATCTTGAGCGACAGCTCGCACTGTCTTCTGCTGATGTCAAGTTATATTAAAACAGTGGAACATGCCATTGTGTGGGACAGGAAATCACACTTAAATACTACTGAAGCCATAGCCTTCATTTTGAAAGGTTGATCTTTTATTATTTTATTATTCTATCTTATTTTATTTTAGGGATTGCAACTCATGTAGCCCTGGCTGATCTTGAACTCAGTATGTACTGAGGATGACCTCGAACCCTTGATCTTCTTGCCTTCATATCTTGAGTGATGGGTTCAAAGCCATGATTGGCAAACCTAGTTTATGCAGTGCTGGGGATCAAAGCTCATTCATGTTAGACAAGTACTCTACCAACTGAGCTATGCCCCAGCCCCAGTAATTTTAAATGTGTGCTATAATGTGTATAGTGAAACAGGAATTTGTTTAAAATATAGACACAACACCAAAAAACTGTTCTTAGATTTTTCTCACTTATGATTGTCGATTGGTAGAAAGTATTGGAGTTGTACAATAAAGTTTATGAAGCTTTATTGCCAACTTGTAGCTGAGGAGTCAGGAATTATTTCATAGAAGATGAAAAGAATAGTATCTACCATTAAAAAAATAAGTTCTGAAGCTGAGCCTCATGCTACATGCCTGTCATCTGGTACTCAGGTGACAGAGGCAAGAGGGTCCAGAGTTCAAAGCTGTCCTTGTTTACAAAGTAAGTTTGAGGCCAGCCTCAAACTGAGTGTGATACACAGACCCTGACTCAAAAGAAAAGAAAAAAAAAGGCCTACCCTTTACAGAACACACACACACACACACACACACACACACACCACACAGAGACAGAGAGACAAAGACAGAGACAGAGACAGAGAGAGACAGAGAGAGAGAGAGACAGAGAGAGAGAGACAGAGAGAGAGAGAGAGCGCTAGTTATGATGGAAGTGGCAATGGTGAAACCTTCTATGTCAATCAAGTACTTACCATGTTCCAGCTGATTGTCATACTTGCCATTGCTTCTGATTTCTACAAGGATAAGAAGAAAATGTCATCAGCCCCATTTCACAAGTAAAGAAATTGGTACTCAAACATGTTATGGGGGAACATTGGCATTTGAGTACATGCCTGCTAGGGTCCTTTTTGTCTATGTCTGAGAGGAATTTATGATAATTGCTCTTGGGAAAAAAAACAAATCAGCACTGCATATTAAGGCGGGCTTTTAAATGCAAAGGAAGCGAGGCAAAGGGTCAGGAGCCTGTGTGAAAGCTTCACGTTAGTGAAAAGACAAATGTTAAAAGGGGGGGGGTGATGCTGGTCAAAATGGCTAAGGTGTATGGTGTAGAGTGCTAAGAGTCTGATGTAAAGCAATATCTTACTTATGGTTTTACTGCTGTGAACAGACACCATGACCAAGGCAAGTCTTATAAAGGACAACATTTAATTGGGGCTGGCTTACAGGTTCAGAGATTCAGTCCACTATCATGAAAGCTGGAGCATGGCAGCATCCAGGCAGGTATGGTGCAGGAGGAGCTGAGAGTTCTACATCTTCATCTGAAGGTTGCTAGCAGATACTTGCTTCCAGGCAGCTAGAATGAGGGTCTTAAAGCCCACACCCACAGTGACACACCTTCTTCAACAGGGCCATACTTTTTAATAGTGCCTCTCCCTGGACTGAGCATATACAAACCATCACAAGCAACACATTTAAAGGTATAAGGACTTCATAGGATAGGTGTTGTCATGACCACTTTGGCTTTCCAGATTAGGCCACAGGCATAGAGTGGGGGATGGCTCTGTTGGTTAAGTACCTGCTGTGAAACCATGTAGACCTGAGTTCAGTCCCCAAACCCATGTAAAAAGGTTAGGCATGGTAGTGTGCCTGCTTCCCATCCTTAAATAGAGGGAATCTGTGCTCTGCACCCCAGTCTCTCTCTCCTCTCTCTCTTCTTTCTCTGTATATACATACATATGTACATACATACATACATACATACATACATGGTCATGTGTATGTGGAGGCCAAAGGACAACCTTGAGTGTCATTCTTCAGGCACCTCACAGTTTTTGGTTGAGATGGGATCTCTCATTGACCTGGAACTTCACCAAGTAGCCTAGGCTACCTGTTAGCAAGCACTAGGGATCTGTCTGTCCTCTTCTCTTACCTCACTATATCTGGGTTACAGGTATGTGATGACATACCAGGCTTTTTACATGTTTTTACAAAGTAAGTACTTTACTGATGGGACCATCTCTTTAGCTCTTCCAGTGAGGTGTGTGTATGTGTGTGTGAAGATTATTATGTGTATGAATAGCATGTGTATGATGTACGTGAGAGCAGTAGATGTAAGTCAGAGTATGCATGTGAAGGTCAGAGGACAACTATTGGGAGTCGCTTCTCTCCTTCTACCCTGGGATCTGGGGTTTGAACTCCTTCTACCCTAGATCTGAGACCTCTTGCTGGCCTAACCCTTGGTGAGTTATTTCTCCTTTTAAAAAATGTTTGCCTGTATGTGTATGACAGCACACCACATGTGTGGCTAGTGCCTGTGGAGGCCAAAAGAGAGCATTGGATCCTTGAAACTGTGGTTACAGATGGTTATGAGCCACCACGTGAATTCTGTGAATTGAACCTGTGTCCTCTCAAAACAGCCAGTGTTCTTTTGTTTTTTAAAAAAAATTTTAAAAAGATTTATTTATTCGTTTTATATATGTGAGTACACTATCACTGTCTTCATATACACCAGAAGAGGCATCAAATTCCATTACAGATGGTTGTGAGCCACCATATGGTTACTGGAACTTGAACTCAGGACCGCTGGAAGAGCAGTCAGTGCTCTTAACTGCTGAGACATCTCACCAGCCCCTTTAGTGAGTCTTATAGTGGTTATTAGGTACACACAAGCATAAGCTATTATCCTTACCATTTGAAGTCAAGGAGAGGAAGGTAGAGAACATATCAGGCAATTATATGCTGTTAGGGGGAATCACAAGGGATCTGACTCCCTTTTGGAGATGAATTAGGCTGAGCCATGAAGGATGATTGTTTGGCCTCCCTAGTTGGAAGGGAAGAGTGGTCAGACTGTAGAAGGAAAGGAAGAGGGCAGAGAGGCTATGGCTGTAACTTGTGTCTTGCTATTGCTGAGTGCCATGATGTACCCTCAGTGGAGTCTCTCCTTTGGCTCATGAAGATGGATGGGAAGGATCCAAATGGACAATCTAGGCAATGTTTGTCTTTTTAGTGAATCTCTATGAAGATATAGAAACTATTTGGAGAAAGTCGAGGGCATTGGAGTAGTTACAATACAACTAAGTGCTGACACAATGGGATAGTTTGAAACTATAGATGTAGTAGTTATGATGTGCAATGATATCAACCGAGAACAAGAATACAGTGCACAGCTGCACATGAACACTCCAAGCAGCCCTATGACTCCCTCACAGAATCACACAAAGACCAGGAAGTTTTACAAATAAACTTTCTCATCTGTAAAATGGGCATGATGCCTGTGGTGGTTTGAATGCTTTGTTATAGGGAATGGCAGTATTAGGAGGTGTGGCCTTATTGAAGAAGATGTGGCCTTGTTAGAGGTAGTATGTCACTGTGGAGGCAGATCTTTCAGGTCTTAAATGTTCAAGCTACACTCAATGTGAACTGTATCCAGTCTCCTCCTTGCTGCTTTCAGATCAAGATATATAATTCTCAGTTCCTCTAGCACCATGTCTACCTACATGCTACCATGCTTCCCACTGTGATGATAATGGACTAAAGCTCTGAAACAGTAAGCCAGCCCCAATTAAATGTTTTCCTTTATAAGAGTTGCCATGGTCATGATATCTTTTCACAGAAATGGAAACCCTAAGATGGAAATTGGTATTGCTGTGGTAGGCCTGACCATGCTTTTGTTTGGAGGGATGTAGATTTGAGGACCTTGGATTAGGAAAGCAATGGAATGCTTTAAGTGGGGCTTAATGGACCAGCTTAGTAGGAACATGGAGGTGCTGAGCGTGATTTGAACTGTGTGGGCCTGAATCAAGAGCCTTTAAATGAGAGGAATCTTAGTATGTTGCCTAGATATTATTCTTGTGATATTTTGGTGAAGGATGTGGCTATTTTTTGCTCTTGTCTGAAGAATTTACCTGAGGCTAAAGTGAAGAGATTTAGATGAATCCTTTGCATTGACAAAGGACATTTTAAAACAGTCTAGAATAGATTCTGGCCTGTGGATTATTCTTATGAAGAGTGTTTTAATCAAACATAGCAAGCTGAGAAATAAAAAAAAATACAAAATGTATGGTTCATGGATTAAAGGGGCACCAAGAAGTAGAATAGAGATAAATCCTGTGTTCAGGGAGATAGACAAATTAAAGATACTAAATGGAATTAAGGGAGCAGTGACCTTGGGGAAAGATCCCACCCAGCTAACCTTCCATTTTGTGAAAAGGATGTTCTCTAAGATACATTGCCACCTATTCTAAATATACAGAGCATTTGTGGTTGTAAAAGTGATAGCTATGTCATATTAGGTATTATTATGAGCTGATTATTGTTTTCATTTGGACATAAGGAACCACGATTGCACGTCAAGTTGATAAGGGGTGGACTGTAATGACAACTCTCCATTGTCAGCTTGACTATGTTTGGAATGCACTACAATTCAGTAATGGAAGGCATACTTGATTGGGATCTTGTGGCAAGAAGATAACATGCCTTTGATCCATATCTTATCGGTGGAAGATACAAACTTTTGATCTAGATCTTAAGGCATAGTGGCAGTGTTTGTAAAGATCTATAAGAAAATAAATTGAAGAAAAGCTTATGTCCAGATGTAATGGTACATGACTTTAATCCTAGCACTTAGGAGACAGAGGCATGTAGATCTCTGAGTTCAAGGCCAGCCTGGTCTACAAAGCAAGTTCCATGACAGCCAAGCTTAGGTAGTAAAGGAAACCATCAAAAATAGAAAGCTGGTGAAGATGTAATTGAACAAGGCAGCCACATTCCAGCCCCAGCAAGCAGCAGGATTTGGCAGCTTCAGGCACGCAGTTCTGACTTTAGAGTCAAGAAGTCTGCCTCCATAACTAAATAAAGTTGCTAAGGCCAGATGTGTGGCAGGGGTGTCCCTGCATGAAGCTGTGAAGATAAAGCCCGGATTGCCTTGGAGACCCCAAGATGTTAGAGATGCCAGAGATGGTGGGATACCTGCTGAGGAAAGTTGCTAACAGGGAGTGAAAACAGCCCAAGAGAAAAAAAGTATGTTTCAGTCAACAGAGCTGAAAGGAGTTAGAGAACTGAAGAGAATTTGGACATCAGGTGTGGAGATGCAGAGTTGGGAGTTTTACCAGCTAAATTTTGGGTTTGTTTTGGCTCAATATTTCCTCACTATCTTCTCTTCCCTATATTTTAGAAGGGTAATGTATATGTGACATGATATGTTGGAAGTATGTGATCTGCTTTTTGATTTTGATTTCACAGAAGATTACAGTTAGGAGATTCCATGAATCTCAGAAGAGACGAGACTTTGTTTGTTTGTTTGTTTTCTATTCTTTTTTTTTTTTTTTTTTTTTTTTTTTTTTTTTTTGAGAGCGGGTTTCTCTGTATAGTCTTGGCTGTCCTGGAACTCACTCTGTAGACCAGGCTGGCCTCGAACTCAGAAATCCACCTGCCTCTGCCTCCCAAGTGCTGGGATTAAAGGCGTGCGCCACCACTGCCCGGCCAGAAGAGACTTTGAACTTGTGATTTTAAACAATGTTGAGACTGTGATAGACTACAGAGACTTTTGAAGTTGGACTAAATGCATTTTGCATTATGTTATGGCTATAAGCCTATAGGGGCCAGGGAGTTGATTTGAATGAGCATGCCCTCCATAGATTTGCATGTTTGAATGCTTAGCAATAGCAAGTGGAACTATTAGGAAGTGTGGTTTTATTGGAGGAAGTGTGGCCTTGTTGGAGAAAATGTGTCACTATGGAGGTGAAGCTTTGAGGTCTCCTATGCTCAAGCTCTGATCACTGTGAAACATATCCAGTCTCCTTCCTGCCTGCAGATCAAGATGTAGAACTCTCAACTCCTTCTCCAGCACCATGTCTGCCTGCATGCTACCATGTTTTCCACTATGATTATAATGGATTGAATCTCTAAAACTGTAAGCCAGCCCCATGTTTGCCTTTATAAGAGTTGTTTTGGTCATGGTGTCTCTTCACAGCAATGCAAACCCTAACTAAGACAACAGATTAGTGGGTAAAGTGTTTGTTGTACAAGCATGAAGACCTGAGTTTGGATATTCAATACTCATGTAAAAGCCAGGCACAGGGGAAGCAGTCTCCACGTGTGCATACATAGGTAAGTGTACAACTGACTTACTACATAAATACACACTCACGTATACATTACATGTGTGCATGCAAGTTCCCATACATGCATACATCTGCACACATACAAATGGAAATAATAATCAGACTATTCAAGTTAGGGCTGTAGAGACAAAATGGGTTAATATGCATGAAGTGTGTAGGCAGATTTCTTTTGATTTGTATGACTTAAAGTGAGAGATGCATTTAGTGGGCGGTGTTGGCTAGCTTCATAAGTGATACAGGCCACAAGTAAACAACATCTTTTGAAAGAGGAGAGGTTCGAAAATGGGGCCCAGAGCAGCTGTAAAACAAGCATCCTTCCATCTGACGTGGTCTAGAGATGGGCTTTACTCATTCACAGTGGGGTCTACAGGAAATGGAATTTGCTTGATTTCCCATCTTTAAAGAGGCAGATGGATGCTTAGGACAGCTTTATCATATTTGACATGAAGCAAGAACCACCACAAAGTTATACACAACAACAACAATCTGCAGCACAAAGACCGAGTATCCGTAGCTCTTATTTTTGAAAATGCTTGGCATTTCATAGAGGGGGGATGGGGAACATGAGACCAAAATATCAAAAAAGCAGTTTTTACCTTGTTTCTCTCTTTCACCTTTCCTCCCCTTCCCACCCTTGTCCCTTTTCGTTTTTGAGACAAGACTTAAGTAGCTCATGGTACCCTTGAGCTTGCTGTACAGCCAAGAATTGTCTTGAACACCTGATCCTTGAAGTTGTACTTCTTGAGCTGAAATTACCAGCATGCACCACGACACCCAGTTCTACAAGGTTCTGGGGACTGAATCCGGGGCTCTGTGCACTCTAGGCAAGCACTCCAATAACTAAACCACAGCCTCAGGCTTCTTTTTTTCCTCCCCTCCCCTCCCCTCTCCTCATCTCCCCTCCCTTCCCCTCCTCTCCCCTCTTCTCTCCTCTCCTCTCTTCTCCTTTCTTCTCCTGTCTCTTTCCTTTCTTCCTCTGTCTCATTTCCCTCCAGAAGTGTCTTATGTAGCTCAGGCTAGCCTGAACTCTCCATCCTTCTTTCTCAGCCTCCTGACTGCTGCACTACAGTCATGATCACTCCTGATTATCATGTTTCTTAAAGGATTTGGAGAAAAAGGTAGGCATAACGTTTTATCTTGGCATTATTAGGCTTTTTCCTTCATTAATTTACAGGTTTGAAAATTTTCATTTCTCATCTAAAAGGATATAATCTTCACATTTTCCTCCACCATAGAATAAATTTTGTGTTGTGCTCTTGTGCCTGCATCTGCTTTCCTTCCAAAGAAATCTCCATCCTTGCTAGAAACAGTATGCTTTGCATCTTTCTCTTTGGGGAATTCCACTTCAGCCTGCACAGTTTCAGTAAATGCTAACCCCATTTTCCCCTCCACCTCAGCCAAACTGCTGGGCAGCAACTGTTCACAGGGTGTCTTTTTGAGGGACAGAAGTGAAAGACATGCAAACAAAGCCTAGTGAAAACAAAATAAGGTGACTTTGCTCAGCCTGAGTGGCAGCTCAAGGGACATCAGTGCTATGGGCAAGGCCAAATAGTGGAGAGGAATGGGTGAGGAAAATATCAGGAACCAGATGCAATTGAACCTGTTGCCTTGATGAGAGGCAAATAAGTCTGGAAGCAGCCTGCTGATTGGCTAAGAGCTGACGAGAGCATTTGTCAATGCAGCTGGCTTTCCATCTGAAACTGACTTGCATTAACTTGCATCTAGCTTCTTGGTTTCTATATAAAAAAAAATGAGGTCCCAGGAGTTGTAGCCCAAGGGGACCATTCTACTCTACTGGCATATCCAAGCATTGAACCAGAACAGAGTGGATCCTGCCCAACGCTTGTTGACTGAGTTGTTGGCTCTCATCATCTGTTTTGTGATGTTATAGCAGAATTCCACAGATTGGGTAATTCATTTTTCTTCAGATTTATATACACTTGAGACAGGGTCTCATGTAGCCCAGGCTTGCCTCCAACTCAACGTATAGCTGAGCATGACCTTGAATTTCTGCTCTTCCTGCCTCTATCTTCTAAGTGCCGAGATTACAGGTATATATTATTCTACTGGGTTTATGCATGCTGTCTTAGTTGGGTTTTACTGCTGTGAACAGACACCATGGTCTAAGCAACTCTTATAAAAACAACATTTAATTGGTGTTGGCTTGCAGGTTCAGAGGTTCAGTTCATTATCATCAAGGCAGGAACATGTTAGCATCTAGGCAGGCGTGGTACAGGAGGAGCTGAGAGTTCTACATCTTCATCCAAAGGCAAACAGGAAAAGACTGACTTCCTGGAAGCTAGGATGAGGGTTTTAAAGCCCAAGCCCACAGTGACACATCTACTCTAACAAGGCCACAACTCCAAATAGTGCCACTCCCTGGGCTAGGCATACTAAAACCAGCACACATGCATCGCCGTGCCAGGTTTTATGCAGTAGTGGGGATGGATCCCAGAACCCTGTGCATGCCAGGCAAGTACTCTACCAGCTGAGGAGTAGCCTCACTCTACACTAAGTTCTGATGAACAGAGATTTGTTGGTTAATAGTTCTGGATACTTGGAAGTTCATATGAGGGGCTGAGGTGTGGTAAAGGCCTTTTTGGTAGAGCATCTTGTAGCAGGACAGAAAGGGAGGAAAGGGGAATGTAATTTTAAAAACTCCACACATTTCTTACAGTATTTATTTTATTGTTTGCTTGTGTGTGTGCATGTGTGTGTTGGTCAGAGAACAACCTAAGAAACTTGATATTCTTCTTCAGGCCTGGGGTCTGAACTCAGCTCATCAGGCTTTTACCTACTGAGTCATTTTGTCAACCCAAACGTGTTCTCTAACAAGGTAAGTCTAGTGACAATAGTGTTAATGTATTCATGAGTTTCAGAGAGCCTTCTGGTCTAATCACCTCTTAAAAGTTCTTCCTCTCAGGCTGGAGAGATGGCTCATTTAAGAGCTGATTACTCTTTCAAAGGACCCAGGTTCAATTCCCAGTACCCACCCACATGGGACCTCACAACCCTGTAACTCCAGTTCCAGGATCTAGCATCCTCACACAGATATATGTGCAACCAAAACACCAATGAACATTAAAAACAACAGCAAAAAACGTTCTTCCTCTTAATATGATTGCAGGGAGCAATTGCATTTTAATACAAATCTGGGAAGGGACAAGTATTCAAACCACAGCAATGACCATTCTAGTACTGATATTACAGCGCAGCCTGTCTGTCCACAGAGCCTTCTTAATGTCTCTTTTCCCTGTTGGTGCTGAGTGATGAGAGTCTGCTCTCCAGTTGAATGCAGAATGAGTGAAGGTATGCTCCAGCATGGGTGTCAATCTACAGCCCGCAGGCCACACGTACTCCAGGATGGCTGAGAATGTGGCCCAGCACAAAACTGTCAATCTACTCAAAGCATTAAGTGTTTTTTTTCTAATATGTGTCTGTGTGTTTGTGTGCACATGTATGTATGTGGGTGTGAAGGCCAGAGGACAACTGTGGGTGTCAGTTCATAGGCACCATTTACCTTTTCCTTGTACACAGAGCCTTTCACTTTCCTGAAACTTGCTAGGTAGGTCTGGATGGCTGCTCATTGAACACCAGAGGTCTGCCTCTCTCTATCTGCTTGTCCCAGATCTGGGATTACAAGTGTGGCAACCACATATGGCTTTTTTATATGGCATTTGGGGATTGATCTATGTTTCTTAGGATTGCAAGCTAAGTACGTGTGTGTGTGTGTGTGTGTGTGTGTGTCTGTGTGTGTGACTTGATTCACAGTTCTTGAGCATGCACTTTTAGCTTAGAGAAGCCAGAAGATTGGATATCCCACATCTCCTTAGCAGGCCAGTTTCTCATGGCATCTGGATGAATACCTCTTTAAACTGCCAGGACCTGTAGGCTTTCAACAAAGGCCTCTGATGAGTTCCAGTTGGCTGGCAGATACGAAAAGCAGCTGTGCCTTCTGAGGAGCAGCTCCTTTGACTGTTGAAATCTGTTATCTCTGCCTCTGCTTGTCTTTTATCTCTTCCTTGAGATCACAGGCTTTACTGTTTTGCATTTTACAGTCAAATAAACTAATTAAAGATCACCCTTTGACTGCTTTGTGCTCCGTTTGAGTTGGTCCTTTAAGCAGTTTGTGTCCAGGGATTTAATTAGGAATCTCAAACACATCTTAAAATTGATTGAGAAAATTGAAAAGGGTTCTTTTTTTTTTAAAAAAAAAAAAAAGCAAAACAAAACAAAATTCAAACTATAAGAATTGTGACTCTCTGATTTATTCTTTTATCCAATAAGCATAAGGAGCTACCCATGCCCTAGATCCCTTGCTTACAAATCTTTCTTCCTCAGGTTCCTATATTGTAAAATAGAATCCATAATAGGACTTATCTTTACAGGTTGCCACACAGATTAAATGCTTAACATAAAATAATTTGCCCTCAGGAATCTGACCATCGCTCTGGGGATGCGGTTCAGTTGTCAGAGTGCTTGCCTACTATACAAGAGGCTCAGGGTTTGATTCCTCAGCATCAAATAAAGTGGGTGTGGTAGCTTGTGCCTGTAATTCCAGCACTTGGGAAACAGAAATAGGAAGGTTGGAAGTTTAAGGTTATCTTTGGCTACATAGTGAACTTGAAGCCAGTCCAGGTTATATTAGACCCTGTCTCAACAAAGATAAAAAAAAATTCTGTCACTTTACCACTCATGTATGTGTGTGTGTGTGTGTGTGTGCGCGCGCGCGTGTGTGCATGCGTGCGTCCATCCATCTATCTATCTATCTATCTATCTATCTATCTATCTATCTATCTATCTGTAATAGGGCCCCAGGCCTAAGCACAACTTGCTTCATGATGGAAGTACCATTCAGGCTGTAAAACTCAGCAAATAGACAGCACCACCTGCTAAAACTAAAACAAAGGCCTGATCCATCAAAGTCCATAGTTCTGGGAAAGTCAGTAGATGTACTAACCTTGCTTTTTGGCTTCTGTAGTTCTATTTCTGGCTAACTGTTCTTGTTAACTGAAGTATGTCAATGTCTCCAACCCCCCACCCCAGGACATGGTTTTTGTACTTTAAAGCTCATTGTGAGAAAGGCTGGAGACTAGGCTGGGATTCCAAACACCCAGTGTAGTCACTGCTGGCTAATAAAGACTTTCTGTTGGTTTAAATCCATGCCTGAGCGGTCTTCTGCAGTGAATCCCCTCCCTTCTCTCTCTTTTCCTCTTTCCCTCTCTCTTCCTCCCTCTCCTTCTCTGCCTCCCCCCAAGGTTCTTCATTCACTCCTAACTCAAAAGCTACATCCTCTGTTCATGTCTCCTTTCGTTCTCAGGTCAGGCTAAGCCTCTGTCAGGGCTGCCCTGGCTAACTCCCTCTTCTGCCATTCCTTTTTGCTTAGGCAACTATCTTAGCCAAGCCCTGAGCTCCAAAGTTGTTGAGTGACTTTCCTCTCACTTCTTCTCTAAGGTAAATGCCTCCTTCCTCCTATTTGGACTTAAGGCTTGTCTAGTGAGAAAGTTCTTGAATACTATCTCCCCAAACCTGTAAAAGGCTCCAGAGCAGGCAGTGGGTAATTTCCCTGAGAGAGGGAAGGGGAGAAAGGGGAGCAGAGAGACAGACAGAGACAGAGACAGAGAGAAACAGAGAGACAAAGACAGAGAGACAGAGATGGAGAGGTTGTAGTTAAAGAGGGTGTCCTCACTTCTAGGGTAGATACAAGGCTTTTGGCATCAGAGAGAAAGTACTTTCCTTTACAATCAAATTTATTTAATCTAAATGCATCTTAGTCTTTTCTTTTGGTTTTGTCATTAATGTTACAATTTCACATTTACCTAGTTTGTTTGCCCTTTAAAACCAAATAATGTCAATTGTACGTATTCATTTCCATTTCCTTTGCCTGGTAAATCAAATTATTCCCTGTGGTAGTCCTAAACACACTTTCAATAATCTTTAATGCTAACCCTAGGACATCTATTCCGTATTTTATTGTTTGCTGCAGTGCAGTTTCTCCCACCCACTGAAACTTACAAAATAATCTATGGAATGACAGATGACGAGTGAGTTTATCTCTAGGAAGCATCGGAAAGGGAAACGAGAGACCGGCACAACCTAAAAATTAAAATGTGTGTGGCACATGTCTTTCCAGTGGAATTCAGAGAGGAGGCATAGTCTTTTCCATAGTGACTCTCACTCAACTAACTCTGAAACAAATTACACTCTTCTTACTATAGTTTTCAGACAGGGTCACATGTAGCCTAGATTGGCCTCAAGACTAGCCAAAGTCCTTGAATTTCTGATTCTCTTACCTGCCCCTCTCCCATGCTAAGATTCAGCCCGGTGTCACCATACTAGAGTTTTTGTTGTTGTTTGTTTGTATTGTTTTGTTTTGTATTTTTTTTTGAAGCAGGATCTTACCATGGAGCACCAGCTGGCCTCGAACTTGCAGAGATCCCTTTGCATCTGGGATTAAAGGTATTTTGCCTTGCCCAGATCCACACCTGGTTTATAAGATGCTGGGGATGGAACCCAGGGGTTTGCGAATGCCAAAGCACTGTACCACTTGAGCTGCGCACCCAGCTCCTTCCCCCATGTATCAAACAGACAAAAGAAGCTAGTTCCTGCCCTAGCTGTAGCCATCCAAGATAGAGATAATGCACACGTCTAAAGGTTTCAGGAATAGGAAGGAGTCCGTCTGTCCTGAGAGAGAGGGACTGTATCTTTCCATTGCTCACACCCCCATCCCAAATATGGGCAAACATTGGTTAAGACAAACGGCAAGTGCAAAGAAGTCTCAAAAAGGAAAAGAATTGAGAAGAATGGACAAAGGCTCCCTGACTGGGAGGAGGGAGGGAGAAAGGGAAGGAGTAGGTGGTAGCAACCAGCCTGTGAGTAGTTGCTTCTTTCTTCTCTGCAGATCTATCTTGACAGGGTGTGTCATTTCAAAGGCACAGGGCTGAGGTGTAGCCTGGAGAGGAAACTGAGCTCATTGACACATTTTGAGACGTATCAGAGAGCCCACAAGGTGATAGACAGGCCTAGGGACTGTTGGCACAGCCTCTGTAGATGCTGACTGAGCCGACTCCTGCCCAACCCCTGAACTGTCTTTTTCAATTTATGTATAATTGTGTGGCGTATGGGCTCCCATGCAGCAAATGCTCTTTTGTTTTGTTTGGTTGTTCTCATGATGCTAAGCCTTCCCTGCCTTCTATTGCTGATACTGGCTATGAGGGGAACTGTTATCCATAATTCCAGCCCTGAGTGTGCTCATGGTCAAGGGGGTTTAGTTATTTTCCTCCTCTTCTCTAATAATAACACATAATTGGAATCACACTCCTAGGGAAGGCCAACCACTCTCCACTCCACACTTGCATTCCTGATTGTTAATATGTTGCCATTTTCTCTCTTAGTCTCTCCAGCCCGCAAATCGAAACATAATGGAACCTTCTTTGGTCGGATGTCTCAGTCCGGCTACATCTTTGTAGCTGTCCTTTTGTTGTAACAAAACTTCCAAAAGAGTTATATTTCATCCTTGTCTTCATTTCTTTTCTTCTCATCTGCTTCTTAAACTCCTTTAAACAAGACTCCATCTCTACCATCCACCAAAAAATTCCCTTTCAGTGCCGCCTTCTCTTTTCTCTGTGCACACATGTGAGCACGTGCATGAATGTCTATGTGTGCAGGAGGAGCTCCAGGGTAATAGACACGTACTATCCACATCTGGCTTTACCTGGATTCTGCAGATTTACGCTCAGGTACTCACACACTTGTGCTTGGAAGTGCTTTATCCATTGAGCCATCTCTACAGTCCCTGCTTTATTTTTTTTAATAAGATGCACTTTATTTTTTTGATACTTTAAAAATATATAACCACCACAAATCTCCCCTCACACCTTCTAAATACTACACTCCCCTACATTCCCCTCCCACCCTTACATCTTTTTCTCTTTTTCTTTCTTACTGCCTGCTGAGTTCCATTAGCTCTGTCTGCTGTATTGTTGATTCATCTTGCCAGCTTGACCTTGTGCGTGCCCACCACTGTAGCTGCAGTGAGGTCATCCTTCCACAGCAGCCCTCCACTCCCACCCCCTCCCCGTCCTCCAGCTCTTACATTATTTCCACGATGTTCCCAGAACCTTGGTGGAGCATGGAGATGGAGCATGGGGGTGGGAGTAGGTGTGAGGGAGGGGGTGGTACTGATATAGATGTTCTATTTAGGGCTAAGCACTCAATCCTAGTTTTAGTTTTATTTTAAGACAGGGTCTCTTGGAGCTCAGGCCGACCTGGAACTTTCTACGTAGCTGAGAATGTCCTTGAACTCCTGACCTTCCTGACACTACCTCCCAAGTACTGGGATTCAGGCTATGTCACCACACTCAGCCTGAAACACTTTGCCAGTTGAAACACTGAAACCATTTTGAATCCTCTCCTCCCTAATACAGTCTCTTTACTAGAGTCCCTGAATCCTGAGGGGTGGTGGCTTCTTTATCTCCAAAGATGTTAAATCACAAAATGATGTCATCCAGTTTCATGACTTCAGAGACTATTTATAGATGGATAATTCTCTACAGTCTAGTCTGTAGTTCTCATCCTGATTTCTATAGACCCCAAGGCTGAGATGCTTTGTCATCTCCCTCAGATGTAGAATAAACATAAGAAATGAACATTTGCTAAGACAACCCCCTGGCTTTGCACTGCCTTCCCGTGTCCGAGTTCTCCAACTTGTAATGGGTTCCCTGCTTCTGTGTTGGCCTTTGTATCATAGATTCTCAACAACTGAAGTGATTTTTTTCTTTTCTCATGTTTCTCATGTGTGCACATATGTATGTTTATATGTTCACATGCATGTGAGTGCACTTGTATGCTGGTACCTATGGAGGCAGGAGGTTGACATCAGGTGTCTTCCTCAGCTACTCACTAGAACCCAAGTAAAAACCAAACAGACATGGTAACCCACTGCAGTTCCACTATAGGAGAGGCAGAGACAGAGGATCCCCAGGGCAAGATGGCTAGCTAGATTGGCTGAAATTGATGAGCTCCAGGCTGAGCATGTACGCTGGTGGCTATGGAAGCAGGAGGCTGATATCGGGTGTGAACCTCTTCTGGCTTATGGCCACAGCCCACTTTTATTTCCATCCAAGTCTCTGTTTCATTCCCGTACATTTGACTTCTTGTGGATACTACAGGGCCTTTGTACCTGTTGCTCCACCTGTCATAGTGTCCTCCTGCTCCACAGTCAAGGGAGTCACTCCCTGTGCCACCTGGCACCCTGCTCCAATGAGGGCTCCCCCAACCCTCTCTCTGATTTTCGAGATAGGGCTTCTCTGTATAGCTCTGGCTGTCTTGGAACTTGTTTTGTAGACCGGGCTGACCTCGAACTCAACTAGATCTGCCTGCTTCTGCCACACACACACACACACACACACACACACACACACGAACACCATAGACATACAAAGAAATGTGCATATGACATGAAAACAGGAAGGGGACTATTTGTAGAGAGGATGGAGACAGCAGGACCAGGGGGGGGGTACAAGGAAAAATACTGAGGGCATGCATGTGAACAGTGATATACACGAATGAAAACGACATAATTAAACCCATTTTTTGTATGTTAACTGAAAGCATCAATACAAAGAGAGTGTTCTCAACACGCTTTGTATTCAAGACGACTCTTTTCTGTGTTGCTCAGAGCCCACAGAGACCATCCTTGGTTTATCCCTCACCCGTGGTTCCCTGATCTCTTTCTTCTGAGGAACATCAATGGGCGACGGAGGTCAGAATAACACCTCTCTACCAGGTGGCAGTGGTCATAATTTTCTACTAAAGGCTATGTCTTGTGGTAAAGTCTTCTCTACCATGGTTTCACTATGCCTGCTTTCCAGTACCAATCCCATTTCCTCATCATTTCAAGGCCACCTAGGTGAGTGTGTGTGTGTGTGTGTGTGTGTGTGTGTGTGTGTTGTATGTACATTTGTGTGTATGCATGCAGAGGCCAGATGCCTTTTTGTGTATCTTGTTCATTTACTCTCTTGAAACAGATTTTGCTCACGAACCCAGAAACACTCTTTATTTCTGCCTCCCCATCCACAAGCACTGCTACACTAGGCTTTGTGTGAATGCTGGGTTGGGATTCAGAACCTCATTTGCAGGACAGATTCTTTACTGACTGAGCCATCTCCTCAGCCCTATGTTTCTTTAAAATAGTTTCCTGTAGGCAGAAGATGTAGTTTAGTGGGTAGAGTGCTTGCCTAGCATGCATGATACCCAGGGTTTCATCCCCAACACTGCTTAAACTGATGCCATGGTTCACTCCTCTAATCCCAGTATAAGGCAGGTCAAGGCAGGAGAATCAGAAATTCAAATCAGCATGCCAGCATATGGTCTTTATCTGTTTACCAGTGAGGATAGTTTCCCCTTACTAGATTGTAAGCCCCAGAGAAGTGGGAACTAAAACCAAAGTCCTTTAGAAACAATAAACATGAATGGATGTGTGACAGAGGGTGTGTGGTCACGTGGGAACCAGGTAAGAGAAAAACAGACGAACAAGATTGGGAGGCCGAGAGCACTGGGCTAAAGGCCGCTTAGAGCTGGGGAGGCTGGAGACGTCTCGTGTGCATGAGACTGTGGGTTTGATTCCCAATACCGTAGAAAGGAGATGAAATCTAATAGCCATCTTCGAGAACAAATGGTCAAAAATAGACACAAAGAACAGCCCTGAGTAGCTTCACAAAGGAAACAGCCAAGTTCAGCGTTCCATAGGGCATGCAAATATGCTGAGGCTGTAGGAAGCCTCCAGCTGCAGCAGCACAGGCATGACAGAAAAATAATTGCGGGCGGAAAGAGGATGCTCTTGCATTATAATCACTAGACTCTGGAAAAACAAGGAGAGCCTCCAAGAGCCCCGTAATCATCCAGAGAAACAATTGTGAAGAACGAGAACGGAGAAACAGAATAAAATCATGGTGCACTCATCGCTGTGGTGCACAGGTCTCTCTCGTCTTGTGAGTTGTGTGTTGTCGCTGTCCCAACAGCTGGCAGGCAGACATTTGCCATTTCACCCTCATCATATTGACGATTTGTGGATCTTTAAATTAAATATAATATGTCATTGATTCTTTGAGAATGCCATACGTGCACACAATGACTTTTGATCACACTCACTTTCCATGTCTCTCCTTAACGCCTCCTAAATCCATGGCCCATTGCCTATCAACTGTATATACCCTTCTTTTTAACTCACTAGTTCCAATTCACTCTGCCCATACACTGCTGTGTTCATGTACCCATCTATTGGGGTGGGGGGCATGCCCTTAAAGAAATCTGATTCTCTCTCCTTTAGAAGGCAGCAACTGTCACCAGCTCCTCAGCTAGGGGTGACAGCTCAGGAGCTCCGCCCGATTCCTCATCTGGCTGTTGCTTGGCTTGACTTGGTGCTGGTTTTGTGCAGGCAACCACAGCTGCTCTGAGTTCATGAGCGCAGCAAACCTGCCATGCCCAGCTCCTCGTTCACTCTGGTTTTCCCCAATCTCTGCCTCTTAGCATCTTTCCTTCCCCTCTTTTGCAATGATCTCCGAACTTTGTGGGGGATGGAGGGTGTGGCATCATGTTTTATTTGAGGATGAACACCCTTATAGATTCTTATTCCCTGTTGTGAGTTTTTGCATCGACTGCTATCCACTGCACAACGAAACTTCTCTGCTGAGATTTAAAAGCTGCGCTAAATCTACAAGTAGAGAGATGGAAATTTAGAGCATGGTTTGATATTCCTTTTAGCACAATATTAGTAGTAGAATTCTACTTTTAAACTAGAAGAAGAAAGTAAGCTATTTTTACCAAGTACTCACATGGCAGGACTCTCTTGGAATCTTCCCATGCTTGTATACTCAAGACAGTCATCCAGGGCAGCAGGAGGGTGACAACAGAGGCTTTCTGTTTGGTCCCTTACATATGTTTGGTGTTAGTGCATCTTTGACATGTGTGTGTGTGTGTGCGCACGCATACATGCATATGTTGGTGTGCACTGGTGAAGATATATGAAGGACAGAGGAGAACCGCAGGAGCCTCCCACATTATGTTTGAAGCAGGGTCTCTTCTTGGCCCAGAACTTCAAGTGGATGAGGGTAAGTAGTCAGCAGGTTTCTAGGGATTCCCTGTCTGGGGCTCTCATCTCCTCAGAGCTGGAATTATAAGTGTGGACTTTTACATGAGTTCTCTGGATGTAACTCAGGTCCTTAGACTTGGAAAGCAAGTCCCTTATCAACTGAGTTGGTCTCCCTAATCCTAATATCTAGAGTTAGGGAAGGCTCTCAGATAGCATCATCTAGACTTCCAAACGCAGCAGACTGAACTTGCCACCCACCATCCATGGACAGATGTGCAGAGGCAGGATGACTCTGATCTGTTTTCCAGATGCTTCACGTTTCTCAGATGCAAGCTGGGTTACACTGTGGCTGGGCCTGGGACTATGGCAAGATGCCTCATTTTGTATTCTCCTCTTGTAAGAGCCTTTAGCCTCTCTTCAGTGTCGGCATGGAAGAAGGAGAGCGAAGGAAGCTATGTGTACATGAGAAGGAACAGGTTGGAAAAGTTTCTTGGAATCCCTGAGTAGCAGGACTGAAGATACAGCATCCGGGGATGGAGATCTGGCCCAGTGGGCAGAGTGCTCGCCTAGCGTACATAAAGCCCTGTGCTTGATCCATAGCACACTGTTTAAACTGGCCTGCAATTCCAGTACTTGGCAGGTGGAGGCGGGAGGATCAGAAGTTCAAGGTTCATTTTAGCTATTTAAAAACTTTGAGACCAGCCTGACTGCATAAGACTCTATCTTTAAAAAGGATTTTCTCTTCTCACCACTGCGAGGTTACTATGAGGAAGCAGCGGCCTCTGGATTAGGAATTAAGTCATTACTGGATACTGAATCTCTGGCACTCTGACCATACATACATAGACTTACTGGGCATCCCTGAACAGTGGGAGAAATTCCTGTTGTTTATAAGATACCACACTTCTGTGATTTGAGTATGGCTTACTGCCACCAAACTCAGGAGGCTTGGTTCTTGAGGGTTGCTGGTTGGGTGTTTGTTTGTTTGTTTTTGTTTTGTTTTAAAGAAAGAAGGGTGATAGGATAAAAAATTGTGGTAAGGGGGGGTGGGTACCTTTGCACCATACAACAGTTCTGGTGTAAGAAGTTTATTGGGGGAGGGGAAAGCAAGATAGAGGCAGGCTGGGAGACAGAGAGACTGAGAGAGGGGTCAGAGAGAGGGAGACACAGGAGAGAGAAAGAGAGAGAGAGAGAGAGAGAGAGAGAGAGAGAGAGAGAGAGAGAGAGGGAGAGTGAGTTCTGGGGTGGCTGGGGGCCCTTTTATCCATAGCACACACCTGGCACATACTTGGTAGGCTATAGCAGGGCCTAAGCAGCTGCTAGGTCCTTGTGAGGAGGCCAGTGGGATCACCTGAATACTGCAAATGGCATAAACAGGGTTGAGTTAGTTGGTGCTTACTTTCTATTTGTTTGTTTGTTTATTTACACAGGGTTTCATGTAACCCAGGCTGTCCTCAGATTTGTTCTATAGCTGAGGGTGACTTCTGGTCCTCCCGTTTCTATCTTCTGAGTGCTGGAATGACAGGCAAGTGCCTGGTATTTATGTTGCACTTACTTGCCTTTGTGAGACTGAATTAGTCACTACTTTTCACTGGGGTCACCTAAGAGCATCAGATAACACAGATATTTACATTATGATTTATAACAAAAGCAAAATTGCAGTTTTGAAGTAGCAACAAAAATAATACTATGGTTGGGAGTCACCACAACATGTTATAGCTCTGTTTGTCCCTCTCTTGTTAAAGCTGCACAATATCCTTACTGGGAACTAGGTAGATGGCAGCACCTCCCCAGCCTCCAGAACAGATTCAAACAAGCCTATTTTGGTACAAATTACCTAGGACTTTGTTGTCGGGCAGGAACTGCATTAAAGGAAACTGTATTAACTACCTTAGGAAGGTTGAGAACCACTGCTCTAGATGAACATGGGCCAGGCAGAGAGCCACAGACTGGCAAGTTCAGGGGAGCTACTTCCCCTTAGGATGTAATGCTTTATTCTCCTAACAGCACTGGAGAGTCTGAATTTGGCCTGGGAGACATGCTCGCTCTCGTTTTGGTGAACTCCTTTGATCTGCCTGGGGATGTCAGAGGCAGCTGGACAGGCACTCAGTCGATTGACTTGGTTGTGAGAAATTTCCAAACTCTGCCCTGTACACAACTGCTTTAGCACAGCCAGCTGCTCTGCACAGGGGGAAATAATAATAACAACAATTAAATACCACAAAGCCCATGTGTTTGAGCTTCGCTTCCCCTGCTGGTCCACTGTGGCTCTCACTGGTATGTGGCAGTCCAGGGCAGCTCTTTGAGTTTCTACTTTGTTCAAGGTTCCTTTGAAGCCAGGACTCAGCTTAAGCCAGGACAGGTTGTCAGGCAGGTTGTTGCTTGATTTCCATTCAGTTTTTTTTTTTTTTTAAGGGACTCATGTATTGCAGGCTGGACTCCAGTTCTCTTTGTAGGCAAGAAACACTTCTGATCCTCCGGACCCTACTCTCACAGTGCTGGGGTTGCATTCATGGTTCCTTGGGTGTTTGAACCTAAGACTTTGTGCATGTTATCAACTGAACTACATTCACAAAGGATGCTTAAAAAGAAAGCCAGGGGCTAGAAAGACAGACAGCTCAGTGTCTAAAGTGCCTGCGCTGTAAGCATGAAGACACCACTTAATTCCCAGGACCCTGGTAAAGAGCTGGGCAAGGTGACACACGCTGTGATCCCCAGTGCTGGGGAGCCTGACTCGGGCAGTTCCTTAGGGTTGGTTGCTCACTTAGCAAGTTTCAGTTTCCAGTGAGAGAATCTGTCTAAAACAGACATGGCAGAAAGTTCTGGAGAAGGCACTCAAGCATGACAACCTCTGGTGTGTACACTCATGTGTACCTAAATACACACACTACCTCACAGATACATACTAAAGAAGAGAGAGTAAAAGAAAGGATGAATGAAAAAAAAAGAAAGAAAGGAAGTACTGACCGACTGGAGGGAGGGAGGACAGCGGTGGAGGCCTCCAATATCTAGGCGACCCGAAATCTGGTGTACTTTACCGATTCCTTACAGTCATCTTTCTCCTTCTTTTCTTCTTTCTGTTCTCTTAACAGCCTACTCTCCATCATGCCTGACCCTGCCATTCTTGTAGGTGTGATTCATTCAAACAGACCCTTCATCCTCTCTAGCTGCTGAGTTTAGATGCAGAATAGAGAGATTAAAAAAAAACCCACCCCCCCAAACTCAAACTGCTATGAAAAAAGTAAAGAAAAAGAAAAGAAAACAACAACAACAAAAACGACCTGCAACAGTTGAATGAAGAGCCCCACAATTTGCTCAGCTCCAGACTGCCTCACGTCTGCCTTATAATTAAAGGCGTAAGAAATGTGTGCTGCTCACCCACCCACTCATTCGAACTCTGTTTTTCCTTTTTACAAAAAACATCTGAATCCTGTCTTTGGAGTGATCTTGCATTATTTTGCTGGCAGGGCCACAATAGCCACCTACGTGGGGACTGCTGAGAGAAGCCAGCCATTCTCCTGCCAGAGAAAACGTATTCTGGAACCTGACATCTGGGTCTTGCAGCTGGAAGGGCGGGGGGGGGGGGGAACCAGAAAGCACCAGCCCTGGTATCATCAAAGGCAGTTGATGGTGCCAAGTGAGTATGGAAATTACACATAGAGCAGATGCTGTCTCTAGTGTTAGACGGATAATGCAGCTATTTAAGAAAAACAAAGATGTGCTTAGAGTTTGATCACCCAAGGTACGTGCAGTGAAAACATTCGGAGCCGTCAGCATGACAAGGATGAGCCCATACTTGTCCCTGAAGGTTCGAATTCTTTAGATTTTATTATTTATTTTATTTAATTAGTGTGTGTGTGTGTGTGTTTGTATGCATTCTTGTGTGTTCATGCATGCAGAGGCCAGAGGGCTGACTTTTTGCTCTCTGCTTTTTTAAAAAATTTTTAATTTTATTTCCAATTGTGTATATGTATGCATTTGTGTGTAGGAATGTGCACACGTGAGTTCAGGAACCAGAAGAGGCCAGAAGAGGGCGCAGTTGGCTATGGTGGCCATGCCAGCAAAATAATGCAAGATCACTCCAAAGACAGGATTTAGATGTTTTTGTAAAAGGGAAAAAAACAGGAGACAGAAGAGGCCAGAAGAGGGCGTCAGATTCCCTGGAGCTAGAGTTATAGGCATTGTGAGCTATCCAGTGTAGGTGCTGGGAACTGAACTCAGGTCTTCTGGGAGAGCATCAAGCACGTTTAACTGCTCACTCATCTTTCTGGCTCCCTTCACCTAGCTTTTGAGATAGAGTTTCTCACTGGACCTGGAGTTTACTGTATTTGAATACTCCCTGAGCCCCAGGGATCCTCATATCTCAACCTCCTCGGCTCTGGGATTTAAGCATACACGGACATACCCCCTTTTTATGTGGGTGCTGATGATTGAAATTAGGTTTTCGTGCCTGTGGGACAAATCGTTTTAACAACGGAACCATCTCTCCAGCAACCAAATGGTTCACATTCCCTTTTGTGACTCTGAAGAGTAAGGTTGAGGAAGCCAGGGCTACTTCTCCCTTTGTGAAAGCTGAAGGAAGAAGCAGCTTGAAAGGAAAGCACGCTCCATGGATAGTTAATGCCGTTTGGGTTCAGCCATCTTCCGTCTAAGCAGCATTTGGAATGCTTTGTGTGATGGACAGGAGAATATGAGAGCAAGAAAGCCCAGCCCGTTATCTCCAAGCCGCAATCGATCAGGAAGAATTAGCTCATTGTGGTGAGAGGAAGGGAGCAGGAAGAGGGCTGGAAAAGGAAATTGAAAATGCTAATGAGCGTGAAAGCACCTTGGCCCCCTTTCCCTTTCTTTCCTTACTCAGATCTTCCTAAGATTAGAGCCCTGCAGCGAGTACAGGCTCCGTTTGCACTCAAGTTGGAGGCACAGAGTCGCTGACTACGCAGGAAGTATGGGTTGAATATCAGCATCAAGGCCTGGACACAATGTTTCACAAAGATCTCTTTCTATCTTTTGTTCTTTGCAAAGCAAGAATCAGGAAAAGGGCTCTTCTGTCAAAAGTGTCTTTTCTTTGGGCAAGTCTGGAAAAAGATAGGATTCCTCTCACCTAAAAGAGGACTTGAGGGCTAGGGATGTGCCTGAACTGGTAGTTTGCCTGGCATGCATGAGGCCCTGGGGTTGATCTCCAGTATCACATAAACCACGAATGGGGTTACGGACTTGTCATTCTGTACTCTGGAGGTGTAGGCAGGCAGATCAGAAATTCAAGGTCATCCTCAGTTATTTAGTCAGTTTGAGGTCAGCCTGGGTTATGTGAGACCCTGACCCTCCTCAAACTTCCAAGCTAAATGAGATGACCTCTGCTGGAGAGGTGGCCCAGCAATTAAGATCATCTCAGCCGGGGCTGGATTGATGGCTCAGCAGTTAAGAGCACTGACTGCCTTTTCAGAGGTCCTGAGTTCAAATCCCAGCAACCACATGGTGGCTCACAACCATCTGTAATAGGATCTGATGCCCTCTTCTGGTGTGTCTGAAGACAACTAAAGTGTACTCACATATAATAAATAAATAAAATCTTTAAAAAAAAAGATCATCTCAGTGTTCCTATGGTGAGGGGGAGAAATGCCAGAGGCTCACAAACCTGCTAGCCTTGTGTGCACAAATGAACAATAACTGATGTCCTCACTCAAGCAAGGGAGAAGGCAAAGACCTACACCCAAGGATGTCCTCTGGCTTCTATACATGTAGATGGCATGTATATTCTTGCACTGACACACATGAACACATACAAAGCATTGTTTAAAAGTTCCTGTTTTTAACTACTCCTTTAGAGAAAGCTTCGTTTGCCAGTGTTTAGAGGAAGACACAACTTGCACTTGACCATAGCCTGGAACTTCTGTTGAGTTACACCTCCTCCATGGAAGTTCCAGAATTTATAGTATCAGGTGTTGAGAAGTGGCCATTTGTTAGAGCAGTGGTAGTTGAGGGTCTTAGCTTAGAGTCATGTGTAAACACTGTTGTTGTTTAGAGTGTATAGGTGTTTGTAGTGGTTTGACGAACTGTTAGAGCTGCAGTCCCCTGCCTCCTTAACACTGTAAAAATCACACTGAGAGCACAAGTTTCTCTCTGTGTCTCTGTCTCCCTGCAACCCCATCTCCCTTGTGTGTGTGTGTACATGTTTGTGTGTGTGTGTGTCTGTGTGTGTTTATGTGTGTGTTTGTGTGTGTATGTGTGTGTGTGTGTGTGGTTTTAACTATAACAATGTGTGAATCTGTTTACGTGAGCCATGTGAAGCAGTCAAATTCACAGAAACAGAAAGTAGAAGGTGGTTTCCAGGGACCAAGGAGAAGAGAAAAAGGTGAGTCATTGTTTAATGAGTGTGGCACTTCAGATTCACAAGATGAGAAAGTTGTAGAATTCCTATCCTATACTCATCTACTGAACTGTAGACATGAATGTTGTGATGATATTTTATATACTTTGTGCTAAAGGGAAAGAAAGAGCAGTAGAGGCAGAAGTGTTTGGTGTGGTTTGGACATGCTTAGTCCAACCAAGGTTTATGTCCTGGAACTTGATTCTCAGTGTGGAGGAGTTAAAGGTCTGGTAAGAGATGTTTAGACTAGTGGGTTCGCTGCCCTGAAAGAGCAAACCTGACCCCTCAGTGGCTTCCTGGCCTCCTGTTTTGTCATGTATTCTCATGTATTCTCTCTTTCTTGCCATGATGTTACCCACTATGATGTGATCCAGTCCAAGGAGACTCTCACCAGAGGCTGGACCAATGGTACTGCCCAGTCTTGGATGTCTAGCATTCCAAATTTCAAGCTAAATAAACCTCATTTTCAATCTCTCTCTCCCCCCCCCGTGTGTGTTTGTGTGTGTGTGTGTGTGTGTGTGTGCACACGAGTGAGAGAGAGAGAGACAGAGAGAGAAAGAGAGAGAGAGAGAGAGAAATAGACAGACAGACAGACAGACAGACAGACAGACAGACAAACAGTGTGTCTACTGTGGTTTTTAAGACCACGTCTTCACTGGCCTGGAACTCTCATGGGTGTGCTTGCCCATGAGACCCAGGGATCCACCTGTCTCTGCTTCCTCATACTATAATTTTAAGCCGTGACCATCACATCTGGCTTTTTTTTTTTTAAGAAAAATAATGTAAGTTCCTCAAGCTTGCCAGTAGAGCACATCACTGACTGAGCCACCTACCCGTCTCCTAGACCTGTTTCTCTGTCCCTTAAACAGGATGCTTTTCAGCCATAGCTTAATCTTTGTACACCAGAGTTAAGGAAGGGCAGACCCTGCCACAGGCTCTGTGTTGTTAAGATGCTCAGAACTGGAACCCCTGAGTTTATTCCTGTGCGACTTCTCTATCTCCTGTGCCACTACCATTTTCTACCCACTGCATTTTCAGTTTGAGACCTGACTCTCTGCTGTATCCCCCCCCCACACATCTAATTAGTCACTAAATCCTCTTTTATCTTAATCAGAGAGACTCCTGAGTTAATTCTTAGAGTTTCCTCTACCCTTCCCCAGTCTTCCTTATAACCGAGGGAAATGCATTTCAGCTAGCGTTTGATGTATGATTTTTAAAAAGTTCGAATATGTATGTATATAGGTATGTCTGCATGTGTTCATGTATGTATATAGGCATGTCTGCATGTGTTCATGTAGACATCCATGTTTCCCAGTGCTCACATGGAGGCCAGAGAACAATTCACAGGGGTTGGCTCTCTCCTTCTACCAGGTGGGTTCTGGGGATTGAACTCAGGTTGCCAGGCTTTGGTGGCAAGTTCTTTAACATGATAAGCCACCTCACTGGTCTCAGATATGAATTTTTGTGGGGACCGTCTCTCTGTCACATTGGGGCCAGGTATTAGTCCAGGAATTAGGGAAGATGTACTCTACCATGATTTTTGTTATTATAATGAAATACTAGAGACAGACTAGCTTTAGAGGAGACAGAGTTTATGTATCTCATTGGTTTAGGGGTTCAAAGGTTCATCACATGCACCAGCTTGGTTCTGCCAGGGCTCTTTGGTACCAGCTTGGTTCTGCC